>NC_064844.1:3684166-3998333 GCF_024166365.1 Elephas maximus indicus
ATAAAGGTACTCCACTCCTTCTGGTTCTAGAACAAGATTTTATAAAAGGCAAACTATTCCATATAGATGTGACTACCAGGATTTTAGCTGTAACGCATGGTGCAATAATACAATTGTAAAATATAATCCAACATAGGAGAAAACCTGGGTTGACAATGACTTTTAGATACAATACCAAAAGCATTATCCATAAAAGAAAAAACAAATTGGTAAGTCAGACTCCATTAAAATTAAAAACTTCCATTCTTCGAAAGACACTGTAAATAGAATGAAGGGACAAGCCACAGACTTGGAGAAAACATTTGCAAGACGTATCTCTGATAAAGGACTTGCACCCAAAGTACACAAAGAACTAAAATTCAACAACAAGAAGGCAAAAAAAAAGATTACAAATTAAGGAAAAGATCAATTACAAATTAAGGATATATGCAGATGGTAAATAAGCATAGGAAAAGATACTCACCATCCTATGTCATCATGGAACTGCAAATTCAAGTAACAATGAGATACCACTACACGCCTATTGTTGTTGGGTCCTGTCAGGTCAATTTCGACTCATAGCAACCCCATATGATGGAGAACTGTCTCATAGCTTTTCTTGACTGTCATGGTTAGAGAAGCAGATTGCCTGGTCTTTCTCCCTCAGGGTCACTGAGTGGATTGGAACTACCAAACTTTAGGTTAGTAGCTGAGCACTTAACCACTGGGCCACCAGGGCTCTGTGCACACTTATTAGGATGGCTGAAATCCAAAACACTGACAACACCACGTTCTAAGGAGGGTATAGAGTGAGAGGAATACACATTCTTTGTGGATGGGAATGTAAAATGTTACAGGCACTTTGGAAAATCGCCTGGCAGCTTCTCAAAAAGCTAAACATAAGCTTACCACACAAGCAGACAGTCGGGACCCTAGGTATTTACCCAAATGATTTGAAAATATACTTCCACATAAAAACCTGCACATGAATATTGATAGATTTATTCATAACAGCCAAAAACTGGAAGTAACCAAGATGTCCTTCAATAGGGGAACGGATAAACAAACTTCGGTACATTCCTAAGTCAGAGTATTATTCATCAATAAAAGAAAATGAGCTATCAAGCTATGAAAATACATGGAGGAACCTTAAATACATGCTGCTGAGGGAAAGAAGCCTGTCTGAAAAAGCTACACGCTGTGTGATTCCAACCATGGAGACAGTAAAATATCAGTGTTTTCCAGAGGTTCGGAGTGGAGGCGAGGGGTGAAAAGGTGAAGCTCTGGAGACTCCCAGGCAGTGAAACAATTCTGTAACAGTGCAATATGACACTGCACCTTTATTGAAATGCATAGGACTGCATAACACCAACTTTGAAACTTAATGTCAACTATGGACTTCAGTTAAAAATAATGTATCATCAATTGTAACAAACGTACTACAAGATTACAAGATGCTAATAATACAAGAAGTCATGTACGGGGGAGGATGGCATAAATATGGACTCTATACTTCCTGCACAATCTTTCTGTAAACCTAAAACTGCTCTAAGGAAAAAAAAAGTATATTTTAAGAAGAAGAAAACAAATATAACCCCATTAAGCCCTATAACTAAAGCCAAGGGGCCCAAGTTCTCAAGCGAATGTTAGCAATAAGACTATCTAATTCACATTTTTAGGTCAAGAAAGGCCATAAAGCCATAATGGAGCAGATTCAAAGTTCACACAAGGACCACTTTGATTTCACATTTCCCAGTGGATCCAAGTTGTTTTTTTTTTTTTTTATTAATAAAGTATGGATTCTTAGGAAAAAATGATGGATAGGACAATGGAACAGAAACCAATCGTAGTACAAATAAGAGGTTAGCAATACAATAAAGGAACAATTACAAATTATTGGGATAAATTATTCAACAGGAAATATTGAAGAAATAGAGCAGTTGTCTGGAAAGGATGACTGAATACTGGGAATATCTGAAATTCTCTCAGCAGCATTTGATGCAAAAATGTCTCATTATTCCCTGATACCAACCAGTGCTAGGCTTTCTGATCAACGTTACATAACCATTGTTATCACGCTGAGATAATATGATTTTAGTGAAAAGCAAAAAGACACGACACGCTAGTTAGCTTGCACAGCATTTGGGTACATTCATTTAGCAGAATTTACAATACCTTGAAACACTGAAAATACTCACGGGTTTCTATTACAATCTTCGTGTATCAGCAACCTCAAGATTTGAACAAATGCCAAAGTTCTTATCACTTTTTTCATTTTTTTTAAACTAAAAAAAAAATTCATCTCAAATATGTAAAAAAAAGAAAGGGAAAGGTAATTTTAAATGTAAAGGTATATAAAAGGGAAAAGGTTAATTGCAAAAGAAAAGACTTCCAAGTTCATCAATGTGGTAGACAAGATAACCTGAAAGTCCCTTCTGTTAGAAGTTTCTGGAAATGATGGATAAAAGATAGCAAACATCCTTTTAATGCATAACTGAGCAAAAGAAAGTTAACTAAATCCCCAGGGCCAGAACTGAAGAGAAACCTGAAACCCAGAGCAGAAACCTCAGGCACTACTCTGGGAAGGGCTGTATGGAGACACGGGAGGCGGGTGTTTATTGGTTACCCAGGGGCTTCAGTTTGAACACACACCTAGATGCAGGAGAAAGAGCTCTTTGAGGACCCTCAGAGAACTACATTCTCAGTGGAGAAGGAGAAATCTACCAAGCGGCACAGGAAGTTGACATAGAAGCTTCTCTCCTTCTGAACTGGAATGGAAGAGGAAAAAAAAAATCTTCCTTAGAATTTATGGAAAAAAAAGGGTCGGGCGGGGTGGGGCTGACTTTGGTTCTACGATTAAGAAAATTCCTAAGCCATGAGATTAGCATAAAAACTGTTCTCAGATCAGGATACCCTCGGGACATCGGGCAGAAGATAATGCAAAAATACTCTGTAGATACAACCTCTTAATCAAGGCTGCACAGAAATTCTAAGATAGGAGAGTTCATAATTTATCATCACAAAACACATAAGAAAACAAGAATCAATAGACACAATTAAGACCAGGATTAGCCTTTCAAGGACTGAAGATGATTGGAAGAGCTGATAGAAACTGAATCAACAATTTGGTGGCACAGTGGTTAAAAGCCTCGCTGCTAACCAGCAGGTTGGCAGTTCAAATCCATCAGCCACTCCTTGGCAACTCTATGGGGCAGTTCTACTCTGTCCTATAGGGTTGCTATGAGTCAGAATCGACTCTATGGCAATGGGAATGAGAAAAAAAGTTGTCAAAATTAAATTAAAAACAAAAATTGCCAAGGCACGATCTTACCATTTAGGATGAGTCAGTAAATGTGCCTGAATTATGAATTTTTAGAAATTCAAATGACAACATAGTTGTTAATAGATCATTTGAAAAAAAAGTCACAAATATTTTAATCTTTTTAAGTCAAATCATTTGCTCAAGATTTTCTTATAAATCTTCTTGGAAATAAAATTCAAAAACATTCATCAAAAGACATAGGAATAAAACCATGAATCTTGTCATTTATTAATTCAACAGGTATTTATTAAATACTCATTATTCAACAGTATTACTCTAAGTGCTGAAGAAAATAACTGAAGTGTTTGAGTGTCAAACACCATAACATATTGTACCCTAGAGTACCACAAACAACAACAGAAATAAATATATACAGCCAAAAACCCAGTAGACAATTAAAATAATATTAAAACCCCAAAAAGGTCAAGGAAAAAAAAGAATTCAAAACTGATAAGAAAAAAGAGAAAACAAATAGCAATACTATAGACTTAAGCCCAACCACACTGCTAATTACACAAAAAATTAAAAGGTAGAAATTGTCAGGCTAAGACACACACACACACAGGAGCTGTACTTTAAATATGATGAGGTTAAAAGTACAGGGATGAGTGAGTTACCTGTGACAAGTGGTAAGCATGAGAAAGTTGGTGTAATGATAATAATACCAAGCAAATTAGACTCCAAGTCAGTAAGTATTACTTGAAATAAAAAGGGACATTTTATAATGAATAAAGGGTCAATTCACTGAGGAGACATAATAGTCATAAATGTGTTTGTGCCTAATAACAGACCTTCGAAATACATGGAACAAATTCTGACAGAAATAAAGAGACTCAGACAAACAAATCCATGATCTTAGTTGAAAACTTAGAGATACTCCTACCTCAGTAAATGATAGAACAATAAACAAAATTCCGTAAGGGTACAGAAGACTTCCACAGTTGACCTAATTGACATTAACAGAAGAGTACACCTATCAGCTGACAAGTGCACCTTCTTTTTACGTACACGTGGGATATCCACAAAGGTATACCTTACTATACCATTGCCGTGGAGTCCATGCCGACTCACGGCAATACTACGGGACAGAACCACTGACCTTTCGGTTGGCAGCCAAGAGCTTAACCACTGTGCCACAAGGGCTCCTTAATGAAAGGCATAGAGCCATGTAATTAAATATATTAAAAGGCTGTGATTCCTCAAACTCCAGGATAATTCCTTCTCTTGAACTCTTCTTACTAAACAACATGTATTTGCTAATTTGTTCAGCAGATATTTATTGAGGTCAGTCCTGTGCTAGGTACTGGGAATACCACTGTGGGCAAGAGAGATATAATCCCTGCCTTCCCAAAGCTAACAGACCAATGGGTAATAAGGATCCTAAAAGTGGATACCCAAGGAACACATAGCCCAGACAGGAAGTCAGGGAGGACTCCATGGGGGAACTAATACCTAACTTAGATAACTAACTTGAGACCTGTATTGACTGAGCACCTTCTTTGTGCAAGACACTGGACTAGACCCTGTAATGAAAATAACTGAGTCTCACAAGCTGGTAGGAATGGTACAAATAATAACATGCCGACTCACAGCAATACTACGGGACAGAACAGAAATGCCCCATAGGGTTTCCAAGGAGTGGATAGTGGATTTGAACTGCTGAACTTTTGGTTAGCAGCCATAGCGCTTAACCACCACCCCACCAGGGTTTCCAGATACACCGTAGTGGACCATGAATAAGTCTCATTATATTTAAAACCAGAGTACGTTTTCTGATGGCAACTGCATTCAAACTAAGAATTAATAAAAATAAGGTATCTAAAAAACCTTCCAATGTTTAAAAAGTAAATGACACGCTTATTTGAACTATGGATCAAAGAAGAAATCACAAAGAGAAATTAGAAAATATTTAAAAATGAATAATGTATATCCAATACGTCAATATTTTTTGGATATAAGTGGTCGTTAAAAAAGAATATATAGCTTTATATGTTTATATTAGAAAAACAGGGGAAAAAGGATATAAAATCAACAAACTAGTTTCTATTTAAAGAACATAGAAAAAGAAGAGCAAATTGAACCCAAGTAGAAAGAATAAAATGATAAATATAACAGCAGATAACAATGAAATAGAAAACAAGCAACAGAAAGAATTAATAAGGCTAAAAGTAGACTTTTTAAAACATTAATAAAATTGATAAACTGATTTAAAAAATAAGAAAGAAAACACATAATGTCAATATCATAAACAAAACAGGAGATATCACTTCAGAGCAGCTTATAGATAATAAAAAGCTATTAAGAAAATATTATATTCAAATGTATGCTCATAAATTCAACAATTTAGAAGAAACGGGCAAATTCATTATAAATCACGATTTATCAAAAGTGACACAGAAGATATACAAAATCTGATTAACTCTATATCAATTAAATGAATTAAATTATTATCAAGACTTCCCACAAAGAAAATTCCAGACCCAAACATTTCACTGGTGAATTCTAGCCAACCTTTAATAAAGAAATCGTACCAATCTTATATACACTCTTTCCAAAAATAAAGGAAGGCTTCAACTCATTTTAAGAGCCAATATACCTCTGATACCAAAACTTGACAAGAATATTCTCAGAAAAAATAAACAAACAAAAAACTACAGGTCAATATTCCTCAGGAATATAGACACAATCAAAGCGAATTAAATCTAGTAAAGTAGTAAAAAGATAACACATCACAACCAAGTAGGTATAATAATACACGATGACTAATATATCCAAGGTTGTTCCATATTTGAAAATCAATCATAAAATTCATCAAATTAACAGAATAAAAAAAGAAAAACTATATGATGTTCCCAACAGATGTTGGGAAAAGGAGGTGAGAGAGACAAAATGTAACTCCCATTCATGGTGAAAAATATCAAAACCTATGAAGAGAAAACATCTTCAATCTGATAAAGAACGTCTGCTAAAAGTCAAAATATTACGCTTAATAGTGCATATCGAACATTTTCCCTCCGAGAATGAGAAAAATATTAGTATTATATTAATAATATCAATAAATTCATCACAAATACTTTTATAAATATTAGTAAGTTAATATACTAAATTATGATTTAATATATGGACTTTAGAAATATGAATGACAGGATGACTTAATAGTCGTTGGATTAATTATAAATATTTTATGAGTTTAAAACACTTGTTATAAGATCTTTTCCATAAATTAGTATTAAAAATATTCATAAGTAAGATGTGAAAATATCCTCACGTATCTTAACATTCACTGGCTAAATCTTTTCAGAAGATGACTGCTAGGTCCTTCTTCCTAGACTGTCTTAGTCTGGAAGCTTGGCTGAAAACCCTTCGCCACGGGCAACCCTGCCAGCATTTGAATTCTGGTGGCATAGCTACCAGCATCACAGCAACAAGCAAGACCCCACAATACATCAAACTGACAGACATGTGAGGACACAACCTTGTTTGCAAAAGTGAAGAGGATTTGAAGTACTTACTGGTGAAGATCAAAGACCACAGCCTTCAGTATGGATCACACCTCAACATAAAGAAAACAAAAATCCTTACAACCGGACCAGTAAGCAACATCATGATGAATGGAGAAGACTGAGTTGTCAAGGATTTTATTTTACGTGGATCTACAAGCAGCACCCATGGAAGCAGCAGTCAAGAAATCAAAAGATACATTGCACTGGGCAAATCTATTGCAAAAGATCTTTTTAAAGTGCTGAAAAGCAAAGATGCCACCTTGAAAACTAAGGTGCGCCTGACCCAAGCCATAGTATTCTCAATCGCCTCCTAGGTATGTGAAAGCTGGATGATGGATAAGGAAGACCGAAGAAGAACTGACACCTTTGAATTGTGGCATTGGAGAAGAATATTGAATATGCCATGGACTGCCTGAAGAAGGAACAAATCTATCTTGGAAGAAGTACAGCCAGAACGCTCCTTAGAAGCAAGGATGGCAAGACTACGTCTCATATACTTTGGACATGTTGTCAGGAGGGATCAGTCCCTGGAGAAGGGTCATCATGCTTGGTAAAGTAGAAGGTCAGCTAAAAACAGGAAGACCCTCAATGAGATGGATCGACACAGTAGCTGGAACAATGGGCTTAAGCGTAATAATGATTGCAAGGATGGCACAGGACTGGGCGGTGTTTCGTTCTGTTGTGCATAGGGTCACCATGAGTGGGAACTGACTCAGTGGCACCTAACAACAACAATCTTATCATTTATTTATTCAATACGCATTTACTGAATATCTACTATAAAAAACTAAGGCAGTGTTATTCTAGGTGATAAAGAAAATAGCTAAAATCTGTTGAGTGCTATTCCTGTTGTGTTTTATATATACACCAAAAACCCATTGCCATCCAGTTGATTTTGATTCATAGTGACCCTATAGGAGAAGCCCTCATGGCCCAGTGGTTAAGGAAGTGGCTGCTAATCAAAAAGGTCAGCAGTTCGAATCCACCAGCTGCTCCTTAGAAACCTTACAGGGCAGTTCTACTCTGTCCTATACGGTCGCTATGAGTCGGAATCAACTGGATGGCAATGGTTTTTGTTTTTTTTTTTTCCCATACATGTGAAAAAGAAGCTCTGGTGGAACAGTGGTTAAGCACTTGGCTGCTAACTGAAAGCCTGGTGGTTCGAACCCACCACGTGCTCTACAGGAGAAAGATGTGGCTTTCTGCTCCTATAAAGATTATAGCCCTGAAAATCCTATGGGGCAGTTCTCCTCTGTCCTATACGGTTATTATAAGCCAGAATCAACTCGATGGCAACAGGTTTTAGGTATATATATAAAACACAACGGATATAGCACTCAGTAGATTTTAGCTATTTTCCTTATTCTTTATTTCCCAGAACAGTATGACGTAGACACTGCCATAGTTTCCATTTTCACATGAGAAAACGGTGTCATGAAGAGTTAAGCAACAGGTATGAAATCACACAGCTGGTGGGTGGCCGTGGCAGCATTCAAACCCAGTGCATCTGACTCCAGAATCCACCGTCTTAACCATCATACCAAACACACTGCTCAAGGGGATGCAAGATAGAAAGGCTCCTGCTCCCCTGGCGTTTACATGTTAGCAGTGGATGAGGAAAACAAATGAATAAAGAAGAAAGTAATCATCCATAAGCTTGGAAGAAAACAAAATATAGTGATATGAGAGAGAGTTAGAAATGAGTGTTGGAACAGCCCACAAGAGACATATAAGCTGAAGAAGCAGTCGGCCCCATGAAAACCTGAGAAAAGAGCATCCAAGTCAACGAAAAGGCCTTGAGTGAGAGCAACATTGGTGTGTCTGAAGAACAGGAGTGAAGATACACAATAGATGATTTTGGAAAAATAGGGCCTCATAATGGCAGGAAATTTGGACTTCATTCTTAATGTGATGGGAAGCCAGTAAGGGATTTAGCAGGAAGTGGGTATAACTTGAGTTTAAAAAATACCAGTTTTGCTGCCATGTGGAGCGTGGATTATAAGGGAAGCCAGAGTGGAAGTAGACAGACCAAGAGGCTAGTGCCATGGTACAAGAGAGCAAGTAGCTTAGGTGAACAGTTAAGGTGGGGAAAGCAGAGAGAAGAAGATGGATTTCAATATCTTCTGGAGACAGACTCAGCTGTACTTTCTAATGGATTGGTGTGGTGAGTGAGGAAAGAGTAATTAAAGATGATAACTAAGTTTTTGGTTTGTGCAACTTTGGATCATGATAAATGGAGAAAAAATTGAAGTTGTCAACAGTTTCATTCTACTTGGATCAACAAGCAATGTTCATGGAAGCAGCCGTGAAGAAATCAAATGATGCATTGCATTGGGCAAGTCTGCTGCAAAAGACTTCTTTACAGTTGTAAAAAGCAAAAACTTCACTTGGACAACTAAGATGTGCCTGATTCAAGTCATGGTCTTTTCAGTTGCCTCATATGTATGTGAAAGCGGGACAATGGAGGAAAAAAAGAAAGAAAGAAGAACTGATTTATTTGAATTGTAGGATCGGCAAAGAATACTGAATATCCCGTGGACTTCCAAAGTACAAACGAATCCGTCTTAGAGGCAATACAGCCAGTGTGCTCCTTAGAGACAAGGGTGGTGAGACTTCTTGCTTGCTTTGGAAACATCATCAGGAGAGACCAATCACTGGAAAAGAATGTTTGGTAAAGAAGAAGGTCACTGAAAATGAGGGAAACCCTCAATGACACGGATTGACACAGCAGCCACAACCATGGACTCAAACAGAGCAAAGACCAAGAAGATGACAGACGACCAGCCAATGTTTTGTTCTGTCGCCATGAGTTGGTGGTGACTCGCCAGCAACTAACAGCAACAAAATGTTTACTGAAACGGGGAATGAGATGGCCTGGGGGAAGCTCAAGCTGAATTTTAGGGGCTTGTTATCCATCGAAGGTGAGACGTCAAATGTGAGGCTGGATGTGTGAATCTGAAGGACGTGAGAAGAGTCGCACTGAAGACAGAAGTCTGGCGGCCATCAGTCTATACTCAGGAAACCAAACCCGACCTACTGCTATCAAGTCGATGCCAACTCACAGCAACCCTACACGACAGAGGAGAATAGCGACCCTAAACAAGACAGTAGAGTTGCCTGATGGGGTTTCCAAAGGGCAGCTGGTGGATGTGAACTGCGAACCTTTTGGTTAGCAGCAGGAGCCCTTAACCACTTAGGCACTAGCGCTCCCATCAGTCTACGGATGGCATTAAAAGCTACAGGACTGGATGAAATCACCGAGGGCGAGTGGGTAGGTGCGGCAAGCCAGGGGCCTGGAGTCAAGCCTCTGGGCACTTGAACATGGAGGCAGGAACAGGAGGCAAGTGAAGAACACTGGAAAGGAGCAGCCAGCAAGGCACGAGGAAACCAGGAGTGGCACAGTAAGACTACAAGTGCAAACCCGGAAGGAGGCAGCGCTCATCTGGGTGGACCTCTTTCAAGAAGTGTTGAGTGAAGCAAAGCTGCATCTTAGCTAAGGCCAAAAACATCCCCCTTGCAAATTTTTAAAAAATTAAATTTTCATGACTCTTTATTACAGAAGTACCTGATAGCTCAAAAAACAGTTAAATATTTTTGCAAAATTAAACATTTTTTATAAAATGAAGAGTTCATCTCTTATGTAATCAAATGGAAAAACCAAGATCCTCATTCATCAGCTTACTTCAAGAGGATTTAACCTGTAGAACACCAGATCATGGGTGAGATGATTTTAAGTCTTGAACATAATTTCAGATGCCATCAGAAGTGCACTCGAACATTTGGGCCACACTGTGCTATCTCTGGAAACCCAGGCGGCATAGTGGTTAAGTGCTACAGCTGCTAACCAAGAAGTCTGCAGTTCAAATCCGCCAAGTGCTCCTGGGAAACCCTACGGGGCAGTTCTACTCTGTCCTATAGGGTCGCTATGAGTCGAAATCGACTCGACGGCAGCGGGTTGGTGTCTCTATCATCCTGTAAAGGTTATCATCCATCGTCAAAATCATCCCCATCATCATCAAAATCACCATCATCGTAGCTGCTGACATGGATAAAATGCTTACTGTATATCGATTAATGAATTCAAGTCTCATAAAATCTTATAAATTAAGTAATTATATTAATCCTTTTTTCTTAAGATAAGGAACTGACTCTATGAGAAATTTAAGTGACTTTCCCAAAATTAGCTGGAATTCCACATTGGTGACAGCCAGGAAATACCTCAAGGCTTTACCCTCAAACCTTATGGTAAAGTTTGTGCCCTCCCTTGGAGCCCTGGTGGCACAGTGGTTAAGAGCTCGGTTGCTAACCAAAAGGTTAGCAGTTCGGATCCACCAGCTGCTCCTTGGAAACCTTATGGGGCAGTTCTGCTCTGTCCTATAGGGTCCCTAAGAGTCGGAATGGATGCCACAGCACTGGGTTTTGTTTTGGCTTTTCTTCCTCCATTATTCATTTACTTTTTCTATCCACATTGCCAACAGAAGAGAGACAAGTAAAACAAGGTAAGTAACAAGAACAGAAGGAAGGTGAAATGGAAGAAGACATCACCACAGCTGGAAACCTCAGCTAAAACAGTGACTGTGACTGAGTTTGGAGTTTCTTGGTAAAAAAGAAAAAAAAATTTTTTTTTTCTCTTGGTAGCACAGGAAAAAAAAAATTTTTAAACTCAACGGATTACAAAATTTTCGTCATCTAATAAAAAGAAACTTTCTAGTTAGGCAAGAGAACTTTTTTGACCAAACGGTATTTCTTTGTGTGTTGGCCCTGGTGGCGCAGTAGTTAAGTGCTACAGCTGCTAACTAAAAGGTCAGCAGTTCGAATCCACCAGCCACTCCTTGGAAACCCTATGGGGCATTTCTACTCTGTCCTATAGGGTCGCTATGAGTTGGAATCGACTCGACGGCAACAAGTTTTCAAACATATAATACTCACAGATTTCAAGAGCAGAGCCTCTAATGATAGTCTTCTAGAATCTTCCACCAAAAATGTGGCCAGCAGCTCACCATTCAATGTATGAGACAGATACCTGTGACATAGTTCATGGCTATCTCAGTTTTTTAAAAGCAACTTTAATAAAGTCTAATGATTTAAGAACCAGGGCCCTCAGCTTTTACAGCAGGCACATGGGCTCAGCAGGATAATGCCTACCGTATACCCTGTACAAACGGCCTATATCGTATCTCTCTCACAGGCAGCAATCTGTACCTCTGCAAAACAAAATCTTGGCAAAAATTTCAACCCATTGCTTGCCCCCCAGCTCCAATTTACGTCCCTTCACAAGCAAATTGCCATGGGTTTTAACTAATGAAAAACCGGTTTGTTTTTAGAAAACATCCTCATTATCAGCTAATATAAGAGAAGTGACCAGGAAGAGTGTGTTTTAATATGGATTAATAGTGAATACAACTCGGGAGCTTTCTTCTCGCTGAATTAGATCATCAAAACTATTAAACAGTATTTCAGAAAGCTTTTCATAATCCTGGGACCATTAATGTCATGTTCGCATCGCTGTGGATTGTCGTTGTTGTTGTTACTTTTACTATTCAGAGGGATACAATGAGTCGTTGGCATGTTTCCAGCACAAGATGCATTTGAATAATACATGACGTGCCCTTTAGCTAGCATCATGATGCCAGATTTAAAACAAGGTAAGAAGTTTCCTTCTTGTACACTTGCAACATTCAGCTGTTCATAATCTATAGTGTTAACAATTTATCATCAAACCCAGCGACTTGCTGCCAGCTTATCAAAGTGGCCACTGGGTGCATACGATCAAGTCGGAGCATCTGGCTTTCCTGTTCCTGACATTAGCACAGACAACAGAATCAGTGGACTATTGAATGCAATTACAGTAAGCGAGACAGACAATAAAGATTGATAGCGCCTTCTCTTTTTATCACACACAGAACCAGTGGGGGTTAAAGCTTTGCCTTGAGCTGCCTTCATTTAACAATGATTGAAAATATGCAATTGTGTTGGTAAAACACTGTAGCCTGTACCACTTCATTTGCTGGACACATTATCAAATTAAATGAAAAGTGAACTGCCAAAAGCAACAGTTATTATATATTAATGATGAATATTTACTTAGCATTGTTCACAAATCATACGGAGAACAGAATCCTTCTTGTTATCTTCCTTCCAGGTTACAGCTGAGTCGCTTTAACATTTCTATGTTTACGTTAAGTCTTCTGTCTACAAATCTCTAAGTACAGACTTGCACGATTGGCTTTGTGACTATCCATGTGATTACAATCTGTAATTAATAAAATGCTCTAGTTGTAGATGAATCCTAATCATTGGAGAGCTTTTCCCTCTTTCTAACAATTCTCATTCTTGTAGCTCATTCTGTAACAAGCAAAACTTAACCAGGAATATGCATTGTGGCCAAAAGCTAGAAACTCCAGGAACCCTAGCCACTGAGCATCCAAACATAGAATATGAAGAAGACTCTCAAGATATACACACAAGCCACAGATGTCTCTTTTTCCCCCATGGGTATTGCTGAAAGAGCCATCTGGGGATTTAACAGTTCACCCATAATTTGATCTCCAAAACAAGAAATATGTAAGGGCCAGAAAGCCAAATGGGTCAGCACAGAAGTACTGAGCGGACGAGGGAAAACAGATGATATCCCACAGTTCATACGGGAGGAAGCCGCATTCTAAGCAAATATCAGTAAATCTGTCCATACAAAAATCCACGCGTCTCATTGTTAAGTGGACAAACAGTTGGCGTGCACGCCGGCATGTCAGAAAGACACGATGGTAGACATGATTGTTCAAAGTTATGCAGATTAATTCAAGGTTCTTTTTAAAAACACAAACATCTGGCCCTTTCTTCCCAATGATAGATCTAGAAAGAGGAAGTGTTCACTTGTGAAATGTATTCACGTCCTTTCTCTAGTGCTCCCTGTCCTGTTAAAGCTCTGAAGTGTGTCCCAGACAAAACAGAAAATGAGAATGGGAAAGAAAGGAAAGGCAAAGAATCAGTCGTGGATTTTCTAAAACACCACCCCACTGGTTATTCTGTAAACAATTAACCATACACTCAGAAGTGTTGCAGTTTGGAATTAGAGCACCAACCATATGCAGTTAATATAAATAGCAGCATGAGGTATAGGATTTTCAGCAAGTGCAGAGAACTTACCAAAGTCACAGCATTACCAATACACTCAGAGCCTGGAAGTCAAAGAAAAGGAGGAGCTACATCAGTATTTACCGAATGTGAAGGAAACAACTACATTCTATACCATGCACCCTGAAGAAAGTCTAAATGAAATCACTGTTTCTAGGCACACTCTAATTCGAAGGTCCATGCTCCCTCTCAACCGTTTAGAGATGTGTCCACCTCACCAGTTATTCCTATAGCCAGTCATCTGCCAGACTTAGCTTCTTAGAATGCAGATTCCTGGGTCCCAACCTGGGAATTTTTATCCAGTACACTCTGGTGGTGGCGTAATGGTTAAGGACTCAGCTGCTAACCAAAGATCGGAGACTCAAACCCACCAGTAGCTCTGCTGGAGAGAGACCTGACAATCTGTTCCCATAAAGACTGCAGCCTAGGAAACTCTATGGGGCCGTTCTACTCTATCCTATAGGGTCGCTATGAGTCAGAATCGACTTGAGGGCACACTACAACAACAACAACGGGTATTCACTCTAGAATACTTCGCAAGTAAAACCAGAAGAAGCAGAAAGAAAACCTACCACCTATAATTCCACTGCCCATGGTTCATCTTTTAGGTTTTTTTGCATACATATCTTAATATAAAATTTCTCAAGTCAATATTTCCAATAACATTTTTAGTAGCTTTAAAATTTTAAATAGGAAATTCATATATGCTTATGGAGCCCTGGCGGTGCAGTGGTTAAGAGCTACGGCTGCTAAACAAGAGGTCACCAGTTTGGATCACCAGTCGCTCCTTGGAAACCCTGCGGGGCAGTTCTGCTTGGACCTAGAGGGTCCCTATGCGTCAGAATCCACCCAATGGCAATGTTTTTGTTTTGTTTTGTTTTGTTTTTTGAATGACTAAAAAGTAACACGCCGTTGTTGTTAGCTGTCCTTCAGTTGGCCCCTGACTCATGGCGACCTCGTGTGTTACAGAGTAGAACTGCTCCATGGAGTGTTTTGGCTGTAATCTTTCCGAAAGCAATTTGCGGTGTCTTTGTTCCGAGGAGCCGCTGGGTGAGTTCCAATGGGCAACCTTTGGGTTAGCAGTCCATCGTAAACCACTTGCACCACCCAGGGACTAAAAATGAACACAACACATATCAATATAAATAAAAAACATGAAAAAATGCTATTGTCAACACCTCAGCTGCTGTCCTCACAAAGACAGTTACTGCTTATAGTCCCTCTATATATAGTCACTCCTAATTTATTTCCATATGTATTTTAAATAAACAAAACTGGACTACACATACTGTTCTGTGATTCTTTTTACTTTATATTGTACTGATTTATATCTATATCTATAAATAACTATCTTATTGTTTTTAATAGTATAGAGTGCTCCCTAGTATTAATAAATCATAATTATTTTAACCTTTACCTTGGTATTACTATTGCTCCTAATTTATTAGCTTTACCAAACACATGCACACAGAGACACACATACACGTGTACGCACACACAGCTTAAATGAACATCCTTATACTGTTTTTTCCCACCAACAAAACGTAGGAGAAGTCCCTTTCTCTACAATCTCAATTTTAAATTTTAAATATTTTTCATAATTTAAAATTATGTAAAAAATGGCATCACATTTTAAAATTCCATTTTGAGCTTTATTTCATGATCATCAGCCATTCACATTCCTTCCGTAAGCTGCCTGTCCATACCCTACACCCATCTTTCTGTTGTGCTATCTCTCTGTCTCGTTACTTTCTGAAAGCTCTCTACTCCACTCTCCACTCTGGGTTTACCGTAAATACATAGAGGGCTTCTTGTCTCTTCTTTAGAATGGCCTTTCCCAGGTGAGGATATATAAAAACCATGTCCTGCATTATATTCTCATATTTGGTGGGGTTTTTTTAGTTTAGCTTTTTAATACCTCTGGCATTTATTTTTATATACAGTATGAATATCTGCTTTTTTAGAGAGCTCCTCCAGGTGATCCTTATTATTATCCAATACAGCAACCCCTGTTGTAGACTGCAATGGTTTGAATCCTGGCGATCCATTGACTTCATTGTTCATCTGTAAACTTTAGGCAACATGCCTGTTTCATAGGTATGAATACAGATATGAATATCCTATCTTATGGAGAGGATGGAATGAAATAAGAAATATAAAGAGCCTAGCAGAATGTCTCACAGAGAAAGCCCTCAATACACACCACCTGTTTGTATCATAGCATTAGCATTTTCACTTAACTCTAACACCTTGTTTTTGTATTCAATTCAAGGTGTACTTCTACTTCCCCAACTTCTCTCAGAATTCAAGGACAGTGTCTTGGTACAGGGAGTCCCTAGGGGGTGCAAACTGTTCAGTGCTTGGCTGCTAACCAAAAGGCTGGAGGTTCGAGTCCATCCAGAGATGCCCGGGAAGAAAGCCCTCAGGATCAACTTCTGAAAAACCATCATTGAAAACCCTGTGAAGCACAGCTCTACTCTGACACACACATGGGGTTGTCATGAGCTGGAAGTGACCTGACAGCAAGTGGTGCCAGTTCTGGTCTTGTGTCGAATTTCACGGGACCGTCCCCTTTATGAAGGCAAAGGATCCTTAAGACAATGCTGCTTTTAAAAGGGTTAAAAAAAAAAAAAAAACCGTTGCCGACGAGTCAATTCTGACTCAAAGCGACCCTATATGACAGACTAGGACTGCCCCATAGAGTTTCCAAGGAGCGCCTGGCGGATTTGAAGTGCCAACCTTTAGGTTAGCAGCCGTAGCACTTAGCCACTACGCCACCGAGATACTTTTATTTGCTTGGCCACCAGTGTCCAAAGTAGTTGAGCCCTGAGGGTCTCGGAGTAAAGGGTTAGCCTTGCAATTTGATTACAGTGAGCGTTCTGAGTGTTGCTGGCAATGCTTTGCTTAATCAAAGAATGTGCTTGGCTCTTAATTATACATCTTAAAGGGAATTGTGGGTAACCTCTGTCTGGCAGGCCAGCCTTACATTTCTGGCAGCTCCTGGGCATCCCAGTCTCAAAGGCTGAGCCGCTGTCTCCATTGAACAAAAAGAGGACCTGGTGGCCAAGGACACACGCGTGGTCAGCGCCACTCATGCTGCATGGGCTATAAGTCTCTGGTGAAGGACCTGGTTTCCTGGGGACCCTCAGGCTGTCAGAGGACCTGGCCACCCTTGTCCAGGTTCCCTCAACCTCTTTGTTCTGCTCATTAGCCAAGAATCTCCAATGGATCATTGGAGGAGAGAATGTGATATCAAATGCCAATTGATTAAGGAGTCCTGGTGGTGCAGTACTTAAAGGACTGAGCTAACCGAAAGGTTGGTGGTTCAAAACCACCAGCTGCTCCACAGGAGAAAGACGTAGTAATCTGCCTCCATAGAGATTTACAGTCTTGGAAACCCTACTACGGGGTCACTGTGAGTCGGAATCAACTCACTGGCAGTGGATTTGGTTTGGTCGGGTTGGGTGTGCCTTATCCACTCTTTGTAAGTCCAAATCTATAAAATTCTACTCAAATAATTTAAAAAAGAACTTGCCTCCAGTGGCATCTCAAAAAGTAGGACATAAACCCGTAATCAAACTAAACTCAGGAAAGGAATTACATTTTGTCCAGCACCAGTGTACGAGGTAGCATCCTATGAGTATCTATGATTATTATGGTTATGAGATAAACAATAATATTTACTGAGCACTAACTGTAACTTGGAAGAAGTACAACCAGAATGCTCCTTAGAAGCAAGGATAGTGAGACTACATCTCACATACTTTGGACATGTTATCAGGAGGAATCAGTCCCTGGAGAAGGACATCATGCTTGGTAAAGTGGAGGGTCACCGAAAAAGAGGAAGACCCTCAAAGAGATGGATTGACACAGTGGCTGCAACAATGGGGTCAAGCATAACAATGATTGTGGGGATGGCACAGGACCGGGCAGTGTTTCCTTCTGTTGTACACAGGGTCTCTGTGAGTTGGAACAAACTTGACAGCACCTAACAACAACAACAACAATTATGAGACAGGAGTCATGCTGAGCACTTTACATGTATTATCTCAATTAATCCTTCAGCAACCCTTTGAAGAAGTCCTCTTCATTATCCACAATATACAGAGAAGGAACCGGTGTGGTTAAGTTGCCAAGGACGACAGACAGAGTTTGTAGATGTTGGAGCTGGCTCTAAAACCAGCTCTCTTAACCATCATTACTAAACCATCTGGCATGCTACCACATTGTTCTAGCCGGAAAAAGAAAGGGCTTCCTTAAAAAGTTTAAAAAAAAAAATCAGGTAACATTTATTTTCTTAAATAAGTTGTAGCTTTCTACCCAACCCCCATTTCTTAAAACAACAGAACACAATACCTACAGTAATTTAAATTAATTACCTCCAATCTGTAGTCAGTTATAATAAAAATACAGAAGAGAACAGAAGTTGGCAGCATAAATCTCTAAATAAGCTAGCGAAAATGAACAAAAAAATTATCACTCTACCTAATATTTTGGAAGTTTAGTGCTTTCATCAAAAAAGAAAAAAAAAAAAAAGCAGGGGAAGCCAGAATGTGGAATTCATTGGGAATTTAACTCAGAATTTCTATACTAGCTACTAGCATTTTGTAAGAATATATATAAAAAAAAAATTATTTATTTATTTACTTATTTAATTTTTATATATGTGTGTGTATTTTTCTTTTTTTTTAATAGGATTCAACAGTGAGAGTCTGAAGTACACAAAGATAATCTTAGGCCTGGGGAAAGATAACTTGAGCCTTACCCCAATTTTCATAACCTCCCTGTACATAAACAGATAGCTTCCTTCTTTTTCCTTCTTGCTCTCTCTCTCCGTCTCTCTCCCTACCCCCTATCCTCTCCATAGGAAGATGGGTGTGCTGATTGGGCTAATAATACGTCCAACAATAGAGAAATGGGGGCCCTGGTGGCACAGTGGTTAAGACTATGGCTTCTAACCAAAAGGCGGGCAGTTCAAATCCACCAGCCACTACTTGGAAACACTATGGGGCAGTTCTACTCTGGAGTCGCTATGAGTCGGAATTGACTTGACGACAATGGGGTTATGGGATTAGAGAGGAATGAGTTAAGTAGAGATAAGGCACCAAATGTACCCAGAAAACTTCTCTTTAACATTCGCTTCGATTCAGATGAGATATTGGTTAAGCAGGACAAGTAGCAAGAATTCAATTCCTTTCAGCCACTTGTGGCTAACCTGCCACATTACCTCATCAAAGCAATGTCTTCTCTTCTGCCATCAGTCAATGGGCCAGGAGCAGAAGTCAAACCCTGACCTGAGCTAGCACATTCTCCCCATCGCAGCCACGCTCCCTCAGGAGCTGTGGGAGAGCTGGCCTTAGGCCAGAAGAAGCCAGCCTCCCCTCCTCCTTGCTTACTAACAACCTTTCCTTGCGTTTGTCTGGATCTTAATGACCTCACCCCTTCACAAGAGGTTTGCCTTCCTTCTTCCCCCCTTTGACATAAACACAAAACGGCAGTTAATCCAAAGAAATATAATGGAAACATAAAATCTAATCTACTAGTGTGTGTACGCGTGCGTGTGTGTCTCACCAACACACACCAGATTGCACTAAATGGCAGGAATTTCCCAAGGGAAGATGGCCTCCAGATACTACTACGAAAGCTCCATTCCCCACGCTCTGCAAATTATTTAATTTAAACACTGCTTGCTATGACTCTCTGAGGAGATGGATGCTCTCCCAGGTCTATTTTTAATTCGTTGGTGTGTACATGCATGTGTGCCTATAGAATCGGCTCCAGGCACACGTACCCTGCTGTAGTCATAGCAAAAGCTTCTGATTGCACAACTGGGGGCTGCAAGTTGCTGTCTTAACACTAGGGAGACAGTGACACGCACAGGAAATTCCTCCGAGGCTTCCTACCCCTGGACCCTGCCCATTTCCTTGGGAGATACACTAAATATCTTTAAATTATGGGTGTGTGTATGTGAGGGTGTGTGTGAACCGCCGTTCGTCTCTCACAGTAGAAAACGGTAACATTCACCGATAGGTTTTACTGAGGCAGGAGAAGCAATGCACCGATGAAAGGACGGGTTCCATCAGCATTGGGCAGCACTGTATCACGTGCCCGGGAGATCACTGACAGCAGTCTGAATCCTTTCCTGCTTCTTCCACTTGCTTCCCTCTGCTTCTTTTATAACACATATTAATCAGGAAGGGATGCTGTGTGGAACAAAACCCTGAACGTTGCGTTACATACTTTGCGAAATTTCATCATGAAAAAGCCTTGCCTTTTTAAAGAGTTTATAGGTCCCATTAAAGGATTCGAATGAATTTCTTTACATAAAGCTCCCGGGAAGGGCTAACCCTGCCAGGAGTGCAGACGTGTGCACATAAGACCCGTGCTGGAGATAGTCTTGTTATCTTGGCTAAATCAATTTAAAAGCAAACAGGCATTACACACTAATTTCAATATTAACTTTCTCTTCTTGCTTCTCCATCAGAGCAAGCTAAAGGTACGTGAAGCCCCTTTCACCCTTCCTCTAGTCTTCCTCTATTTCTCCCGCTGTGTGGTACCCTTGGCACAGGTAAGGTGATCTTCCTCTCGCCAGCCTAGTTATTTATTGACAGAAGTCTGCATTCTGGGCATTATCAGCTTTATGCATAATTCAAAACCTCCTGCATGTGGCCTGCACTTTGGCCTCATCCCCAGCATCCCGAATGGGAGATAAGAGGAAGTATTTCCAAAGGGGCCTATGAAAGGATCCCTGAATATTAACATTGCCCCCAGCTCCACCCCTCCGCACCCCTCAGAAGAGTATGTGCCTTGCCGGCTCACACACCGCCCCCCCAAGGCTTCCAGACTGGGGGAACACTGTGCAGAGATGATCCAAAGGTTTATACCCTGTGGGGACCCCCGGAACCTTTGGGGCCGAGAGGTCTCTAAACATGGGGAAAAAAATCACAATTATTACCTTAAGAGTCACATTCAAGTCTGGCAGGCAAACATCTTCAGCAGAGCAATGGTTTCAAACATCTGCAATTAAAAAGGAGAAAACCCAGGTTTAGAACTTGTGTCTTCTGGGGGCACGGGGTAAGGTGTGAAGGTGAGTGTGGGAGGAGACGCTGGAAAGGGCCTCGAAAAGTATTGGAAGGAGGACGAAAAGAGGAGGAGGTGAAAATGGAGAGCCTGGGGGAGGACAAAAGGGACAGGGGGAGCTGGTGAAAGGCAGGGGTGCCTGCGGACTGGGGGAGACTGAGGGCACAGAAAGAAAGAAGGAGCTTGAAAAGACAGGGTGGCAAGATCATCTGTATTAGAAGGCTAATTCAGCCAGAATAAATGCAGTAAAAAAAAATGGCTGGACTGATTTTTCCTCTACTCAATTGCCTGTCTTCTGATTGGGCTGATTAAATTAACTGCTTGTTTTTGTTTGGTTTTGAAAGATGTGTGAAAACAGAAAAGAATGGAAAAACCCACCTTCAAATACACAGACCCATGTAACCCGTATGTTCTGATCTGAACACATTAACAGCCTGACCAACATGGAAGATACATACGTGCACATACATACAAACACACCACACAGGGGCGCAGCATGTATATACATGTCCATGTGCGTATGACAATGCTGAATATTGCAAGAAAGTGCCATCATTGTCCCCCAGAAAATACAGACGCATACTACATACACACATGTATATGTATAAAAAAAAAACCACTGCCATCGAGTCGATTCCGACTCATAGCGACCCTATAGGACAGAGTAGATATATGTATATGATTATGTAATATATATACTGAGCTTCACTCTTTCTGTGGTCTAAAAATTAATTGTGTTTTTTGGAACGCAGTTCATCCTCGACAGGATAATACTGCATAAATGCGCCCGCCTCGTTTATCAGCACCATTTTTAGTAGGAGGCTCCCCTCTCCCTCGCACACTGTCTCAAAGTCTGGATATGACACTAAACACCATAAGGCCACCAGTATCGTTCGGACTTATCACTAAACACGGGGTTTGGCAGCTGCTTGTTACATGCATTCTGAGTCCACCAAGCAATAATTTCTCCTTTTTTATAAACATAAAGGCATGAATTATTAAAAAATTAAAGACATTTAGAGTAATGGTCTTCCACACGCAAAGTATTTATTTCAACTTCCATCACTCAGAGTTTATTGCATTGATTTTTTTTTTTTTTTCATCAGCTTACTTAGTATTAGGCTTCCACAGAACTCATCAATAAGAAATGAATTTTGGTAACTTTCAAATCCACTATATTATTTTTCCTTTTATTTGTAGTGAATTTTTCTTCTCTCAATGGTATTACTGCAATAAGTCAGTCATTATTTCTTTATGTTTCCTCCCTTTCTTTTCCCTTTACAGCGCCTCTCATGATCACAAAGAAAACAGAGACACTTATTTCTCTTAACAGTTGAAATTGCTGCAAATGATTTAGCTGTCATTTAATTTGATTCCTCTCTTCCGTCTGTGGAGAAATATGGTTAATGTACTGGAAATTATGTTAATAAGAAAAAGCATTATCTCATTTAATGAAATAAATATACAAATATTTCAAAATAAAATAAAGAGGCAATCTGCACTGAGAAAAAATGTCTCTTATGGTTTGCATAAAATAAACAAACGAGAAAAAATCATGAATACACTGGAACACAGGCTAAAATTATACCTACATTCAAAAGGAAAAAAAAAAAAGCTCGGCGACTGAATTACCCACAACTTAATCACGTATTTTTTTTTTTTTTAATATAGACACATATTAAAGGTGCCATGACTAATTTTGCATCGCTGACTACCTCAAGCAGAATTATTTTATTTTTTCTAGAACGGACATTAGGCTTTTGAAAAGTTTCTATTTTTTCTCTTCTCTTTCAATTGGTCTTTCAGTGATTGTTATTGCTTGAATTAATAATTACCAGCAATCCTACTGAAAACAGGACTAAAAATCCACGTAGCTGTAAGAAAGGTCAGAATTCCTTTGATTTTGCTAATCACAACAGAGTCAATGAACTCCTTTCAAAGCTTTTCGATATTAAAATTTATCTAATGCACAAAAAGGTTAAATAAATATTGTTAGTGATTTGAGCAAAACTTGAAGCAATTGTGTAATAAAAGCATGACCACAGTAACAGAAACACATAATTAGCAATTTAATTACTGGCATCAAGACAAGCTAAAGATGTCAATAAAAAAAAATCTTTAGTGACAAGCCGATTTTATTTTCTTTCCTGCGATTTGAGAGAAATATTCACCACCTGATGAGCAAAACCACTTTTCTACAAAATACCTACCCCCTCTGCCAGACTGAAATAGCCAGTTTAAAATATTTCTGATTTCATATCATCGCAGAGTGAATCATTACATTTTCCTCCATTTAGATTAGCAGCTTCTCTTCTCTGAAAATACAATATTTCCAGTCGGCAAGTAAAAACATTAGGTATTTTTTTAAGTGAGTTAAAGTAGCAGGTGTTCTTTGTTTCCATTTCATTTTTTCCAGCTTCAGTAAATAACGTGTTTGACAGAAAAGCTTCCCTCCATGAGCCATTCCGAATACTCTTATCTTTTCGCACGCCCTAAGTTTCAGCCGAGAAACACACAGAGACCGTGGATTGTCTTAAAAGAGGATAAATGCCAACAATAGTAGAAATACTAAGACCAATTAGGCATTGCTCTGGGTCTCCCAGTGTCTTTCGCGTCCCCCATTTCTGTGTTTAGGGTTACAGGTGGGAGGTAAAGCAGAAAAAAATGAGTAAGTTAGTTTATTGTGAAATGGTCCACTTGAATTTTTTTCATCACGATCCCAAATTACAGATTTTAAACCGTCCTGAACTAAAGTGTTCAATGCGTCCTTAGCGCCTGAAATGTCAGTGGTATTTAACCAGGAGCAGAAAACAGACACCACTAGATAGAACCGCATTGAAAAGTTTTCCATCTTGTGATAAAAACGGAATCATCTTGGCTGGTGTTCAACAGCCACTTGTACAAGCCCAATACGTGGAGTGAAATTATGAAAGCCAGACTTGCTAAAAAGTTTGGTCTATAAATTCCCTTGGGGCATCATGGGATGTGCTTAAAAAATACACCCCAACCACTAAGAGCATAAAAACTAATAACTGCTAATAATATTCCCTTTTATGTTTCACATCATTTTGACGTATACATCTAATCAGATATACCAAATATATTCCAGTATTGGAGAAGGTTATGCAATATGAACTCAAATTTCTATGAAAACTGAAAGCATTTAAGAGAAGGCATGTTACTTGGCTCTAAGTTGATACTTAAAAAAAAAAGCAAATAATTGGTATGACTTTTCTGGAATCTGTTGGCTAATATATTGGTAATTAGAACCTTTTTTTTTTTTTACATATATTTGAAATAGAGGTCCCTTGCCTCCATAAAAGTTCCCTTTCCAACGACCTTTTAATCACTCTTCATCATGTATCATCATTCAGCTTCTAAGCTTCTGTTTTCATCGCAAACCCAAACGTACTTGGATTTTTCAACTTTAACCTTCTGGGCTTGAAACTCACTTTCCTTCAACACTTTCATAGTCCAGATACAAAGAATTGCTACGTGTTTTGTTATTTAAAAGCAGGTATGCAAATTTCTAAACCTCCATGGAAGACCACCCCTATCCGCTATCATGAAGGCTGGCTGAGCAACAGTGCTTGCCTTTGAAAAGCTTACAGTCTAAGAAAACAGCATGCGTTAAGGTAATGCTGCCTCGTGACTCAGGTGTAAAAAATTTAGTTATGAGAAATTCCAAATATCTGGCTCGCACCATAAATACAGAGAAAAAGGGAACTCAGAGGCTTTGCAAATAGCCCCTGTGGCAAATAAGTAGCATGAAGGGGGTTTTACAAAGCTTTAAAATGCAAACTTTCATTTGAACTTATGAGCTAAACAACCCCTTCTATAGGTAAAGAAACTGAGATTGAAAGAAGTTAAATAGCTCACCCAAGCACAAACATATTGGAATGAGGACTCAATCGGTGTTTCGTTGACTCAATTCAAGGCATAAGAAGAAAGCATCTGGGCTGGAAGAATGATCTAGTAAGTCAGATAGGGAGGGAAGGGAAGATCCCATGAAACATGTGCAGGGCTAAGGTGGGGTGCTCACCTAGGGCATCAGCAAGAGCAGTGCGAAACGTTGGGAACAAAAAGGTGGGTGGGGCAGTTAGGTCTTTGGGAAGGTGTTCTCTGGGCAATGAGTAGTCATTGAGGGTGTCTGAGCAGAATGGCGGCATAATGAACGCAGAATGAGGCATGTATTGAAAAGGTGAGAGACAAAAGGCAAAGGACGGATGTTGTTGGTGCTCCACTCAGACTCCTTTACTGAGCAGGTTCAGCGTCCCCTAGCTGGGAGTGTTGGCTGCCAGAGGCTCTCAGATGCCCCCTTTTCTGAAGGACTGGTCCTCAGCCTAGCAGGATCCCTCTCACTGAGAGGCTACCACTCCCTCCCACCGTGACCCACAGCCAAGGACTGTCTGACGTAGAGGATACACAGCCTACTCCTTTGCCTCAAGAAGCATCCACTTTGTGGGGTAAGCTGAATCCAAACTCCAGCTGGGAGCCCCTGGTGGTGCAAACTGTTAATGTGCTCAGCGGCTAACTGCAAGGCTGGAGGATGTCTTCCAAGGGACGTCCTGGTGATCTGCTTTTGAAAAACCAGCCATTGAAAACCCTACCGAGCACAGTAGCACTGAGCACAGTTCTACTCCGACACACATAGGGTCACCATGAGTCCGAGTTGACTCCATGGCAACCAGTCACTGGTTAACTCTGTTAAGACACCATGACTTGCCCTGTTTCCCCACTCCCCTACACCTCTTAGGAGCCCTGGTGGCACAACGGTTAAGAGCTCGGCTACTAACCAAAAGGTCGACAGTTCGAATCCACAAGCGCTCCTCGGAAACCCTATGGAGCAGTTCTACTCTGTCCTGTAGGGTCGTGATGAGTTGGAATCAACTCGATGGCAGTGGGTTTTACTATTCTTCGATGCATCCTGAGTCAGGCTCTGTTGGGAGCCCGACCTGAAAGGCGGCAGTTCCTGTCCTCACTGTCTTCCTGTCCCTTGGGAGAAGAATGAATCACCCCGTTAACAGGTGAGACAGCAGCAGCTGTACCAGTCACCCGAGAAACAACGAGTGCTCAGGAAAGGCAACCAGGAGGAGCACAGAGGCCATCCACAGGTGCTTTTGCTTTCTGGGCTTCAGTTGTTCCAAGAATAAAATCTGTACGGTGTGGCTGTGGGAAGGTTATAATTTAACCACTCTGCTATGTGTGGGAGAAACAGCGAAGCCACCACTTCATCCCTCTAACAGGGAAAAAGAAAGAAGTGCTCTGTCCTATGGCAGCAACCCGTCAGAAAAGCTGGTTTCCCTGTCCAACTCCTACTTGAGTTTCAGAGCTTAATAAACATTAACTTCGGTTTCTCACCCAATGGCAAACACCCTGCTACACCTGAGTAAAACCTTACGCTGGTTTACATCTGTATCCGGGCGATCTCTGAAATGAAAATACTAGAAAATGAAAAAAATATTTTCTGTAACACTGGAAAACAAAAATATGTAAGTTTTCTTTTTAAAATATGATAATCAGATTTCTTTTGTGCTCCAACATAAATACCACATTGTCTTGATTTTAATACGATGCGGTGAAATTCTCTGTCACACCACTTAAAAAAAAAAAATGCCAAGGAGTCAACTCCAACTCATAATGACCCTATAGGACAAAGGAGAACTGCCCCATAAGGTATCTGAGGCTGCCATCTTCACGGGAGGAGACTATCATATCGTCTTCCCTCAGAGCAGCTGGTGGGTTCAAACAGCCGACCCTTCAGTTAGCAGCCAAGTGCTTCACCGCTGCACCACCAGGGCTCCTGTTATCCCACTCAGGGATATTAAGTAGGGTTTGTGTCTAGGTCAGATTTCCCGATGCCCTTCTCAAAAACAACCCTAGTGTAACGTAAAGTGATGACAATTTGCCACAAAAAGAAAATTTTTGTTTATGTACTTTCAGAGCATAAACTCAATACCACTCATACGGCTCTGTAATGAGGAAGGGAAGGCGCGACGGCGGGGAGAGAGACAGAGAACATGTGCGGGAGAGAGGAAGGGGGAAGACGTGACCTACGGGAGACAAGAGAACAGGATGCGAGGCCTCACACCACAGACTGTTACGAGCTAATATGGCTGAACTTCCCTTCTTTCTGAGAATCCTTTAGTTCTCCTGAGAGGCTTTCTAAAAACAATTTGCATCTAGTATTCCATCTTTCTCCCTCTTTACCTATATTGATATCTACCTGATGGTAGCCATTCTTACCCTCCTGGTAGCTAGGATATAAATTTACAAAGTCTACCTGGTGTAATGGGATCAGATGGTTATTTGTAAAAATTAGCAAAGATTTTAACGAGAATGTTCAAACTGCACAGCAGCGTTCTCAAAATTAGGCATGAGCACACTTAACTTAATCTGGGAGGCTGCTGGACCTGCAGATTCCTGAGCTCCACCTCCAGGGTCTTGGATTTAGTTATTCTGAGGAGGGATCAGGAGTCTCGGGGTTTTAGCAAGTACTAGGAGTCGGAGTCCACTTGAGGGCAATGGGTTTGATTTTTTTTTTGAGTGATTCAAAGGAGCCCTAGTGGCTCAGTGGTTACATTTAAATATAAAGACAAATTAACATTAAATGTTCTCGCTCTGTGAAAAAGATAATGAAGCCGAAATACAAATGGCTTGTAGACTTGTGGGCTGCTTGGAAAGGGTACTGTGGAGAAAGGTGCTTTTTTTTTTTTTTTCATTGAATGTAATCCAACAAAGATTTGGCAGGCTACATATTTAAAAGGTTGGGACGACTTGCAGAAATTGATTCATTCACACTGTTGTGAATCATTTAACACACACTTCAGAGTTTAGCATCTTAGTCTCTGCCTCCCACTTCCTGAGAAAGGCTGTTAATCAAAATGAAGACTCTTAGGTGCAGCCAGGGAATGAGACAAAGGGATGTGGACTGGGGAGGTGGGGGTGGGGGTGGGGGGCACCACAAGGAACACTTCCTCCTCCAAGGACTGGTTTTTGCATTTTATTTTTTGAGGGCTAAGTTTTCATACAGTAGTGCCACGTAAATTCAATTGCAGATTCTCAGACTGGGGCCATTATTACAGTTAAATAAAAACAAAAGAAAAGCCCCGTGCTTAGGAAATGCTTTTCAATGTGACTGAGTCAAAACCTACCCTGTCCATTTCACTTAGATGCAGCTCTTTAAGGCATCTGTAAGGTCATAAAGTAAAAGAACCCTTACTGCAAATTATCTAAAATAAACAATTAAAAACATCCCTGTCTGTAAAAATCTTATTGCGCTTACAAAAAAAAAAAAAAAAAAAGGCATTAGACGCCTTACTTTAAAGAAAAAGAAGTTTACATGTTATTTTAATGCTTCATAGTTTTAAATAATAAATTTGTCGATTCAGTGGTGGACTTCAAACCAAGACATCAGAAACAGGAGATGCAAAAGCTGATGCTCACATACACAAACACACACACACACAACTAATAACAGATTAATACCAGTAAACTTGCCAGATGCCCAGCTATCATTTCTGAACATACTGATCAAAGAGTCTATAGAAGAATCCTAATCAAAAGGGGGGAAATGTAGAATAGAATTTCAAATTCTCATGGACTCCAACTTTCTGAACTTATTTCATGACTACGATTTGTCAGACAATTTCTATTTTAACCTAATCGCATAATTACCCTCCTGTTGTTGTTAGCTGCCATCAAGTCGACCACCAACTCATGGCAACCCAAGCACAATGGGACAAGGCCGCTGTGATCTACAGGGTTTTCACTGGCTAATTTTTGGAACCAGGCCTTTCTTCCTAGTCTGTCTTAGTCTGGAAGCTCCCCTGAAACCTGTCAGTATCATAACAACACACCCTGACGAAAGGCGGTGGCTGCACGTGAGGTGCACTGACCAAGAATCGAACCCAGGTCTCCTGCACGGTAGGTGAGAATTCTACCCCCGAACCAGCACTGCTTCCCCAAAGCCCTATCACTATCCCCACTTTACGTCTGGGAAGAAGTACAGCCAGAGGTCTCCTTACAAGTGGGGATGGCGAGACTATGTCTTACATACTTTGGACATGTTACCAGAGGGAGCAGTCCCTGGAGAAGGACACCATGCTTGGTAAAGTAGAGAGCAATAAAAAAGAGGAAGACCCTCAACAAGACAGACTGACACCATGGCTGCAACAATGGGCTCCAACACAGCAACAAGGATGGTGCAGGACCCGGCAGTGTTTCCTTCTGTGGTACACTGGGTCCCTGCGAGTCGGAACCGACTGGACGCCACCGAACAACAACAACGTACCCACTTTACAAACCACGGGGAGGGAACAGAGTGGGTAAGTGTCTTGCCTGGGTCTGTGCATCCACAACCTTGCCTCACCAATTCTCATTCTAAGTCAAAGGCAGGTGAAGGACCACCAGGAAAGTCATCTTTCAGGTATCCATAATCCCTGGTCGGAACTTCGGATCTCAAGCCTCCATCAAGCATCTTAACTCTCTGCTAAGTAGGTTGCGAAAAGGAATTTCAAAACATGGCTTTGCTTTCTCTTTCCCTCCATGTGTTCGATTCCTTTTCACTTGCGTGGCAGTGGTAATTCATGACTAGAGATGTGAATGGGTGAAAAGCGATGCTGGAAAACTGAGAACCAAAGTGTGTGTGCTGCTTAATTTAAAACAGGGTGCTCAACCCCAGCCGCACAGTTAGAGTTGCCCGCAGAGCTTTAAGAAAAGTCCTGGCCACCAGGCGCCATCCCCAGAAATATGGATTTAATGGTCTGGGGTGGGGGCCAGGCACTGGTATTCGTTCAAAAAAACCCCCATGTGACCCTAATGCGCAGCCAGTGTTGAGACCCACCAGTGCTGCAGCCCGGGGCCAGGCAGGAGAGCCGACTTCTCTCTAATCCATAAAGTGCCGTCAACATTTGCCCTTTCGCAAGCGCATCTCAGTTTTCTGGGCAGTAAAATGGGCACAAGAGTGCTTTAGCTGCCAAAGTGAAATAATGTAAATTAGACACTTTTTATTCTTGTCCCTTCCAGATATGTACCACTATGCAAGTTGGAGGGGAAGGGGGGCATTAGTACAAAAGAGAGGGATATCATTAGCACCAATTCTTAAAAAAAAAAAAAACAGCGTTCTCTATGTAGACACAGGGCACAAATATATTCAATAAATACATGTTAAAAGCTGGTTTAAAATAATTTTTAAATTGCATTTTCTCAACATCTCATTTTGAATTCACATTTACTTTTATACAATTTAACATCCTGGGAGGCAATGATGGATTGTTACAAGACGGATGGACTCGCCTTCCAAAATGTCGGGATGACCCAGGGTGGAGAGGGGAGAGTGTGACACATGGTGGGGTGGCAACCAAAGTCACAAAACAATTTGTGTATTAACTGTTTAATGAGAAACTAATTTGCTCTGTAAACTTCCACCTACAGCACAAAATACCTAAATAAATAATAAAATGTATACATTAAAAAAAAACGTTAAGGTGTGACACTGCCCACGTTCAGGCTTCAATCTTTACCTGAGAAATTTCTGTTAGAAAAAAACTCAACAATTAGAGACGTTGCAAAATCTCAGCATTCCACTTCTCAAGTAAAAGTTACCAAATAACAATAATAACGGCAGACCACCATTTTCTTTAATTTTAAAAGAAAAAAAGTATTCCAAACAGTAATAATATTCAAAAGCATTTTAACTCCATTGATTCTTCTTACGTTCCCAGTCACTGCACTGTGTTAACAGTAGCTTTGGGAAAGCCTTAAAGGAATACGAGGAGGGCAGATAGCCCATTAAAATCTTAGATTTCTTTTTTAACTCCAGTGGTGTGATTGGGTGACATGATAATTGTGTTCCACAGAGATTTACTACATTTTGGTATCAGGCAACATCCCTTGGCCTATATTTGTATCTGTGATGTACCTGAGCTTTTCACGGAAAGCAAGACGACTACAAGGGTGAAGAGGCGCTCAAACACAATACTTGACCTAAATACATTATGTAGCACCTGGTATCTGTTAAATAGGTCAGCCTGGGCTCTTAAAAGTTATGCAAAACTTATTCCTGCCACACAGAAGATATGTCGCTAGTCAAGCTGTATAAAAATCAGCTTTCTAGGCAGGAAGAAAATTCTCCTCTTCACTGAGGCAAAAAGGAAAAAGAAAAAAACTCTTTTTGCCATACATAAAATGTATTAAATACCAGAGTAGCTTGTCCTATGCCTTTAGACCACAGAAAGCAGTAAAAGCAATGAGGCTGATGAAATGCCTAACAATTCCGGGATTCACTTAAGTGGATGGGAGCTTTCTGAACACTGCTATAGAAATTCTTATTCTTCTGCAAAAAGCAAACGGGATTTTGAAGGTGCACGGGTCTCGGTTACCAATCCGAAGCCAAGTATATTTTCATAGGATGCAGACCTTACTGACTGCTTTCGACAGTGAGGAGACGCGGAAAGTTGTATCTCGTTAGGGCTGACGTGGCTTTCCATCTCTACCTCCTCCCCTACTTTGGACAAAGCTGTGTTCTTCTCGTTCAGTGTGGCTTCCTTACCTGCCTTCCATGTACAAGCCGTTATTGGAAAAACATCAGACAAATCGAAGGCACTCAAAACTATTCCCACGCTCAAATCAACCCTACTTGACGGTGCTAAGGTTTTGACTTGACCACAGGGCACTCAAACCAGCCGTTTGTTCACAAAGCATGCTCACAGGACCAGCAGCATCAACATCAACTGGAAAATGGTTAGGAAGGCAAGTTATCTGTCCCCACCGCAGACCTACTGAATCCAAAACTTAGGGGCTGGAGCACAGTATTTTGTGTTCTAACTGCCCCTTCACTTTGAGGGGATCCCGGATGCTGCAAATGGTTGACTCACTCGGCTGCTAACCAAAAGGTTGGAGGTTCAAATCGCCCCCAGAGGTGCCTTGGAAGAAAGAGCCTAAAAATTAGCCATTGAAACCCCTGTGAAACACAGTTCTACTCTGACACATACACGGGGTCCGCATGAATCAGAACTGACTTGATGGCAACTGTTTTGTTTTTTGTTTTTTTCCGGCTTGTAAACCCCCGAACTAAGCTATGCATTACTTAGGTTACTTAGCTTGGGGGTAGACTTCACAGCTTCATCTTAACAACTCTAAGCTGTCCTTAACAAGTAGGAAGAAGAATCAAGATAAATGAAAGGAAATTCTCAAACATCCTGCTGGACAACATCAAACTCTTCCTGCAAACAAACAAGGACGAGTGCAATGTTTGTGAGAGACCCGCTGCCCACCCGCCGCCCACCCGCCGCCCACCTGAGTAGAGCAAAAACCCTGCCCACCTTGAATTTGGTTTGTGCGAAAAACTCTCATGGACAATCTCCGCTTCGGGAAATAGGAATTAAAGCAGTGGACTTGTTCAGAAGAAATAGGATGTGAAGAAATAAAAGCAAACGACCCACTAATCATATAGCCTACTGCTTAGGAATAGGAGGGAAAAAAACATATAGAGCTTAATAAGCTGCCATTTGTGGGTATATGTGCCTTTGTGGGGTTTTTTATTGGAACACACTCCTAGAGTGAGTCTTTATAGGTAAGCACCAGAGAATGGAATTTCCCCCATACCCCACAGAATTGTTAGCTTAAAAATACAAACTGAGTTTGGATTTTATTCCTGATTGGCAGCTCTAACGCACGAAATTAGAATTCGATGCTTCAGACTTCTTGCTGACGGACTGGTTTACCTCTCATTACCCTCCACACGCTCCGAGTAGGTTTAGTTTAATATATTTGAGTTCCATTTCTGAGAGCACAAACTCTTATGATTTTGCATGATTGAAAAGCATTCATTAAAGAGACAGGAAATGAAGTGTATGCAAATTTGAAGCAAGCTAATAAAATAAATTTCTTAAAAAAAAAAAAAAAAAAAAAGCCCTATCTGTCCCTGTTAACATACTAAAAACAAAACTCGGAGCCAAGCAGATCACAGCTGCTCGGCTACACCGTAATGCGCTCCGGGCAACGGCGTCCGCCGTAGCCCATGCACCTGTGTGCCAGCGGTGAGTGGCTGCAAAACCTGCACGAGCAAATTCCAAGGCGAAAAGGGGACGAGCGCCCTCAGTACGGTAGGCTCCCAAACAGGTTTTCACTAGGCGCTTCTGGCTGATACGCTGAGCTTCTGGGGTGGGGAGTGACAGACTGCAGGTAGCCTTGGAGTCAAAGCCCGTTCCTCTGGGGCGAGTCACTATTTTCTCTGACCTAGTGCGTGCAGGAATGCTCCAAGTCCACAGTATTTCTGCCCTAAAGGCATTTATGTCCCACCACCTTCCCCCTCGCGCTCAGGGTAATGCTTGTCAAAGTGACAAAAAGAAGTCTGCCCTAGGTTTGCATATCAGAAACCGACTAGGTACAACGCCACCCTGGCTTTTATTGCTTGGTTATTTCATCATTATTCACCACAGTTCTTCCCTTCATTTGCAGAGTTTGGGTTTTAATGTAATGGCCATTCAATAAAAATGTTGCTTTTAAGGGTTTGCATATCATCCCATTTTCTCTTCAACCCTTCAGCAACCATATGGCAAGCAATCAGGTCTGCAATCACTAGGTCCGTATTATGTAGAGCATGATTTCAGCATTATGCTATTACCCATCTGTTTCTGTAGAAAAAGGCATGAACCCGTGCACAGGAGGTCAGCGCTTTCACTGCACACCGTATCCTGGAAATCCATCTCTGTTCATTTGAGATCACTTTTGTGATTTACCCTAGCTTCCAGGCCAGACTTTCTCTCTCTCTCTCTTTTTTAAAGAAATACAATCAGCACAATTTGTCTGTCTGACTGTTGTATAAAATTATTTGTAACTGTCAGAGAAGGCACTTAAACTTTCTTACTTAAGGATATTTATCCAGAAATTCTGCATTAAAAAAAAAAATGTGGGCGGTGGGGAGAGGAGAAATCAATCTCACCTGATTTTACATTTTTTACTGTCTACACAATAAAGCACACAATAAAGCCAACAGAGTTTTCAGGCAGAAACAGATACAGAGGAAAGGAGAAAGGTTTAGCCTTCAGCCTCCTTTGAAGGCTGCTAGCACCAAGCTGAGGGAGCCCTGGTGCCTCAGTGGTTAAGTGCTCAGCTGCTAACTGAAAGGTCAGCGGTTCGAACCCAGTAGCTGCTCAGTGGGAGAAAGATATGGCAGTCTGCTTCCATAAAGATTACAGCCTTGAAAACTCTATGGGGCTGTGCTACTCTGTCCTATATGGTTGCTACGAGTCGGAATCTACTCGATGGCAATGGATATGGTAGCACCAAGATAGTCTAAGCAATTCGTTTGTGTTCAACAAAACATAGGGGTGTGTGTGTGTGTGTGTGTATGTAAAACCCAAACCAAACCTGTTACTATAACGTCAATTCCAACTAATGGTGACTCCATGTGTTATAGAGTAGAACTGTGCTCCACTGAATTTTCCAATTCTTATACTTTTCATCTGTTGTGGGGATTCACCCACATGATTTTTTAGTAGTAGATTGAATTTGAGTGTCAGATGCCAATTCAGTGGAGTCAGGTTACTTGGGTAGTTCATAAAAAGTTAACCCTTAAAATGGACTTCAATCAATTATGCCGATAAAAAGTCTCAAAGTTGGGAATTCAATGCCATAAGCCAATGACTTTGTTAGGTAAAATTGTTGCAAAATACTTTCACAGTCTTCTGTACTGTATCAGACTATTACTGACTTGAAATTGAATTAGGAAGTGGGACAAGAACACCCCAAATGGTTATGAAGCCCGACGCACTGATTGTTTTTCAAAATCCATTGGGGGCATCAGGAGCGGCTCAGAGCAGACGGGCCTTTCTGCCCCACCCAGTGGTTCTCAAACGTGGCTGCACGTTGGAATCAGACGGGGAAGTTCGGAAAATTCTGGTACCTGAGTCCAACACCCAGAGACTCTGATTTAATTAACCTGGGAGGCATGGACAACTGGAGCCTGAAAATCTCCCCAGGTGATTCTGCTCCACAGCCCAGACTGAGAACCCTGATCCAATTAAATAAAGATCATCTTATTTCACTCCATCATTTAAAAAACGTAATGAGAGCGTAGGATGTAAAGACTACAAAAATTAATGAAAACTGTAAAATGTTCAAGGTATATCGAGGTTAAAAAAAAATCACAGGCTGACAGTCATCAGTTATAAAATAAATGCTATTCAACGGCTGAAGTAACCACAGTGGTGAGCCTTCTACGTAGATCTGGCCTACAGCTTTATTCACAACTTTTAGGAAACCCAAGTGTCACAGAATACACAGAAACAAAGTTAATGCTGGAACTTTAGAAAACACTGCCAAATTTAATTAATATTCTATAATTAAGAAAGACCTTTAAAACATAACAGCTGGAAAAATAATGCCAAATTTTTCAGGATTTATTATATACATGCTAATCAGCAGTCACATAAAACTTACACAATAAAAGGCTACATGTCCCTTTAAAGATCACTCAGGTGACCATCAGCTCTTAAAGCTTTAATATTTGCTGTATTTAGAAATCAATATTTTTAAGGGCAAGGACTTTGGAAAACAAAGACTTAGTCACAGATTGTAAAGGGATAAAGCTTTAATTACACGGTAGTTTACGTACAACTGTTAACAAAATTGGCCTCAGACAAGAAAGTCCAAAGTTCACAGAACTAACCAGAAGATATACAGCAAAGTTGGTTGGCAAAAGTTTTCGTAGTGAAGCTGTTGGGACTCTGAAAAATACCCAGTCCGTCCCTGAAACCAGCCTACTCCTAAGAATATAAATAAATAAGTAATGAAAAACTACTAATCCTACCTAACTGGAGGGACAGGAAGCATCCGATGAGAAAACTATAGTTTCCCTTCCTCTTCTGTTCCTTCCTCCAGCCCCTACTGCAGCCCCTCTCCTTTTCCTTCATGCTTTCTCAGCCTTTATCCCTTCTTCCCACATCAATACTTGCAACAAACATTTCATTCATCCAAAGAACAAATGCAGGGTAATATTTAAATACGACATTTCTCAGACTATTTGTATTTGATCAGGACCCAAAGGCTTAAACGGATGAAATTTTAAGGAGAGTGTCCAAGTATTAAGGTGACTGGGACTCTATTTGGAAACTCTGGTGGTGTAGTGGTTAAGAGCTACGGCTGCTAACCAAAAGATCAGCAGTTCGAATCTACCAGGCGCTCCCTGAAAACTCTACGGGGCAGTTCTACTCTGTCCTAGAGAGTTGATATGAGTCAGAATTGACTCCATGGCAATGCGTTTGGTTTTTTGGCTTGGGACACGGTAAAGACATACTACGTACTAGATACTCTAACTCCATCTTCCCGTGGCCATGACCACCAATGAGAACACACCTTTATGCAGGAGGGAAAAAAAGTTTGTAGGACTAGAGTCTTGCTGGTGGACGCACTCCTGTGCACACTGGAAACGGCAGACTCAGCTGTCTCTCTCTATGGGCCGGACATCCCCATAACAGAAGTTGGTCCATGGAGCTTGACTGTAGTGGGGCAGGTGTGCAGACATATAAGTCCCTCGGAGTTTGTTCCACTTCATAGCCGTTCTTCTGTTTCCCTTGGGTTTAGCTGTCAATAGTGTTAACCTTAATCATTTACTTTTCATCAGATTTTCTCTTCATTGGAATTCCAAAGTGCTGAAATCAGCTGAATCAAGGTTCGAGTAAGAGGGAACGAACAACCCATTTCTCTCAGTGCTGCAGAAGGACTGCCATTCATCCTTTTCAGCATCACTCAGAATGGGAACAAAACGTACTGACCGATTGTAAGTTGGTATCAAGAACACGTTGCTGGTAAGTAGATACCGATTCACAGTGACCCTATAGGACAGAGTAGAACGGCCCATAGAGTCTCCAAGGAGCACCTGGTGGATTCAAACTGCCAACCTTTTGGTTAGCAGCTGTGACACTTAACCACTACGCCACCAGGGTTTCCTGTAAGTTAGCACAGTAGTCAATGCTCATTAAAACAATCCTTTCCAAAACTGATTTGAACCGGCTTACAATACAGTACGTATATACAGTAAGATTAAGTAGTTTTAAGTCATCCAAAGGAAGAGGGAAATATGCAAGTTGTGAATGTTGAAATAGTTTCTCTGATTGTCGTAAAATGTGGTGCTGTGCTTCCTAGCAGTCAGAGAAAAGACAGAAATGTGGTGATTTACGTAAGCTTTATTATCAAAAAGAAGCACAGTAGTTCTTCAAATTAGACAAAAATTTTCCTGGCATTAATTTTGAAAACCTGTCTCATGGGGAATATTACACAGGGGACATTGATCAACATAATGGCCACTGTCCTCAACAATCTTCTCATCATAGAAAAAGACACAGGTACCAGATCTCCTTGCATGGATTTTGTGTACCCCCGCCCCCCACCATGGCTTGTTTCTTGTCAATGCTTTCTCTTCACCTTCATTTCCAGTGGTATCCTTATTACTCCCGTTGTTTTTGTTCCTGTTGTTAGCATTCTTCCTTTAAAGTGCTGCATTAAATAAATATGTTTTATAAATCACCTTACGGCTTACTTGTGGTGACTAAAATGCGCCTGACCCAAGCCATGGTCTTTTCGATCGCCTCATATGCATGTGAAAGCTGGACAATGACAAAAGAAGAACTGATGCATTCAAATTGTGGTGTTGGTGAAGAATACTGAATATACCATGGACTGCTAAAAGAGTGAACAAACCACTCGTAGAAGAAACACAACCAGAATGTTTCTCAGAAGCAAGGATGGTGAGACTTAGGCTCAGTTACTCTGGACATGTCAACAATCAAAATATAACGATATCCTTGGTGAGCCACAGGTAGTACTTACGACTGGAAATCATTAAAACCTTAAGAAATGTACACACACACACACACGGATATATATAAAAACTGATCTTGAGTAAAATTGGGAGTATATAGTTGACCAAAACTACATTATATTTAAATTTCAGTATCTACGAATCCTGCTCAATTTCAAAGAATCATCCATTCATCAAACATTTATTGATGAATTACTGATGTTTATTATAAGGAAGGAGCTCTGGTGGTGCTGTTAAGATCTTGGCTGCTAACCAAAAGGTCGACAATTTGAATGAACCAGCCATTCCTTGGAAGCCCTATGGGACTGTTCTACTCTGTCCTATACGGCTGCTGTGAGTCGGAACTGACTCAGCGGCAATGGGTTTGGTTTGTTTTGTTTTTTTTGCGGGGGGTACTATAGAAACGGTACTCTATTAGGTGATGGAGAATATAGCAATGCCTAGGGCAGAGCTCTTGTACTTAAACAGCTTGCAATCTGTTGAAGCTGACAGATACAACTTGACAAATAATTAAAATCTAAAAAGAATAAGATAAACCAAAAGCACTGTATTAATCTGGGTCCTCCAAGAAACAAATCCCAAGGCAGGATTACAGGAGAGGCTAGGAGAAGTCTCAGACCATGGCCCAAGTCTGAACAGGAAGGAAGGAAAGTTAGGTAGAAGCTTCCTGGATTGCTGGGCTAGGGAATGTTCGATTAGCCTTAGGTGAGTCCTTGCACCAAAGTTGGCTATCAGAGGAGATCCAAGTGTCCCGAGAACAAGCCTAATTTAGTATGCCTGCCAAGCTCAGTGACTGACTAAGCCTTGGGAAGTATCTTAGTTATCTAGTGCTGCAATACCAGAAATACCACAAGTAGATGGCTTTAACGAAGAGTAATTTATTCTCTCACAATCTAGGAGACTACCAGTCCAAATTCAGGGCGCCAGCTCCAGGGATAAGCTTTCTCTCTGTGTTGGCTCTGGAGAAGGGTCCTTGTCATCAATCTTCCCCTGGTCTAGAAGCTTTTCCATGCAGGAACCCAGGGTCCAAAGGACACACTATGCTCCCAGTGCTTTTTTCTTGGTGGTATAAGTTTCCCATGTCTCTCTGTTTGCTTCTCTCTTTTATATCTCAAAAGAGATTAGCTGAATTTGCAGACTAGTTTCGTAGATTGAGTTTACGTAACTGCTGCTAATCCCATCTCAAATCAACATCACAGAGGTAGGATTTACAACACATAAGGAAATCATATCAGATGACAAAATGGTGGACAATCATACAATACTGGGAATCATGACCTAGCCAAGTTGACAGCTGCTTTGGTGGACACAATTCAATCCACGCCAGGAAGCATGGCCTTGGTGCAATGTCAGAGGTGGATCTCAGGGCACAGCAGTTGGAGACCTTGGTCAAGCACACTTCATGTAGTTGAAGGTCTACAGACATCTTCTCATGGATGCCACAGACACTTTATAGATGTTGACACATATCTGAGGCTGTGTGGGCTTTTGACACGTCCAGATTTGTGAGTAGATATAAAGAACAATCTTGTTTGACAGCCCCACACAAAGCATAGAGAAGGCATCATCATCACCCAACATGTCTGTAACAGTCAATATTCTCAACACAACCTTATGCACCCCAGTGTAAGGAAAGTACAGTAACATGCAATGAATTAAAAGACTGCACTGTTCAGTTTTATCATTTGAGATTCACGAGCCTGTTCTTAGACACTGTATGGATCTCACAAAAACAAAAAAAGAAAAGGAAAAAAAAATCCTAACTTAAAATTAAATACTTAAATCCAATTCTTGGTTATACTTGGTTTATTCTTTAAACTATAAAGTCAATTATACTCCTTGTGTTTAATTTATAGAAGTGGTATTTTGCTTTTATTTGCATACGTATAAAATTGTCCAAGCTAGTTTTTGTACGCATTTCAAATAGACTGAAAACTGGGAGAATTTAACATGTGCTTCATTTTTCTTTACTCTTTATTTTGAGACTAAGGAACAAGGTTGTTTGTTATCTTCTTTATACTTGTCTACCAGTCTCACCAACTGAGTCAGGATGAGTTTGAGGTATTATATACCTAGTATCTTTAACATAAACCTTTACTGCATTAATTATAAGGTGCATTTGTTAGTGGATATCTAGTAACAATTGATAGTTTTCTTTGTCCTTTTTTTTTTTTTTTTTTTCTTTACTAAAACCCTTTTGGATACGAGCTAAAATTTGATTTTTTGGCAAAAAATAATGTACAATTCTACACTCTCTGATCACTGTTTCCCAGTTCAGTATTAAATGCACTAGGGGACATTTTAACTTCTATTTGTTATACCAATCAAATTTTATAATCCATTTCATTTGGTTGCCTGCATTGCCATTCTGTGGCTAGCCATGAATCAGCTTCCCTGGAGAATATACACGATTACCCAGTTTGATGTTCAAAAGAGTCTGGATGAGTATATTTTCAGGTCCCTTGGACTGTCCGTTCTCATGCCCAAGGAGGTACATGGCAGGTTAGGAGGGCGCTGTCATAGCTAAAGCGTTTGATCCCTGCTGCTGCTTCCCAAAGATACAGAAATGAAAGACGCCTGTGGCTCCTCTGTTATTCCATTTTGTCTTGTTTTAAATGTGATGACCTGACCTTTCACACAAGCAGCAGGGAAATTTGAACTTTTCAGAATTCGCTTAAAAATATTCAGCTCAGTATTTGTTAATGACATAAAATTACATCACCACAGAATTTACCATGGGCCTGGAAATACAAATAATTTACAAGAAGAATCTCTTTCCGCTCAAATCTGAGAATACAGTTTCAAGAGAAAAAAATCCCTTAGCTAAGATCTCAAGATATTTCATTCAGAACTAGAGAAAGCATCTGTCAAAACCCAGTTCTTCTGGGAAGAGGTCAAACCCCAGAGTAAGGAGAAATCTGACGGGTTTTTCTGTGATTAGGTCATATGAGAAAGCTTGGGGGGGGAGACTGGAAAGTTACATAAAGTGTTACATTGTGGCTACTAATGAATGTTCGCCACATTCTTAGATACATATTTTTTCATAACAATACCATTGGAAGGAGCTCTTTTCCAGCATCCTGTGTGCACCATAATTAAACATTTCAGAAGGTGGACTGAGGAGCCAAACAACGTTAGTAGCAAGATTATAAAGCCTTCTATTCCAGTACACCAAGTGCAAACAGGGCTCTTGAAACAATGGGGGAGAGAAAAAAGGGAACAAAAGCAGTGATACTTAGGGTAACAATTCAAAATGGATTATTGTTTCTTGAAGAGAGGTTTACGGTTAATTAACATTACTACATTTTTATAACTCATATTAAAACAAACAAAAAAAAACCTAGGCTAAAGACAATCTCAATTATTAACTAATATGATTATAATCTAACTCGTTCATAGCATTTTATTGTTCCATAAAGAAAAAAGAAAAAAATCCATAGCCATGGAGTTGATCCCAACTCATAGCAACTCTATAGGACAGAGTAGAGCTGCCCCACAGGGTTTCCAAGGAGTGGATAGTGGATTCGAACTGCTGACCTTTTGGTTAGCAGTTGAGCTCTTAACCACTGCACCACCAGGGCTCTTTATTGTTCCACACAAAAAAAAAAAAAAAAAGCCAAACCTGTTGCCATCAAGTCGATTCCTTCTCCTAGGGACCCTATAGGCCAGAGTAGAACAAGTGTCCAAGGTTTGCCTGGTGGATTCGAACTGCCGACCTTTTGGTTAGCAGCCGTAGCTCTTAACCACTGCACCACCAGGCTTTCTTATTGTTCCACACCCATCTAAAATTACCAAATCAAAATTGTGAACAAAAAATCAAGATGTCATATTTATTTAAGAGGTCTTTAAATTACAACCACATAATTCCATGAATACTCAAACTTTGGAAAATAACAAACCCCCACAAGATTTTTTAGTTGATACAGAATGACTAAATAATAATAATAAAATAATAATACGGCAAAATTTGTGAAAGCCAGAACTGTGTAAGGTGGAAGCCTGTTAGAGAAGAAAAATGAAATATTTTCCACTAAAAAGAATGATAGAAAAGTGGTAAGACTGCCCCTGTCAGAGGTGGGAAACTTGCGAGACCTGGAAAAACAAGGCGGTCCCATAGAGTTTCGGCTCTCACAGGTTTCACTCTAATAACAAGAAAATAACAACAGCAACAAAATATCATTGCCTTTGAGGACCACTGTTCTCGGACTTCACCTAGATACGGAGGGACTATAATCACAAGGCATGTCCATTGTCACTCCACTCTCCCGCTGCCCTGGCACACATGGACAGTCAATAAGGAGACACCTGCGGCTAATCTCGTGCGTCTCTCTGAAGCCTCAGGATAGTACCAGAAGACACCACTAGCAATCAACAGGATTTGGCAAGTGATTTGGAACCTACTGGCCATTCCTGACTTAAAGAACGTGTCCTTTGGAACATTCAACTTAGCACTCGTCTGTGTACCTTCTGGTATTATTCTGTATGTGTGAGTGTGTGTGTGTGTATGCGTGTAAGCGTGCTTGTATGAGTGGAAAAGAGAGCGTCTCATATGCCTAATTTCAACATAAATTCTCTGAAGACAGAGACCAAGCGCCCACTCTCCCAGCACATCTCTGGGCACCTAGCATAGTACTTGATTCACATTTGTAAATCAACAAAATGTACGTTGACCGCTTCTATCGTGAAAAGCATTGAGTCTATCAGTGAGGTTGCCACATATTTGTCCCTGCTTCCTTGTTCGCTCACAGCAACCCCTTATGACCTGACTGAAATAAAAATTACAAACGTAACACCCGGTGGTGGAACAAGTTGAGAAGCACAGACCCACAAGCTCCCTTCTGCAACTCAGAAAGCAAAAAGCTCTGGAAGGTTTTCCGTAACTCACTTGGCAGCAAAACTAGACCTGAACTAATTCCAAGGCGGTTATTTGGAATCTTTATGTATCCCACTCAGTGTGAATACTCATACGCTGCGAAGCAGAAATACGAATGTGTTTGATTGTAGGGTGCTGCCCCAGATCCAGCGGGGCTATTGCATAGTCTGTGGTATGAGCACCATGTTAGTTTTCTAACAGAACATTTCTGAATGCAGAAATACACCTGCCCCAAGGATTTTAGGTAAAGGGTCGTGAGCCTGCTTGTAGACTTCCTACAAGTCAACCCATAACATATTGCACGAATCGACCACCATCGCTCAGTCAGCTGGCTTAAATTATTTTTCAAGAAGAAACATTTGGGAGAGGCAATGCTAAACATTTCGACTTTAGTGCTGTATCAGGCTTTTTCATCTGAGGTAGCGTTGAGGAGATAATGAATCTGGGCCGTTGATCCTTTTATGTTGGGAACGTGTTTCCCATCCTTTCTGCTTAAAGGCATCTTCAGTCCATGTACAACCCCTGGGAATTTCACACTCCCTGCTGGATTATCAGAATAAATTCCATGTTAAAGGATGATTAAATCATACCAGGATTTCATTTGGCCCTAGGTATACCGATGGATCCCTGGTGGTATAATCGTTAAGCGCTCAGCTGCTAACTGAAAGGTTGGCAGTTCGAACCCACCCAGCAGCACCCTGAGAGAAAAGACCTGGTGATTTGCTCCTGTAAAGATGACAGCCTAGGAAATCCTATCCGGCAGTTCTACAGGGTCGCTGTGAGTGGGAATCCACTCCATGGCACACAATAGCAACCACAACATCCAATAAAAAATCCAGGAAACCCTGGTGGTGTAGTGGTTAAGTGCTATGGCTGCTAACCAAAGGGTCAGCAGTTCGAATCTGCCAGGCACTCCTTGGAAACTATGGGGCAGCTCTACTCGACTCCATGGCACACAATAGCAACCACAACATAGTGTACCTGTATATACGTGAATGCACTGTGTCGCCATAGGCTTCCCTGACCGACCTGTCTTCACTGAACATACTAACGCTTAACCATGAAAGAAATCCATTTTGCGTAATTATTCTTACCATCGGAAACATTAGAAGAAACTTACTTGAGCCCTACAAACTCTAAGAAAGAAAACGAATCAAACACTTTCTTCAGAGTTGGAAGCTGCCCACAAACAACGTGCAAAGGCACTTAGCGGACCCCTCGAAGCTTGCCGCGTTCCCCGTTCAGCCTTTGCCAACTGCCTTCCTTTTTGCGTGAGTTTGCCACCTCCCGGCAATGCAGTTTATTGTCGTGTGCGATGGGAACAGACCTGTTTGTGCTGTCACAATGGCTAATAAAACTGAGCTGGAGACTCTTCATTTTAAACCTAAAATAAATAACTAGATTTCATTTAAGCCTCCCTGTGTGAAGCACGGCAATCTTCTCATAGTCTTCACTTTCGCTGCTTTTAATGCCCAACTACTTAGGAATCACAAGAGTGCTGGAGTGTTTAGTGACTTTAATCCTCCCATCAGTAAACTGATCCGGCGATAAAATGTAAAGGGCCTGGTACTATTTGCATTTTTACTCAGTTTAGTCACAGATCACAAAATAAGTTAGTAAATTGAGCAACAAGGCTTCCCATTTGCAAAAGCTCAACGTTGGAAGCAATCATCTATGCTTAAATTCACAAATCCCTAAAAATCAGATAATTTCCCTGTCAACTAACAAAGATAACCGTGCTACGGCATCCATTTAGAACCCCTTCCAAGCCAGCGGCCCCTGGGCTGTGTTTTAAGTTTCAGAATTTTAAAAGAAAAATACGAGGGCCAAATGGGTTGTGTCGGTAAATGTTCCTGGTCCTCCTCGCCCCTTAAATATTTAGGACAGTTGATGAAAATGGGGGAGAAATGAGACAGGGGTGACTAATGGTCAAGCACACTCAAAATTAAATGGCCACTGAAATAATGCTGAGTTTAAAGTCTCTCAAGCCATAAGAGGACCTGGCTTAGCTCCTTTGGTCAACGCGACAGTCCAGACAGGTTTGCTCCCCAACACCCAAGACAAGAAACTCCACTGCCTGGAGCCAGGAAGCGCCTTCCTGCCCAATGCTCCCTCCAGCAGAGAAACTTTAGAGCTCGCCACTGAAAAGTGGAGTGACTTGGAAGGACACTAGTCTACCCTCTCAGCTCAGAGTAGAAAACTTGGTCAAGGGCTTTGGAGGAAAGAGTTCATTACTGAGGAACAGGCAAGAGTTTTGGGTCTACACAGTGCCCCAGGCAAAGTCTTAGGGCACAGTGGCCTTCTGCCTCAGAATATTTTGTTTTTGTGTCTTAAGGAGAGATAAAGAAGATGAGTGGCCACAACTGCTCCTTTGACTGGCACCCTGGGAAACTCTGCAAACCCTGAAACTAGAGCCTCACAGCTCTGGTTCTTTCTAAAAGAGAGCACTCTTGAGTGGAATTAAATCCAGATTCTGTGGTAAGAAATCCCACACCAACACTTTAGACCACCCTAGATGAGTTAATTATAATATATGGTACCAACATGTCCAAAATTCCTTAGTTTGCCTCCAGGCTATACAATATGTTTACCAACATCACTACAGAATGGAATACCCAACTTTGAGACTTTGCAATAATGGTATTAGGTAACCAAATAAAGGTAACGGGAAAAAGAAGCTAAACAAAAGGGAAGGGGAAGGGAGACCAGTACCTACATTATTTGACTTTTGAATGTTCAAGTTACTCTGTTTCAACCAAGATCACTCAACACTAGAAGAAAAGGCAACAATGAACTTCATCAAGTGAAGTCCAAATATCAAGGTGTACCATTGTGTGTGTGTGTCTGCTCATTGTCTATCAATGGCTGTAAATTAACAAATAGGCCACAAGGAGAAAAGTACATGATCTAGGAAATACAAGACAAAGGCTTCCATAAGACTCCATTGAGACTAAATTGCTCACGGTTTTATCAGTAAAGACTCTGTATTTAATAGCCAATGATGGGCTGGAACACAGCAACGATGGTGGGGACGGCAGAGGACAGGGCAGTGTTTTGTTCTGTTGTTCACAGGGTCACTATGAGTAGGAACCGACTCGAGGGCACCTAATAGCAACAAGAATTTAATAACCATTGATTCAAACTGTAATTTATTGTTTTTTGGGGGGCGGAGAACAGCTTTGAGAGTTTAAAAAATAAGTAAACCAGAGCAGCCATGTAACTCTAGGAATATATACTTACCTGATGAGATATTTTGTATGTACCATAAAAATAAAGAAGAAAAGCTACTGTTCCTTCAGCTTGAAATGCAGTTTCTGAAAATGTGGTATGACTCCTCACTACCGCTACACCAAAGGGTGCAAGAAAGAAAACAAAAACAAAACAAAACAAAAATTCTATCTGATACGTCGTGACACGTTCATCCCTGACGCTAATCTCGTTTTTCCACTGTGATACTCTGAGCAATAGTGGTCATCTAAGTACCGTTAATCCTTTTAGCAAGCACTAATAATTATGCATTAGCACAAATAACATTAAAGCCTTTTTTCAAATAATTACATATATAATGGATGTGTCTTTTAAAAGTTGTTTACAGCTAATTAACCAATGAATAATTGTTTTCTCTTCCTGAGACAGGGAAAGCTTATCTTAGAGTCACAGTTAAAAATGCCTTTTTTTCCCCCTAGTTTTACAGATGTTGTGAGCCATTAAAACTGTTAAAACACTATTAAAAAGAAATTCTTGTATTAAAGGGCTTGCTTATTCCAGTTGTTGAGGTTTCTCAAATACTGCGTCTTTTAAAAACCATTTCCAGTTTGAAGGGGCACCACTGGCCCAAACACGGCAGACCCCTTTCTAAATAGTTCAGATCCGTTAGTATTGCTACGCAGTTTGCTCGTTGCTATACGACTAGTTTAATTGTGGGTTGTAATAAAGGTCATAATTAATATCCCAACACAGACACTAACAAACAATTTTAAATTGCCAGCATAATCAAATGATGCAAACATCTATGAGCTACAAAAGTTCATTGCCGCAACTGACAATTTCTTAATTGTATTCAGTCATTCATGGAAATTTTATTAACATCGAGCTGATGTACCCTGCCCTTACTCTGTCACAACACCAGGGATCTAATTTCATTATTTTCCACAAGATTTGCTTGACTACTGCCATGATTCTGATATTGCTTTAGCCCAGATGTTTATGCCATTTAAATTAGGAAGAAAAGGCTTTTGGGTAAACACAATTAAAGAAGTTTTTTTTTTTCAAAATTAGTTCAACAAACTTCTTTTAATTAATGCATATAGCTGCAATGTTGAGGCTTTTTTGCTGGTTTTATATTCATTCCCTACTGTGTGCGACATACACTGGGCATACAGCTACTGCTAAACAGAACCACCTTTTAATTTTCCACTTATATCTGAGAGCTCATTAAAGTAAAAAATAGAAGCACACCACTGCACTTTTAACTTTAATCAATCATATGTGTGTAATATGTGTATGTACCTACATATACATACACACACATATATATATGACGGACAACTTGCAAGCATGCATATCACAAATACACAGAAACACACATAGTAAAAAACTCTGGATAAATCAATTTGGTATTTGGTCACCTTCGGAATCCCTGTTTTGCAAGATACTTGCACTGTAGTAAGTCTATTCAATACAAAATGAGATTTTAAAAAAAAAACCCTCTGTTGATTAGTTACTAATGCAATTTATTTGCAGGAGGGAAGCTTCTGGAACTCCTGTGTTTGTCTTATAGAAGCTGAGTTCTCATAAATAAACAGGGATTCGTTTTTTTTGGTCTCGTGGGCAATCATTTCCGTTCTTCGGCTTCCTCATTTAAGTGATTATATGATGCACAAACAGTGGCAGGTTGTTTAATACTGGAAAGCTAATAAATTTATATCATTTTTGGAAAAAGTGTTCTGGTCGAGATGCCAATGAATAGCAAATGGCTATTGTTGTGCATCAAGTCTTACGACATTATTTGTATGCACTGGGTACATTATTCAGTGGACATCCAAGGAATGCCATCTCCTGTTTAATAGCGTGTTCAGATGCCACAGAACGCATCATGAGGGTCTCAGCTCCTTCAGTATTATTTAAACCAAAGAATTAGTCTCAAATTCAGACAATCTGAATGAACGGCTGTGTTTTCAGGCAAAGCAGAACCTCAAAGAAAGTCAGTGACAAGAATTTCAAGCTTACCTTGTTTTAATATCTTATTTCAATTGTGATACTGGCACAATCAATTATACAACTTCAATTGATGGATGAAACTCCCTCAAGTATATCTGAGCAAAAACAATAAAATTTCCTGTGGGATCTCAGTTTGAAATGCCTCGATATTTCACGAGCACAGAGCTATTTACAAACAACTGCAACATCTGCCATCACTCTGAAATCATGCCTACTTCCATTTACGTGGAAGAGGTTAGAATTTGCTCAATCCATAAAATCTCTTCCTCACCAGGAGTTTGGAAGAAGCACAGTATTACTTTATTGATGGATTTCGCTATTATTTCCCTGTGACTGCATGAAGGGTGGCTATTTTTTTTGGACATTGATTAGCAGTGGCTATTTGTTGGATATACCTGGAAAATCATCTTATAAATAACACTCATTGAGTCAAACATTTTCCTTCATTTTAAAAATTTCATAACCAAATGGATCCTGGCTTCCTCTCTAAAGAACTCCGGTGGCAATGCAAGTTTACAATGGAGATCTTGCTTAGGAGTTTTTCTTTGATTTATTAATTGTCTTACTTATGTATTTATTTCCTTTACTATCACTATTTGTAGAAAGATGGGTTACTCTCATTCCTACAAAATAATTAAGAAAAAAAATAATAAAAAAGAAAAAATTCTAAGTCTAATTTTTAAAAACTACTGTAAAAAAAAAAATCAGTCTGAGGTTATCACATGCATGTGCGTGATAGAGAGTGAGAGAGACAGAGAGAAGACAGAGCAAGAGAAGGTGCCAGAGAGAAAGAGGTCATGACAGGCATAACTCATCTGGATTACTGAAAACATTTGCCCGGGGGGTTCTATACCTTTAAAGGTTGGTTTATTTCCCTCATGAGTGCTCTATGTTAGAAAGCCATGTCTGGCAAAGTTTCCAAGTATACCATGTCAATTTTATAAAAACTAAAAATATTGTTGAAAAAATATTATCCCAAGAACATACGTAAAATTATAAATATTCAGGACATCAAGCTTTTGATATACTTTAGTGCACATGAACTGAGTAGCTGTCAAAACTACAACAGGCAACTCAAGTAATTATGCAGATTTATGCAAAACATTAACAAGAAGAATTAAATGCACAAATGAGGTGGCTACACTTGAATTGTTAAGATTATGAATAATTACCATGAATCTTTTTGCTCTTAATATAACTTGTTTTTGATAAACAAAGCCTTAATTATCAGAATACTTTTGAGAATTTTGGTGACCTTCATTAATCTTACAAAACAAGTCTCTTGTGTTCTGTGTTGTAAAAGGCACATGCTCAGAATAAGTACACAGAACCTGGGGTAAAGCATGTGTTAATGGCTACTGCAAACTGGTGCAGAAGACCACTGGCTCCAGGTACACAGCACTCCGCACACGTAACCAAAGTTACACTGAGTGTTAGAAGGTGCTTTCAGCTGGGGGAACACACATACACACACGCATGCACACACAACCCAGCTACAGAGCTATAGAGGGAGGGAGGAGGAAAAGGAGAAAGTCTGAAAAGGTACTTCATTTTTGCAAAATACTGGGTTAATTTCAAAACAGAAGGAAAACAGCAACCTATTAATTCTTGCTCTCCAAGATGCAATGAGTTCAATAAATCATTTTTAAAATAAAAGAAGTACTGAACACATTCAGTCATAACTCTTTGTACATGTATCTTTCAGCCACCAATTTTCCTTAGGCAAATGCATCTCCCAAGGACTACAGAAACTGTACCAGCCACCTTGATTACGAGGCACTGTTTTCTCAATGTGTTCCTTGCTCAGATTCACTGGCAATTTTTACCCTGCCCTCCTTCTCCCAGATAAGCAGTGGGACCTCTTCGTGTCCCCTCAGTTAATTTCAGAATTAATTTGCAACGCTGTCATCAACACTGTAACAATTCACCGATCAACTGTTGCAATTCTTCATAACACTGTCAAACTCCCAGCTGCCACCATGGCAAGCTGCATTGCCCCGGCTCCAGACACACTGCTTTGGGACTGGCGGTAGAAGGGGACTTTGGAAACATTAAGGCTTTAAAACTACCCACAATATCTCTTCCCTGGAGAGCAAGCTGTCAGATCAACAGTGTTTCTGTCATTAAAAAAAAAAATGCTCTCCAAGAGATTTGAATTTGTTTGGGTAAATGTCAAATAGCTTTGATGCATAAAAATTAACTTAAAGAGGTCACTCTCCAACAGGGTACGAGCTTGCTCTTTAAGAATTGTTGTATCTTTATATCTCATTACACGACAAAATAGACCAGGCCAGGAGGGTCTAAATAGCCCAGGGACAGACTGTGCGATGACTCAGAGGAACAGGCAGTAAATACTGCTAAATTATGCCCAGACGAGTTAATAATTCTCAAGCATATTTCTGAAGACCATCCTGGCTAAAACACATTACCAGCACATTGCCAAGTCCCTGCCTGCTGTCCCAGAAACTTTTAAGATTTAAAGAGAGTCTTATTTAAAATGATTTTTTTTTCCCCCTAGGATTGCATCCAAGTCCACAGAAAAGTAGCCGCCTGGGACAATCTGCTCCCATATCTGTCCCTCGCCTCATCACACGTGTGGCTGTGCTACTGGAGTCGTGGTGGTGGTCCGAGCACTGCAGAACAGAGGGGCTGACCAAAGAAAGGAAGGGAAGAAAATCCTTTCCAAACTGAGAACAAAGAGACTATTCTTTTCTTTTTTTAATGGGAGAAATGTTTCTAAGAACTTGGCCCAGATCAATAAAGCAATAACAAGATCATTTGCGCACTCACTAAAACAAAAAATAAAAGCTGGACTTGATATCCGCAGCAAGAGATTCTTCCTTCTACTCACTCATACCTTATTAACAGACATGTCCATCGGTTCCGATCAGTTCTGCCACTTACCACTAGTGGCAAAGAGGGTTCAGTGGTGTCCTTTTCCCTTCCTGCCTCCCAACCCCTCCCAACACCAACACACACACACACACACACACACACACCCCTCTTTCTGATTTTGATTAGCCATACACCAGCCTTAAACCAAAACCAAACCAAACCCGTTGCCGCCGAGTCAATTCCAACTCATAACAACCCTATAGGACAGAGTAGAACTGCCCCATAGAGTTTCCAAGGAGCAGCTGGTGGATTCAAACTGCTGATCTTTTTGGTTGACAGCAGAACTCTGAACCACTTCACCACCAGGGCTCCACACCAGCCTTAATGGTGTGAAAATACCAGTACAACTTAATAGTATCATAACCACTATGTCTATTCATTACCTATAATGATAGGCAATAAATACATCTTCCCCAAATGGTGATAACTGAAGCAGATCAATATAGGAAGTGTATCTAGAATCCCAGTTGGGATATCATCACTCATGCTCAAATGGCAAGTCCTTTGGATGCTCTGTGGAGCCCTGGTGGTGCAGTGGTTAAGCGTTTGGCTGCTAACCAAGAGGTCAGCAGTTCAAATCCACCAGCCACTCCTTGGAAACCCTATAAGGTAGTTCTACTCTGTCCTGTGGGGTTGCTATAAGTCAGAATCAACTTGATGGCAATGGATTGGGTTTGGTTTTTGGATGCTCTATATCAAACCTTTATTTTAATTTTCTTTTTCCATCTGTGATATAAAAATATACAACCTTCTACGCAGGGGAATTCTATAGAAAACACTTATTTTTTGTTTTCTAAATTATAACTTAATAAACAAAGGTAGTAGAGAAATCTCCTGAACTTTATGATACATACATCAAACTGTAGGGAAAAAATGCTTAAATGAAGCATCTCAAATTTCCATTTTTTTTAAGAGAAAAACATAAAGGAACATAGAAAGACTTGCTATTTATGGTCTGCCGCATTGAGGAAGGGGACTAAGAAATCTTCAGATATCCTGTGTGTACACAGTAGCTCAAAACTACTTTGTCTCTCTTCTTAGGTGAGAGGTTTTTCCTTCTCTTTTGTTAGGGACCCAGGCTATCCTAAAGAAACGTTTGGCCCAAGAGAGTTCAGAAAGGAATTTTCAGCTTTAATTTCCTATGGAGCCCGGCTGGGCACAGTGTTTAAGAGCTACAGCTGCTAACTAAAAGGTCAGCAATTCGAATCCATCAGCTGCTTCCTGGAAACCCTATGGAGCGGCTCTACTCTGTCCTGTAGGTTTGAAAGGAGTCAGAACGGACTTGACAGCAACTGGTTAATTTCCTATGAAATTACAGCTGGACTCTTCAAAAATGAATACAGGGTATATATCCAAGATAATTCACTAGAAATCATGTTCTATTACAGCCCCTGAACTTGGAGGATATTTCCTAGAACAATCCACTCATCCACCTAGCATTCCTTCAAAATTATGTGTTGAGATCCTGCTTCAAAACTCACATGCCAGCCTGAGAAACTCACATTTACATGGTATATTGGTTGCTTTTGCCGGATGGGATTCCCGAACCTCCAACTCTATATCATGGCCTATCACGGGAAGATTTGTTGGGACCATTTGGCCTTGACCTCAAATTACAAACAGCCTCAAATTTAAACCAACGTTATACATAAAGACGTTATACGGAGTTTCAGAGAGAAACCCAGGCAGGATAAAAAGATGATGTTCATTATATGACTTTGAACAACTGTCCCATAGTCTGACTAATGTGGAGGTAGCATTTATCACACTGTCTTCTTCCAAAAACTCGGCAAAGTTACTTGGCCTGAATTCCAGCTCTGCCACTTACTGTCCATGGTTTTGGCAAGCGACAGAAAACTCTGAGCTGCTGTTTCCTTGTGTGGAAAATGAGAAGAATAATAATTCCTACCTCATTCATTTGTTTTGAGAATTAAATGAAATATGAGAAATAGGAGGAGTACATTGCCTGGCACACAGTAAGCTTTAATAATAAGAACTAAGACAACTCTTCAGTTAACTGCATTCTCCAGATAGAATTCCATTTTCTCAACTGGCCTTACACGTTGACTTCAAATTCTTTCAAAGGCTGAACTCCACAGAGTGGCCTATGTAAGTCTTCCATGGACTTGAACGTCCATATGGGCTCTCTGTCTACCTGGGCTAGAGAAGCAGGGCATGGTCCCATGTTAGGCCTTTGACTTTACAATAACTAGAGGACTGCAAAAAGAATGAACAAATCTGTCTTGGAAGAAACAGAGCCAGAATGCTCCTTAGAAGCAAGGATGGCGAGACTTCACCTCACATAGTTTGGACATGTTATCAGGAGGGACCAGTCCCCGGAGAAGGACACCATGTTTGGTAAAGTACAGGGTTCATGAAAAAGAAGAAGACCCTCAATGAGATGGATTGACACAGGGGCTGCAACAACGGGCTCAAGTATGACAACGACTGTGAGAATGGCACAGGACTGGGTGGTGTTTCATTCTGTTTTACACGGGGTCTCTGTGAGCCAGAACCCACTCGATGGCATCTAACCAAACCACAGAGGATACCGTGACTGAGATGAAAAGAGCTACCTTTACCTAAGCCATAAATGGAGTCACTTTACCCTTGTGAATTTAGGTTCTGAAAATTCACAGCATAAATTACTTGAGAATCCAAAATAGTCATTCTCCCCACCTCCATCATTCCAGTAGTGTAACAGAAAGGTAAACACAAGCATAACTATATGAATATTTTTGTTTCTATGTGACTCTCTATAGGATTTAGTTATTTTTTAAAGCAAGTAAAATGCAACTCTTCTACAAATTTGAGATTACATCAAAATAAAAAGTTACAAGAAAGAAAAAAAGCAAGCAAAAGACTCAGCCCTCATCATTAAAGAACCATGTAAAGTCCTGCTTCTGCAATAGAGTGGCCAGATGCAAAGCTTTCTCTGTCATCTCAGAATCTCACAGTCCCGGATCTTGCTCTCCTTACCTCACACAGTATCTCACACACAGTCAGTGTGTAATAAATACATTTTGAAAGAATAAACACATAAATGCAATGGATATCTAACTAGCCTTGCCGCTTCCCTGCCATCCTCTACGCCACAGCTAGAATGATCATGGTGCCCCTCTGCTTAAAATCTATCAGAATTTCCTCTGGGACCCTTGCAGGGGCTTCAATTAAAAAAAAAAAAAAAAGTTCCTAGTCGAAGTAGGGTTGAGAGACCCAGAGCCCTGCAGTTCAGCTTTCTTTTATTTCTCAGCTGTTACCCCGTTGTCACTAAAGGATTCCCGATAAAACAACTGGAAAACCACTGGTTTAAACACCAAATTTTAAATTCCTGACGTTCATAACTCACCTCTAGCACTTGTCCAAAATACTCCAGCCATGCGGAATTGCTCACAATTCTCAGGAGCCATTTGCTTGTTTTATCTAGAATTCCCATCTCCACAGTGCCACCTAGTAAAAGACAATCCACGATTGAAACCTCTGCCCGTTCTCTGTGAAGAGTTCTCTGACGGGTGCAGACAGCACCGGTCTCCTTTTCCCCTTGGGATCCCGTAGCTCTTTGTGTGTGCACACCTCTTTGCTGTCACAGTCCTATATCATAACTCACATACATTCCCTGCCCACCTCAGTCCCCACGTTGGTACTCCTCAAGAACGTGTCCTGTACTTATCCATCTTTGAGTTTCAGCTGCCTATTAAAGAGTCTGGTATATGGTAGATACTCAACAACTCTTCGTTCAATGAATAGCTAAACCAATACATACATTATTACATTGACTCTTTCATGTTGTTGGATATTTGTTTTGCCACTCTGCCTTTTCTTCATAGAAAATAAATTATTTGAAGCTAGAAAGCACATCTTATTCTTTCACAGTTTTACCTTAACACAGTGATAGGCATTCGGATACACTAGGTGAATGCTTTTTAATTGAAATAAATTATATTTGAAAGAATTGGCATTGTGTCAAGATATACACACAGGGCGTTCAGCACGTGGAAGTTGTACTAACATCAAACAAATATGCAATAGCAATAAAACATTTGCATTCTACCCCAGAGACAAGACAAATATATTTTTGGAGATGAGAAACTTATTTTGAAAATAAATATGACATTTAAATGTCATGAAAATTTAAGGACTTAAGAGTTTTTTAACATTAGATTTTTTTTTGACTGTGTTATTTTAGAGTTCAAGAAGCCAAAACAAGAAAGGGCTAAACATAGTCATATGAGTACCGTAGACTTTTAAAAAGGTGATTTCACACAGAAAGATGAGCAAGATCCCAGAGACTCATAAAAGGAAAAGCCATTCAAGACAATAGGGAGATTTTAAAAAAATGAAATTCTGACAATGCAGAAGGGAGAGGTATCTAAACAGGTTATGTGGCAGCCAAGGGGGCAACATGAAAACTCCAGATTCTGAAAAGGCACATACAATAGATAAAAGGAGGGTGAGCCACCAAGGGCACAGAGTACCCTGGCAGGGAGGAACAGTATCATTTGAGTAAAAAACGAGGGGAGGCTTGTGAGAAACCCTAATGACAACACAATGTCTTTTAAAGCTAGATCTAGAGCAAGAGGAAAATGAAAGTGTTAGGAGGTCTACTTGGGGCAGAAGGTATGAAATAACTGATGGCAGAGAGAAAGTAAAGCCATTCAACACTCTTCTGCTTTCTTTGTGAAAGAGAGTAAATTTTCTAATACAAAAGGGTAAACATGGATGAGGGGGAGCTGAAGCCAGGGTAGGTAGGTGGACAGATGTATGACAGAACTTAGCTGCACCTGGGGGCTTGTCAGTAGCTTCATGGCTCATGGGAGTGATCTTACTCAGGCCTCTGAGAGAACTCGCAATTGATATCTTGGCCACTTCACAGCAAAGTGCTGAAGAATCTCAAGAGGGAAAATAACCTTCAGCATCAGAGAAGTTCTACGGTGACAGATCACATAGAGTGTCACCTTCAGCCTTGTCCAGAATCCATGATTTGATTCAACATGTAAATGCCATGTTTAATGAACACTTGGATGTCTCAAAGCTGAGAAAATTAACTAATACATCAGATGGCATAATGAGGGTCTGGAAAATATCCCAACAATAATGGATTGAGTAAAACAAGATTCAACTTAACAGAGAATAAACTCTTCCACTGAATAAAAACAGAAATACTACATAAGTAAAAGATATGGAAAACTTGGCCTAGAAGTGGTGGCTTGAATGAAAAGCATTTAGGATTTTTGGTTACCCTAGTGTAAATAAGGAGCCCTGGTGACACAGTGGTTAAGAGCTCCGCTGCTAACCAAAATGTCGGCAGTTTGAATCCGCCAGTTGCTCCTGGGAAACCCTGTGGGGTGGTTCTACTCTACCCTACAGGGTCGCTATGAATGGGACTCACCTTCACGGCAATGGGTTTGGTTTTTGGTGAGTGTAAATAAGGCGAACTATGTGTAAATAATGTCCCATGTGCATCATAATCATGATATGGCTGCCAACAATATTAATTCAATCTTAAGCAGTACGAACAGAAGCAAAATTTTAATAGTAAAGATAACAGTCTCACTCTACTATTAAAAAATATGACTATACAATATGTTGCTCATTCCTGAGTGTGGTATTTAAGACGATACATCACTCACTGAAATACGCTCAAAGAAGGGCCACTGAATAGTGTGGAAACTCAAAACCACGTCGTATGTATAGTGAATGACTGAAGGAACTGACAGTGCTTTATCTGCAGATGAGAGAATTTACAGAGGAGGTTAGTATACTGTCTTCAAGTATTTTCAAGGCTCTCAGATGAAAGTTGTGCCAAACATATTCAATGTAGATCAAGGATTCACGGGTTATGTTAGAGGAAAACAGTTTTTGACCTAGTAGAGCAGTTCTCCAACTTTTTGATTTCAGGACCCCTTAAACAATCAAAAAATATGGAGGACCCCAATGAACATTCACTGATGTGGGGTGTATCTATAGATTTTTGTGACAGTGAAAACTGAAACAGAAATTTAAAAAAATACTTAATTCATTAAAAAAAAAATAACAAACCCATTACATATAAATACAGTAACACTTTTAAGGAAAGATAATTGTATTTTCCAAGACAAAAAATAATTTAACGGTAAGACTGGCAATGTTTTTCAATTCTGCAAGTCCCTTTAATGCTTGGTTTAATAGAAGAGGGCTGGATTTTCATATCTGATTCTGCATTCAATCTGTTGCAATGTCACATGACATGTAACCACTGGAAAACTCCACTGTACTCTTGTGGGAGGATATTAAAAAAAAAAAACAAGTAATAGCTTAGTATTATTATGAAAATAGTTTTGACCTTGAGGCCCCCCTGAAAGAGTCTCAGGGATCCCTCAAGGGGTCTCCAGACCACAGTGGAAGAACTGCTGGCCTAGTGTAAGGATAAATTATTAATAATTAGAATCATACGAAATTGGAGTAGATTGCCTCAGGAGACAACAAGGTCTAAGTTCCTGGAAGTACTGAAGGAAAAGCTTAATTACCACTTGTCAAGAATCTCATGTTTTAGGAAGGGAGCATACTAAACCAACCTTCCTTCTAAATCTAGTGTTGTCATTTCATTGTAAAGCTAGAAATCACTTTTCCACATATGCCCATTTATAAAGAAATTATCATTTAAAAAATACCCATGCGTGAGGTGTGGACCTCTTACAGTGAACAATCTGGCCATTGGTCCTGGCTCCTGAAAGCCACATCCCACCTGAGCCCAATGAGTACGGGTTGACCAGACCAGAAGGTACCACCTGGGGCCCTGTGCTGAGTAGGCCTCAGGAGGCATGATGTCATGTATCATGGCCACCCGGTGTGGCCAATAAAAGCCTTCGAAGATGGAGGCTCAGTAGAACTTCCTGGGTGGTGAGAGCAAATACGTGGTAAAAGTGTATCCCCCTGGGGGACATAGAAGCCCTGTACCAAGACCTCACTCTTTGTGTTTGTATCCTTTTTTATGCTAGATTAAAGACAGCCCCTTTCCCTGGGGTTTTTGAGTTGTTCCAACAGGTTACTGGACCTAAGAAACAGACCGAGCTACAGGTGAATGGGGATGAGAGAGAGAAAAGGCTGGTACCACTGACCTAAACCTGGCTGAATGGGGATAAAAGAGAGAAGGTCTGTGAAGAGCAGCTGGGGTCTGGACTGACCAGGGAAGGGAAGCCGAGATATCCCAGGATGCAGACGATGTGTGAAGTGAGATTTATTATCCACCATACATTTGACGTCAGAGGGGGGTGATCTTAGCCACCCTGAACTGGTTTGATGCCATACGGTCCTTATCAAATAGATATAGTTTAGAGTTGGTATAGCACTGCTGAGAAATACAGAGATCTCTGCTTCAATCTCTTACCTACCATAGACCCCTTTTGCAACATTTATGAGAGAGGACTTCTAAGCTCAGAGGCATTCTTGAACCCTTTGGTGACAATGGACATCTTCTCCTGGAGACTCAACTTCCATTCTCCATGTTACAAATTCTTTCATTACCCTGGAAATCTGCCTCTCCTACTTTTATCTTCTGGAGGGTTTGTCCACTGGAACAATCTAGAACAATACTTCTCCCTCTTCTTCATAACAGGCCTTCAAATATTTGAAGACAGTGATTTATGCTTAGATACATTTTTAATCAGCAACCGAGACTTCATTTTTGCTGTGATAAATACGATTCTGTTAGTAGTTTAAGCTACAATCTTGTAACAAGTGAGCCAAAAAGTATTCTAAGAAAAAAAGTTTTTAATGAAAAAGTGACACATTACCAAAAAGTTACTGAACATTTCTCTCTAGAAAATAAAATAACAGTTCCTTAGAACACATGCTGTGTTTCAAGAGAACTCTATAAATCACCCAGGCCCCCCTTTACATGAACGATTAATTTGCTAGTCTGAAGTTGACTTGTCGAAGGTATTTTTAATCTATTATCAAAATGGAGTTTTCAGCCTGATTTATAGTAGATTAATCAAGATAGAATACGAACCGATTCTATGTTTCGTGAAGTTACAGTATATGAAATCTGATTCGGGTTATTGAACTGATTATTAATGAAGGGAATATGTATTGTGTATCAGAACCTAGAGTCAAAATCTGTTTGTCAGGGCTGACCCACCGGTTGCAAATGAACTTCCCCACCCACTTCCCACCCTAATAATAACAGAACGTACTCATCAATGACAAACCCAGTATTTCAGAATACAAAATACCTGCTGTTTTTGAGGGAGCGCTTGTATTATCTGAAGTCCTAAAATCAAGAAGAATAACATAACACTAGGAAGGAGATTTAGTTTTCCTTTTTGTGAGTTTGCTTGCTTTCTATTGATGTGAAGGGCAGAGAGAAGTAACTACAGGCTGCCACTTTGTCTAAACTTAGAACATTTTGCACTTGAGGGCTAAGTGAATTCATCTCTTCCAATCATTGCTGTAAATAATACCTACTTTCCTGCCCATAAACCACTAACATCCTATTGTTTTCTATAAGGTAAGTCCTTAATCTTCCCATTATCAACTTTCCCACTTACCATAAAAGCCTCCCACCCAACCCTGTCTTTTTTTTTTTTTTAAACTGAGGTAAAATTTATATAGGGTTAAGTACACAGGTCTTAAGAGTATACTTGGATTCGTTTTAATAATTGTATATATCTGTATTATCACCACCCCAGTCAAGACATAAATCACTTTTATCATCTAAGAATATTCTTCCATACCCCCTTCCACTCAATCCCCACTCCCCCATAAGCAAACACTGTTCTAATTTCTATCACTATAGATTAGTTTCACAGGTTTTTCAACTCCATGTAACGGAACTATGTTATCTTGTCAGGCTTCTTTCTTTCAAAACAATGTTTTTGAGTATACTCGTGTTGTTGGATGTACCATATAAGTATTTCTTTCCTTAATTTTGCTGGTTAGTAGTCCATTGAATGAATATACCACAATTACCCATTCTTGTGTTGGTGGACATTGGGTTGCTATCAACTTTCCATTACAAGTCTTTTATGGTGGATGTTAGTTTTCCTTTCTCTGGGTAGATACCTAGGAGTGAAGTTGCTAGGTCATAGAATAAGTGTACATTTAACTTTAAAGGAAATGCCAAACAGTTTGTGCAAGAGTTTCAACTGCTCCACATATCCACCAAGATTGGTTTTGTGAAGCTCCCACTCACCCCTCTTTTTTAAAGCCTACTGGTGTAGTAGCTAAGTGCTACGACTGCTAACCAAAAGGTTGGCAGTTTGAATCCACCAGGCACTCCTTGGAAACTCTATGGGCAGTTCTACTCTGTTCTATAGGGTCACTATGAGTCAGAATCGACTCGACGGCAATGGGATTTTTTTTTTTTTTTAACAGGCAGTTTCAACTAAATCAAGTTTCTTATATCACTCTCACATGTTCAATCACCAGTTTTTATCTAAGGAAATGCTTTAACATTCCTGTCAGTTTTCCAAAGTGGTTTTACAGCTTCTGCCAGAAACATATGACAGTTTTAAATACTGGGAGTCCTGGCCTATTCATGTTGTTATTGACCCGTCCCTCTACACACACACACACACACACATAAGGAAACCCTGGTGGCATAGTGGTTAAGAGCTACGGCTGCTAACCAAAGGGTCAGCAGTTCAAATCCTCCAGGAGCTCCTTGGAAACTCTATGGGACAGTTCTACTCTGTCCTATAGGGTTGCTATGAGTCAGAATCAACTTGATGGCACTGGGCTTGGTTTGGTTTTTGTTTTGTTATGATCTAAAGGAATGTCAAATAAAATATTCCCAAAGGGAAATAAGTTATGATTCATGCTACAGATAAAATTTGAAAACTAGGTGTTTGATGCAACCTGTCTAGGAACTTAGGCAGATTTGCCCAATTAGGAACTTGAGACACAAAATTTAAACAACTTTCCCAAGGGGACAAAAGCAGAATTGGAGCCCCAGTCTTACCACCTGGTCTGGCAATCTTACAATGGTTCCATAATGACTTATTCATCTGCTAGGGTTCCCATAACGAATTAACAGAAACTGGAGGGCTTAAAACAACAGAAATGTATTTTCTCACTATTCTGAAGGCTAGAAGTCGGAAACAAAAGTGATGGCAGGACCATGCTCCCTCTGAAGGGTCTACAGAAGAACACTTCCTTGCTGCTTTCTAGATTCTGTGGCTCACAACAACCCTCAGTGTCCCTTGGCTTGTAGCTGCATCACTCCATTCTCACATGACCATGTTCCTTGTGGGCCTCTTCCATGTCTTCAAATATCTCTTTATAAGAACACCAGTCATTGGATTTAGGGCCCACCTTTTTTAAAGTCTAGGAAGCCATTTTAACTTGATTACATCTGCAAGGCCCTATATATCCAAATGTCACATTCACAGGTACTGGGGGGTTAGGATTCTCAACATATATTTTTGAGGGAGGGACAAAATTTGGCCCACAACATTGACTTATATTTTTGGTCCAAATAAAGGCTGACATTCTATTTTTAGGATTAAATTTAGATCCAAATTATTTTTATAAGATTTTCTTCTCTGAAACCTAGCATCAAGTAGCTTATAATAACACTTTATATTGGTACCACAAATAGTATTTTGTGTTTATTTAATAATATTTTCAGGAAACAAAATATTTTCTGAGAGCATAAGACATCTTTGGCCAACCTTATAAGTAGGAAAAGGTAATTTCCCCAAGTTTTTATAAAAGGAAAATAAAGTACAAAGAATAAAGTGATGTCTAAGATCAAGAAGAAAAAGCTCAGGCTTCCTACCTCAAAAGCCTAGCACCAAAGCAGACCGTTCCTTTCTGTAAAAAAAAAAAAAAAAATCTTTCTGTAGGACCCACTAAATGCTGACTATTTTTATATATACCATTGTGTTTGGCTTTTGAAAATGCATAATTGACCCAACTTTTGACCAGCGCACATTTATTTCTGGAGCACTTTTACATGGGATGGTTATTAGCACGAGGCCGATGTGGCACAGATTACTTTTTTTAATCACTGCTCTCAGTGCCCAAGCATAGTATGCCTGCTCTGAGCGCTCCTCTCTCCGCATCTCTGTGAGGGTGACCTCACATCGGGCTTTTTGTGTGTGTCCCAGGTGGGGAGACGCAAACCGGCCATGCAAAAGGATAGATTCTGTATAGATCTATGTCAAAATCAATAATTTCTAAAGTTGAAAATTCAGTTTTAAAATTCTGCCCTAATACAAAGCACATTCAGGTTGCTGTAGATCAAAGAGTTTAACACATTTCAGATCTATAGGAGCTATAGAAAAAAATGGAAGAAATAAGGCTAGTTAACATTTTCTGAAAGGCCTTTTGGAGTGAGCAGACAAGGTTTATTTTCATGTTATGGAAACCTGGGTGGTTTGAAACCCAATTTGTTTCATTATATCATTTTTCTAATATTGTCTTTTCACATAGGTTTCCTCTAACTTTCACATTTTGTAACACTACGATTGGGAGTCATTTTTATAAACAATCAGATTTACCTTGGAATAACATGAATGTCTTTTATCTCAGGTACTGAAGCCACTTTACAAAACTTCTATCACCACAAGCTAAAAAAATCTATTATTTGTCTTAGTTAATATTTGAGTTTGCAGGAGGAAAATCATCAGTCAGCAGCAGCTGTGTGCTGTGTGTTAAATCTAGAGCTCACATTAGCCTATCAGGTATGCAAATATTTATATCTCGTTGACTAAGTAAACTGCTCAGCTCTGCAGGAATGATGGGTTTGTTTTGCAATACTATAAGTGACTCCCTTTTCTAATAATGGATTTTCTCATGATGAAATTCACACTTCTAGTTGGAATTTGTCTAGGATTTCCACCACAAAAAGTAGCCAAATCCTGATATACCTCCTGAAGAAGAAATCCGATTGGTAGATATGACAGGACAGAGGACCAATTGGATAGACCAAATACAGGAAAATATATATATATATACACACACACACACACGCATACACATTGCAATCTTGATCTTCAATTCTCAAATACACAAATGAAGACAGACTTAGAAAGATGCAACATTTCTTTATAAATTTTAAAAAGCAAATCTATCAGGGTGTAATTGTTTGCATTAAGGAAAAAGGATTCAAGTCTTCTATTTTGTAAAAGGTACCGTACTAATTTTAATCAATTCTCTGTTTCTGGAAATTTAGGGGTTTTTGTTTAATTGTTTTCTTATTTCATTTAAGTATATGTAAATAATCCCACTGTAAATGTCCAAATACATAAAACTCTGTGTATCCATCCTGAGGAGTCCCATAGTTGGAATCGCTGAGCCAAAGGATATCAATATTTTAAAGATCTTGAAGCTTACTGACAATGGTTGGGGTCGTTTTTTAATACCTAAAAACCAGTTTCTTGGATTGTGAAATAAGACTTACATGGGAAGACAGTTATGAAGACTAGAGACAAAGAGCCTCAAAAATCACACTATAATGATTTTCTAAATTTTTCCAAAAATGTGGATTTATTCCTAGGGAAAATAGCTTTCTCTCTGGTTATCAATTTCCTGGATGAATTTTATTTTTCTCCTTTCTAAATGAGACACTTTTTATCCTGTCAAAGATGAACATCACCATGATTTGGACTGTATGGTCAGAGTAAAAACATTTTCACCCGCCAACAGTACTCGGCACTTAAGCATGTTTTCTTCTGCGTCACCATGTAACCTTAAGGCAGTTATTAATGCCACAATTCACAGATGAAGAGATCAAGGTTGAGCGATCCACCCTAAGCCTCCCGGCAAGTCAGTGGCAGCTCCGCCCCGCTCCAAGTCCATGCTTCTCCCCTGCTAGGTCACTGGCGGTGCACTGTGTAAGGAAGGAGGGACTGTCTGAAAAGGTCGTAAGAGACTTCATCATGAAGATCACATTTGAACTAAATCAAGCCAATAAGACAAGTAATAAAATTCTAAAAACAACAAACAGCAAGAACCGAAGCCTTGGGGTAGAAAATCATGTTGGTTGACTGAGTCTCTGCCTGTATCAGCCCGTCTCAGATGACGTGGACATGTACACAAAAAGTTGCCACTAGCATGAAGGACATTCACGAGCAGGTAAGGCAAACAAGTTAGCAAAGTAGTTGTACTGTGTGGCACCTACCATGAGAAAACCATGCCCAGGATGTTATCAGCATCGACCGCGGACACCTTAACCAGCCTGTAGAGAAGAGGGCCATCGGGGTTGAGGCTTGAAGGATAAGTAACTGAAAGCTAAGCATCTGACAAAGATTGGAGGAACCCCTGAAACTATGGCCTCCGGGACGCACTGTTAACGCAGAACTGAAACCATTCCCGAAGCCCACTCTTCACACAAAGATTACACAGGACTGCAAAACAAAAAATAATACATGTGAGGGGTGTGCTTCTTAGCTCAATCAGATACAGGAGACCAAATGGGTGGATCCTGTCAGGAGGCGGGATGAGAAGGTATAAAGGGACAGGAACTGGTTGAATGGACACAAGGAACTCGGGGTGGAGAGGGGGAGTGTGCTGTCACTTTCTTGGGACTGCAACTATTGCCACAAAACAGTATGTGTATAAATGTTTGTATGAGAAATTAGCTTGAGCTGTAAACTTTCACCTAAAGCACAATTAAAAAAAAAAAAAAGCTAAGCAGAGAAGTGTGCAGGTCAGAGCATTTCATGCAGAAGGTGGTGTTCGCACGCAAAGCTGTGAAGGCGAAAGTCAGCATCCACCAACCAGCTGAGCGTTCAGAATTCCTGGAACCCAGGTGCGTTCATGGAGATAAAGTGAGACGATGTTGCGGTGCTGGCAGAGACAGACCACGATGTTTCCACAGCGCCATGCTAAGGACTTGAACTTCATCCTGAAAATGACTCCTTCTTTCACAGATACTGCTGAATCCTTTTGTTATAACTACTACTAAAACAAATGGCACAACAATGATGACTAACACCTAACAGGCTTTATATAAATAACTGATAATCCGTTCCTTAAAAACAACCCTATGAGGGAAATGTGGAGACACACGTAGCAATCTGTTCCCATAAAGATTGCAGCCTAGAAAACCCTACGGGGCAGTTCTACTCTGTCACATGGATCGCCATGAGTCGAAATTAACTTGATGGCACCTAACAATAACAACATGAGATTAAAAAAAAAAAATTATTATTATGTAGCAGTCATGGTGTTAGTCTCTAGGGATAGAAGAGTAAACCAGAATGTCCTGGATATTCAAGAGAGAAGGGGCATATTCAGATTTGCTTTTTAATGATGGCTCCAGCAAGGGTGGCGTGAAAAGGGTGATCCAGCAAAATGAAACTGGTTGTGAAATTTCTACCATAACCCAGGCAAAATATAATGAGGGCCAGATTTAAGGCAGAGGTGGTTGGATGTGAGAGGAGGAAAGAGATTTGAGGACTACTTAAAAATAGGCTGTGGTTACCAATTAGACATGAAGGATAAGGCGAAGGGAGAAATCTAAGATATCAGCCAGGGTCGGACTTTGGCTTCTGGGTGGAGGTAGTCCTGTCCTCTGAGACAGACAAAGCAAGAGGAGGAGCAGATTTTGAGCAGGAAGGTGACGAGTCCAGCTGAGTCTGAAGCATCATGAGATGTCTAGGAGCAGTCCGGTAGGTGATTAATATGTGTGTGGGCTCTTCAGACTAGAGATACAGATCTGATGACATAGTTTTGAGGCAGTATGTCACAGTGTGTATGAAGTCATGAGTATGAGAAAACTGAGAGGAGGGGAGGGATGACATGAACTCTAACAACTGCTTAAGAGGCCATTGATCAATTCTCAGAAGTGCTAGTGTGCATATGGCAAGAGATCTAAAGCTGAGGAACAATAATGTGTATCCGCAGTTGCTGTTGTTAGGTGCTGTTGAGTCGGATCCGAGTCACAGCGACCCTGTGTACTACCAAATGGAACACTGTCCGGTCCTGCGCCATCCTCACAATTGTTATGCTTAAGCCCGTTGTTCCAGTCGCTTCATCAATCCATCCCATAGAGGGTCTTCCTCTTTTTCTATTTGGAGTTAGACACAGGTAAGCAGATATTGAACCCATGTGTGGAAGTAAGCTTCCCTCTCTCCCCAAAAAATATGTGTGTATACGTATACAGAGAGAGAGAGGAAGGATGAAGATAGGATTATAGATACTGTGTTTATGTAGAACTCTAACTCTAATGAACTCTAATGAAGATATGATAAAAGTCTTCCACGTGCAAGAATAGGACACGGCTTTGCGTTGATTCAATCATGCTCTTGGTCCCTTCTGTCCACTTTCAGATCAGATCACAGCACCCAAAAGCAAAAGCTGACTACAGCCAATTGCCATAACCTTAACCTCGGAACAGAGAGAAAATAATTGATTGGCACGAAGAATCAAACTCTTGGTCTTCTCATCATAAATAGCTAACCAGCTACAGACCCCTTTTCTAGACTCAACCCAAGTTTCTAGTTCAAATGCTCATTTCTTTCAACTCCTTTTGATATGCAAAGCAACCAGTTAAAGATTTTAATTGACATTTTCAAGAACAAGTCATTGAATCTCACTTGAAGTCTTCAAACTGAACTGGTATGTTGAAAATTAATCCTGTGGAAATTAGAAAAGCTTTATACATATGATGGGGGGAAAGGCAATCTTAGCTTTACTTATGCTGAAGGAAAAACAAAAAAAACTTTTTCTAGCATAAGTTTCTCCTTTTTAAGGAGAGATGATAGGTTAGAGGCCATTTCCACAATTGCTTCTAATGCTGTTACCGCCTGAGAAATAATAAACCAAGACGCTCTTGGCTGATCTGTCAGCCACACTTTAATATACTATTCTACCAAGGTGAAATGTTTACGGTTCTTCAATTCATAAAGGAATAAACTTCTCACTTGTTATAGGCAAAATCATATATAAAACAATACTTACGATGCTATATAAACAATGTTTTTTTTTTCTACTAGAGCAGAAGTACTGTATGGAGATAGTAATCAGCTGTAATTATTGCTTTTGAAAACTCAAGCTTTAAAATCCTCAAAATACTTGAAAAATAAATGCAGGAAGCCTCGTAAAATACATTTTCTCCATTCAACAAAGAAAAAAAAAAAATCAAACCAGTTAGGACACTCAAGTGTTATTTGCAGCAATCATGATAAGTCAATTTTGGCTTAAACCATGATTGTTATAAACACTCACAAAACATATTATTTACCAGATGGCAATCTTACTCAAGCAAACACATAAAACTTATGTTTCACTATTATCAAATAAGGATGAACTTGCCACTGGGATAACCTCCAGTAGTTAAACAAACGCATTTCTACAAGTGAGTGCCGTGGTTTCTATCATTGGGTAAGTATATGGAGTCAAAGAATTATCTTAGTACTTCGCAGCACTGCCTTATGCTCAAGTAGCAAAGCTTGCAACAGAACGTATATGCAAAATGGCATATTCTTGTCTGCGCTGGGACTTACGCTTCCAATTTCTTAGTAAAAAGACTATTTTATTGCATTTTAGTATTCAAAGAGGGAATAGTCAGAAACTATGACCAAGTTAAAAAAATCTATACTGAATAATTATTAATTTACACCAGGAAATCTATAAAAAAGTTCTAAGACTTTCTTGCTACCACCCCCCAATACAAATCAGAGTCTACCATAATAAAATTTATTATCTATCAGTACTATGTACAAGTTGTCCTTTATAAGTCAGAACGCCACAAACTAATATGCCCAGGTATTAAAAGTCTATTCGCGATGAACACCAGATTATTAATATAGACATAGATGATACTGTTGTTGTTGTTTGGTGCCATCGAGTCAGTTCCGACTCATAGTGACCCTATGTACCACAGAACTAAACACTGCCTGGTCCTGTGCCATCCCTACAATCATTGTTATGCTTAAGCTCATTGTTGCAGCCACTGTGTCAATCCACCTCCTTGAGGGTCTTCCTCTTTTCCACTGATCCTGTTTTTTTTTTTTTTTTTGTACTCTGCCAAGCATGATGTCCTTCTCCAGGGACTGATTCCTCTTGACAACATGTCCAAAGTATGTAAGATGCAGTCTCACCATCCTTACTTCTAAGGAGCATTCTGGCTGTACTTCTTCCAAGACAGATTTGTTCATTCTTTTGGCAGTCCATGGTATATTTAATACTCTTCGCCAACACCACAATTCAAAGGCGTCAATTCTTCTTTGGTCTTTCTTATTCATTGTCCAGCTTTCCCATGCATATGATGTGACTGAAAATACCATGGCTTGGGTCAGGCTCACCTTAGTCTTCAAGGTGACAGAGATGATATAAATATAATAAATACAGGTATTAGTAAAGGCATAGGTATAGACATCTTAGTATGCTTGAAAATGGCCCTTTTTTATAACATAATGTTTTAAAAAATCACAGAGATTAAGTTTCAGAATTAGTTTCGATTGTGTTAAAACAATTAAAATGAAATGAGGATCAACAGACTCTTTTGCCTATTTATTTGCGTCTTGACCACAAGCAATACCTGCAAACAAGCTGTGACTCAGAAGCCCCACTGCAACAGGAGGCAGACACTCCTTGAACCTGTGCAAGCACGATGTGGGCTCAGCGCTATTATGGCACTGGGAGCCGTGGGAATAACCAGAACGTGGGTCTACGGACAGAAACGTCAGGACTATGGGCGACAAAATGACAGCTCTTGTCTGCTCACCTTCTCAGGGGCTCGGCAGCCAAAACACAAGCACTGTGGAGTGAAACACTACAGAGATTTATGCCCACAGGACAATAAAAAGTCCATATTGAATCTCTCTAGGCTACCTCAGGAAACCCTGTGGCGTAGTGGCTACGTGCTACGGCTGCTAACCAAAAGGTCAGCAGTTCATATCTACCAGGCTCTCCTTGGAAACTCTATGGGGCAGTTCTACCCTGTCCTATAGGGTCGCTATGAGTCGGAATCGACTCGATGGTGCTGGGTTTGGTTTTTTTGTTTTAGATTACCTCACTCATTACAATATGTTGAGTTGAAAATTTCTGGCTTTCTCTTCACTCCTCAATTGGGAAATCATCCGACGCTAGTGGCAGTGGCAGAAGCTGGCAAACTGTCTGCTTTCTAAATGCAAACACATTTCTTCCACACAAAGACAACAGAAGCAAAGGAACGAAGGCTGGCTTTTGACAACATAAATGGATATATTGAATTAGAAAAGTATTCTGAAGACTTTCCTGCCTCCAAATTATTCTCCAAAGCTAATAGTTAAGGGCATGGATTTCTCACTGGATAGCACCAAAGCGCAAGGCAATCTCTCTCCACAGGGAAGGAAGTAGGCAGGCACTTTGCCTGGGCAGAACATTTCACCACTGAATGACAGATTGCCTTCAGATGGCAACTTCCTTGAGGGTTGAGTCTCTCTCTCTCTATTATATTCCGAATTGCACCTAAAACACGAAGGACCTTCAAAGAATATTGGTTTGTGACAGACAAAATGGGTCACTTACACTGTACATCAGTACCAAAAACTTTAATGGACTCGAGTAAGGTCATTTCACTGCTACCAATGAGCCAGAGAAGAAACGACTAGAGGAGACAACCCTTTGACAGGTTCTTCTATGAATGCTCTCCTAACTGGACCAAAATGGAACTGCAAGTCCAGAAACAAAAAAATAGCATGAGATGTGCTGCAGACCCCTAATATGCTGATAGGTTTACTTGGGGCATATTTTTTCTTGATAAGATGTATTTCATGCTGCTTAGAAAAAAACTAAAAGGCACTGGATTCATGGCAACACATCCAAACATCAATTTTGCTAAATGACCATTTCGGGTAAGTGACTGAAATGTGTACTGCTGTCAGTCATTCTTATTGTCACCCAAATTAAATGCTGATAGAAACAGCTATAAAACTGACAACACAACTGCAGCATCTAGTGAAGGCTTTATTGTGCATTTACACTACAAACATGTGGTCTTTATATAACTAGTGTGGCTACACGACAAAATAATCTGGAAAGTAATAGACTAAATTACTTTCCAGTAGCAGTAGTAGTAATAGCAATAATAGTAGTTGTAACAGTAGTAGTAATAATTTTCTTAGTAGTAATGGTAGTAGCAGTGGTAACAGTAACAGCAGCAGTAACAGTAATAGTGGTAGTAGTAGTAATAGTAGTCATTGTAGTAGCAATAGTAGTAGCAGTAATAATAGTAGTAGTAGGAATAGTAGTAGTAGTGGTCAGCAAATAGTAGTAGTAATAATAGTCACAGTAGTAGTGGTAGTAATAATAGTAGTAGTAGTAATATGTAGTAGTGGTAATAGTGATAGCGGTAATAGTAGTAATAGTATTCATAGTAATAGTAGTAATATACTAGTCATAGTAGTAATATTAATAGTGGTGGTAGCAGTAGTAGTAGTGGTCATTATTGTAGTAGTAATAATAGTAATAGTGACAGTAGTAGTAGTAATAGACACAGTAGTAGTAATAGTACTCGTAGTAGTGGTAGTAGTAATAGCAGTAGTAGTAATAATAGCCGTAGTAGTAGTAGTAATAGTGGTAGTAGTAATCATAGTAGTAGTAGTAGTAGAAGGAAAACTATTTCCCACAATTCCCCTACCTTCATACAGCCCCTCTCAGTGCTTTCTCCTTTTCGTTTTTTTTTCTTCAAGTGATGAACATATAACACTAGGTAGCAGTTTTTAGCTTTCACTTACCGACTACCAGTCACCACAGAGTCACCTAGCCACTGTCCTCCTAGTGACAGGGTGATGGAAAATTATCATTGAAATAAACACCAGAAGAGCTATTCTTAAATGAACCATCTTTACATAATTGCGCTAATAGCTTCAATAATTTTAACTGAATTTTCTCAATTATGAAGACTGATATTCCTTATCAAAATGGTGGGAAATCATTTTATGATTACAGACAAACAGAAACTGAACGTCCTTCCACACACACTTTTCTCCCTCATGGACAAAAGGGAAAAGGTGAGCAGCCTTTCTCCCTGCGAATGTGGCTTGAAATTCCACAATACAAGGACCACGGGAGAATGTCATCTCCACCCGTTTGTTCCACTAGTTGGGTCAATACTATGAACTTCCCTACCTCATTAAGCAGGACAGTATGACAATATGAGTTCTGATCTGCCATGAAAGCAAGGCTCTCTCAGCAAATTCAAGCATGTAGGTAGCTGGAGAGACCTCCAGGGGTCCTGATGGCGCAATGGTTAAAGCACGAACTGAAAGGCTTGCGGTTTGAACTCACCAGCAATTCTTCAGGAGGAAGATGTGGTGGTCTGCTTCCATAAAGACTACAGCCGAGGAAACCCTACTAGGCAGTTCTACTCTGTCCTATATGGTCACTATGAGTCAGAATCAACTTGACGGCAGTGGGTTTGGTTTTTTGGTTCAGAGAAGCCTCAGTTACTCGAAATCCAAGCGTGCCATCTCTGAACCTTGTCAAGAGCTTCCCCGTGGTGCTGAAACAGATCACTGCCCTAAAGAGTCTAAGTGCAGGTGCTTCTTTGCTTTCTCGTCTTTTTTCCATCAGCAAGAGAGTGAACAACACAAGAGAATTCTAGTAGAAGGATCTAGAGTCTTTCTAATCCCTTCCCTGACACTTCATGGGCAGGCCATTTTTTCTCACCAAACCTCAACCTCCCAGTCTGAGAAACGGGGACAATAACAGCGCTCATTTTGCGGAGTCATTGTAGGAATCTGAGAAAATGTGCCTTTAGGGGCTACGTAGACTTCAGGATATTATACACTTTTATTCTTGAGAACGTAATTATGGCTTATTAGTGTCAGCACATCAGATTAGGATAATGGGTGTCTTGGCATGTTTAGAACTAGCAAAATCAGAAAATAATTCCTACTGATCTCATAACAGGCATAGAAATATAAAGCTAAAAAAACTGGCCACTTGAAATTAAGTATCTCTGTTCCCTCTTATTTTTAGACTACGTACAATTCAATATTGTAACTCTCTACTTTTATTAACTGCCAAAATCAATCTCAGAATTCATTTTCCCAATACTCTAGAATAAAAAGGATAGGATTTTTTTTTCCCTAGACACACATATGCAGTTTCATCTACATGGGTGCATTTCCGAGGCATTATTTAAGCCATAGTGTATGTAATGAACAAACTGTAATCATATCTTTGTCCCAACTCAATTACAAAATGAACTCATAACTTAGAGCCCCGCAATAAATATCTATTTCCAATTTTAGGCTGGTCATTAAATACGGTTCACGCTAGGAATCTGTTAAATGAAAAAATGTTACGATTCACTTACATCACTTAGAGCACATTGATTCTGATGACTCTTAATCCACATAAAACAAGTGGTTCATCTACCGAGAAAACAGTGTTTCAGGAAAATTCCACTCAACGCGCAAGAAGGCGTTGCTCTATGCAGTTTTCTTCCACGGCCCATCCTGTGACGGTCTCGTCATGCACCTTCTGTGGACATGAGAGCTGATGTTTATTTCTGCACATCCTGTCTCCCTCCGTCTCTGTCTCTCTTGCGTGTGTGCTCACGGGCACGCACACAAACGCACGCACGGTCTTATCCCTCTGTAGCACACCTTTTTTCCTCTGAATGTTGGTGGTAACTTCCTTTCACTATCCTCCCTACCTATCACATCCTACCCTACAAAAAAATTGCAATTAATTACTCACCTACATTCATGCTGAGTGATAAAGCTTCAAAAAAATATAAAACCCTGGGGTAACTGCAATTTAATAGGCAGTACTTTTCTATCCAGCAAAACTATCCTTCACCTAGAAATCCCTGGGGCGGGGGGGGGGGAACACCTGTTTTGAGATGTTAGTAGCTCTGTTATTTTGAATGAGTCATCCTCTTGGCTCCACTTCTTTATCTGTGAAGTAAGAGAACTGACTATAGGAAATACCTAACCTTTGACCTTTTTTTTTTTTAATCTAAAGAAACCTGATGGTTTCATATGGTGTAACTTAATAGACTAGAGGTTATAATCATAAATACTCCCTTAGCTCAGGAAAAAAATCCAAACCAAACCTGTTGCTGTTTGAGTGGATTCCAACTCAAAGCAACCCTATAGGACAGAGCAGAACTGTCCCATAGGGTTTCCAAGGAGAGGCTGGTGGATTCAAACTTTCAAACTTTTGGTTAGCAGCTGATTTCTTAACCACTGTGCCAAACGTGTCATATAGTAATTGTGAGAAAATGTGAAGTATTGGAGCCTATAGCAACCTGAAGAACCCATGTCTCAGGTGAAGAGATTCAAATTGAAAACAAACAGACAAACAAGCAAAAACCACTACGCAAGTTGACCGTGCCATTGGAACTGAACGACACTGAGGTGAAGGCCGGTGGGTCACCAGTTTGTGAGTGCTGAACCCAATGGTTACAGAAATTCCCTCCAGTTCTAGCTTTCTATGATTCTATAAAATGCATTAAGCTGGGGCTGGTAGTTTTTAAAAATACTATATTTGCTTTTAAGCACCTCATAGAAGACAGCATTAAGGAACTATGCTAAAATGTAATAAATGCAGCAGGTAATATTCTGTGTCTGCCGCTGTGGGGCCTTGGTGGTGCAGTGGTTAAGAGCTATCACTACTAACCAAAAGATCTGCATTTCAAAACCACCAGCTGCTCCTTGGAAATCCTATGGGGAAGTTCTGCTCTGTCCTATAGGGTCACTATGAGTCCAAATCGATTTGACAGGAAGTGGTTGGAAATCCTGGTCGCATAGTGGTTAGGTGCTACGACTGGTAACCAAAAGGTCGGCAGTTCAAATCCACCAGGCACTCCTTAAAAACTCTATGGGGCAGTTCTACCCTGTCCTAAAGAGTCTCTATGAGTTGGAATCAATTTGACGGCAATGAGTTTACGGGCCCCTATAAACACAAGCCTCCAACAATAGCCACCATGATTAGGAAACTAGAAAGCAGGAAAGATGACAAGCCAACATGAATGAAAGAGGAAAGTCAGTTAACTTCCAAATTTTCACCATGACAAATACAGAGGTCGTAGGGCTCTATTCTACCTTCTCCAGTCCAGAAAATGACACACTTCTCGTCAACGGTTATAAACAGTAAGTGAGCAACACTGAAGCCCATTACATACTATCGTTGTGAAGACACAGGCAACAAATTAGTCTGAATTTTTTAAACAGAAGAAAAGAAACCGAAAGTTGTCTTCCACTATTTAAAAAGTGTCTTCATGAATCCCATACATATTGTCTGAGAAGAGCTCCTGCTTCCCCATTCTGAGCATTTGCTAGAAAACAGACAGCAAACCCAAGCCACGCAAGAATGAAAATGCCAACATGTGAGTCTGGTTAGGTTAAATGCATACTCATAATGGGTTATAGGTTTAAAAAATCAATTTTACCCACTTGAGTCAACTGTGGAAGTCTTGCTATTGACCACGTTTACTCAACTGTCTGCCACATAGATCTTACAGCTATTTCAGGACTTATCTATAAATGATATGCATATAGCTCACTCTCTTAAAAAAAAAAAAAGTGATTTAAAAAATCTTTGCTTTGCGCTACCCTTTAATGGGGAAATGTCACCAGATCAAAATATCTGTATTTATTATGTAGATCTTTATGAGAACATTCACTGACTACAAACAGAGCAACTATCCTAAGAAGTACATGGGTATTTTAAAGGTGTATTTATTACAATAAAAAGGTAATATACTTCAAAGTTTTACAAAGAAAAAGAGAAATACATATCTTCTGCTTTTCTCTCCTGCTTACCAAAGACTCCACATGACCAGATCTGGGATCTGATTCCATTTCAAAATGTATGTAAGTGTGCTAATTGTATTTCTAAGGACATGAGCACTAGAGTTGCACAGCACTGATAAGGTGTGGCAAGTTGTGAACACATTTTTACCAATGAGATAGACAAAGAAGATGCAAAATTAAAAAAAGACGTGAAGTTTCTAATTCCTTGGTTACATTTTTAAGTAATACGGAACACCAAATTCTTGAACAAAATATATTCATTTCAGCCTTCTTTCTGTTAAGCCTAGGTGCTTATAAAATATGGATGTCTAGAATTTACATAGATTCTGAAAAAAAAAAATCACTGCAATCTGGCTAAAAACGTTCCTGGAAGATTTATGATAAGACTTATGATGATGACTCATCACTGTCTTACAGTTTCAAGCATCACGTCTGATGAAGAAAAGCATGTGTCCACCCCTATGAAGACAGAACAGCATTTTACAAAATCACCATTTTTATAAGGAAGACATTGGATTAACCTAAGCAGGTGTGTGATCATCAGCTTCAAATATCTTTGACACAACTAACTTAAAGTCATTGAAAAACATTAGTGGTTCTCTCATACTCTCTTCGATCTTCTCACTACTGTCTCAAACATGGACTAGCTTAGCTACAATTTACCAGTTAATCGTACACACACTTGAAAAACACGATTGATATCCGAAATGAAAAAAGTCATGTAGACTTGGAAAATCTCGGCATTAGAGGAAACCTATAAGCCAGGTGAAAACTCCAGCGCTTACAGGGGCCAGGAAGGTAAAGAGACTCTGAGGAGGATAGCGTTGGCGTGACAACCATCTCAAGAAACAACAGCTACTTCCCTCTGGCAGGCTTGTCACTTAGAAAGGTTAGTCCACCATGCCAGATCTTCTAGTTTTTCAAGAGAAGCTGGAAATCTGGATCTTGTGAATTCTCTGAACTTTTAAATCTTGGCAACTACTTCGAAAAGTATGAAATCCAAAAGGGACAGAAAAAATATGTCTGTAGACCACAGCTTGCCTGCCTCCGGGGCCCAGGTTAACACATTGTGCGTAAGTTATCAGCCACGTGTATTTCAGGAAGGCTTTCTGACTTGCGTCTCTTATTGCTGCCTTCCTGGCAGGTTGCTGTTTGAAAGCTTCTAAGTACGAAGAATTCAGCTTTCCTTTTTTTTAAGTCACAGTCCCTATTGTGGACAGCTCTTCCTTGAGTCAAAATTCACCATCATCATTGTTTCTAGAGCCACCCACCCTTCAGGATCACTAGAAATCTTCTTCAACATGAAAAGCTTTCAAATACTTGAAGACACAGGTGTACAATATGTGTTTGGATTTATAAACAAGTTTAAACACTTTTAAACTCATATATATGTATGTGTGTGTGTATATATATAGCTATATACACATATATCGAGAGAGAGAGACAGAAAGAGTCCCTGGGTAGAACAAACAGTTAAGCACTCGGCTCCAAGCCCAAAGCTTGGTGGTTCAAAGCCACCCAGAGGCACCTCAGAAGACAGGCTTGGAGATTTGTTTTCAGAAAACCCTATGGAGCTGTTCTATTCTGCACACACGGGGTCACCATGACTCAGAATCAACTTGACGTTAACTAACGACAACAGAAAATTTCCTGCCTACCTGCCCGCCCACCCACCCACCCATCCATCTACCCACCCACCCACCCACCTATCCATCCATCTGGACATAGACAGTAAGAATCATATATATATATAATGACATGTATATTTGACTATGATACATAGGCTTATGATTATGATTCTTACCTATATTATTATACATATATATGATATATATATGATTCTTACAACTTAAGGATATCAGATAATTTTTCCTTCATATGATTTAAAATAAAAAAAAAGGCAGAAATAACATCAGATTAGGTGCTTAAAAAATGAAGCATGTTGTTCACAGAGCTCTTGCCCGATTAAGAGGAGAAGGGTCTCTTTGGGAGGCTGACGCCTTCCCAATCCTGTAATGCAATGAGCTCATTCCTTCACTCCGGGCACCGCACCGATGCTGTGGACAATGGCCCTGTCCATTTCCTCACATTTATAACTCTGAAATACTACATCCCGCCCTCTTATCCTCAATCAATTCCTCTCATACATGCATCCAATTCAAAATTCCACTTCTGGCCTTCAGCTCTCAGTGGCCCGCAGCAGTCTACCCCACATCCTCTCGCTCTTTCTAATCTCTCCAAACCACTGTCTCCTTCTCCTTTTCCCCAGAAACTAGTTCCTTTCCTGCCTGCCCTTTTGAACAGCCTCCCAATCAGTCTCCATCCTGGCAACTCCCCGTTTATTGCCATTTCTCAGCTGCCCATCCCCCAAGTATGGTTCCATATAAAAGACCTGCAGAGATAATTATTGGAGACGTTTTATAAAACAGTTGTGTGATGCTATGAATTTGTCACCTGTATTTAGCTGTTGAAAAGTCCAAGTTGGACATGAATAAATAGCATTGTGCTTTTTTTTTTTTTTTTTTGCCTTCAGACATGTGAAAATGTGATTTTGTGATGGGTTTTTTGGGGGTGGAAATTTTGCCTTCTGTTCCCCTTGGTGAGGTGGTCCCCAGTATCAGCATTTCCTATGGAGTAAGTAAAGGGCCTTGAGTTACAACAGCCATATCACTTCCCTTTTAATGAAGAAAAGAAGGATAACATGAAATCCTCACAAGTGCTAAAAAGATAGCAGTTTATTTAAAGAAAGTATTTACACTCTGCACTAATTACTTAGGTGTGCTCACCTGGATCCCAAGGCAGAACTCAACATTCTTCAACGTGTCATTAAATTAAATTCATGAAGAGATGTGACTTTAAATCAAAAACATGCTTCAGGAGTCTGAAATATAATATCTTTGAACATTCTCGCTTTAAAAAAAAAAAAAACAGAAGAAAAAAAAAACTAATAGCCTCCTCCTTTGAGGCAAATAACATATACATTTATATAACTGGGCATATACTCTCTGCATAAATATAACATGACTGCCCTCATTTGACTGAAGTTATTTTTTTTTGGGTTTGGCCCTCATTTGACTGAAGTTTTATAGCAGAGGAAGTATTCCATCATCTCACTTATTTTACAATGTGGGAAAGAATTTGATGAAAAGAAAAATTTAGATGGACCAGTTTAGAGAAAGCAATTTCAACTATTCTTCCCAGATTTAGTAATGACATATTTGTTTGTTTTTTGGTACAGATTCTTTCCTGAATTTTCTACAGCTCAAAGGATTCACTCTTTTCTCTTTATTTCTCTCTTCCACTCAATATTTACTGAGCGCCTACTATGTTTAAGGAAGTGTAGTAGGCACTGGGATAAAAATGGAGAACAAGAGAGACAGGGTCTCTGTCTTCATGGATTTTATCATCCCATTTGGATAGTAAAGGTATCATATTACCGTCTTTAGTTACAATTTGTGGTAACTGTTGGATGAAGGAGGCTAGTAGGATATAAGGAGAGCATGTATCTGGAGGACCTGAAGGTCAGCAAATGCTTCTTTTAGGAAGTGAAAAAGTAGCAATTAATTACCTGGCATGTGGAGGAGGGTGGGTGTTTCTTGAGAAAGGGAACAGAGAGTTTGAAGGCCCTCAACCAGAAGGGGCATGGTGCACTAAATGGCCTTGGGTTCAGAGAGTGAGCAAGACTAGTGCTCAAAGTATAGGAAAGGCAGATTTCCCTTTTGATTCTTAGCCTTAGAATGGGAAAAGAATTTTGATTCTTAGCTTTAGAGCAGTGAGAAGCTAATTAGAAAAAAAAAAAAAAAAGATAGAAAATAGATTGGAAGAGCTAAGTGAGAATACCAGGTAGGAGGTCAAGTGGTCAGGGAAAGATATAGAGGTAGCCTGATCTAGAACGATGACACTGTACATGGACAGAAGTGGACAAACCCATGAGAAATTTAGGAGGTAAGGCTGGTAGAGAAGGTGGTGAATGTTTGGAGATGGAGTGTGAGAGACAGGATGAAAGGCTGCTGTAGAGAAAACTGGAAGAAGAGTGGGTGCGAGGGATGGACAATGAGCGAAGGTTTTAAGAGGCTGAGTTTGAAGGGAAGTCCATGCTAGAGATATGCACTCACCAACCATTGGTGCAATGACATTGCAATGTGGAACGTAATTAAAGCCAAAAGCATGAGTAAGATTGCCTGGGGAGAGAGGCATACAGTGCAGAGAAGAGAAAGACAAAGCTTTGAAACCTTCAAGCACTTAAAGATTGGGAAGAAAATAGTAAGTTGATAAAGGCTATTGAGTAGGAGTAGCCTGGTCGTGCAGTGGTTAACCGCTTGGCTGCTAATGGAAAACTCAGCGGTTGAAACCCACCAGCCACTCCATGGGAGAAAGATGTGGCAGTCAGCTTCTGTAATGGTTTACAGCCTGAAACCCTATGGGGCAGCTCTACTCTGTCCTACAGGGGTGGCTGTGAGTCAGAATCAAGTCGATGGCAATGTGTTTGGTTTTTGGTTTTTAGCCAGACTCATAAAAGGAAAGCCAAAAGACGTAGTGTCATAAGCCAAAGTAAGTACTTTTTTGTTGATTTAACCCCATTTCCATCAAGTCAATTCCGACTCACAGCAACCCTATAGGACAGAGTAGAACTGCCCAATAGAGTCTCCAAGGAGTAGCTGGTGGATTCGAACTGCCAACCTTTTGGTTAGCAGCTGTAGCTCTTAACCACTGCACCACCAGGGCTCCATTTGTTCATTTAGGAGAGACTAAAACAATGTCAAAAGACGCTGGCTGAGATGTTCACGAACAGTAAGAAGCAAAAATGCAGCTGGATTTCACGTGTAAATAATGTTGGCCCTACCAACAACTATTCTGACTCGATGACGGAAACCCAAGTAGAGTACATTGAGGGGTTCAAGAGAGGTAAGGAAATAGACGCAGTTCAAAAATTTTTAGTGAAACTTGGGAAGTTTGACTAAATGTCGCAAAATATGTTGGCCATATCTAGGAATGTCTTAAGTCCTGAATCTTCAGGGAAAGAAAAACAACTATCATTTCACACATTGTCACAGCTAAGAAGTCTCTCAATTCCTGCCTCCCTCTTCCCGCCTCCTCTCCCACTCAGGCAGAAATTTCCTATTCCAACCTTCCCTTCCAACTTTGTGCCCACTCACTTCTCTCTCCTACCCTTTCTCTCTCCAGACTTTGAGCATCCGAAGCAAGAGGAGCTTCAGATGGCAATTCCGTAGGCAGGGGACGTTTTATAATGTGATTGTTCAGACATATTCTGGAGACACATTTAACTCATGAGTCTTGCAGTTCAAAAGACTGATGGCTGATAATTTCTTAAGAAAAGGCATAAGGACTTGATTTTTTAATGTAATAGGGAGTTAAATAAAAAATGTCACCGTTCACTTGTGCTACCTCAACCATAACAGTACTGCATTGAAATTGTCCTTATCTATTCAATAACTAACTGTATCTTGTCATGTAAAAGCTCTGACATGACAATTAACATCTCTTGTTATTCTGCAAGTAAAATTAAATCATTCGCTAGTAAAATAGAATAAAGACAACCAGAAAAGGCAGATATGCCACCTATCTTCTATCCTATTCCACCCCCTCCCCACCCGTGCCTTTTTCTCTGTAAATTAGAGAAAGAGGGAAAAAAGGCTTTTGACATTTGTCCCATGATGTCATAGAGGACTCACCCAGCATATGATGTGTCAGAGCCGATTCAGTGCTATAAAGTTACCCCACTCATTGGAAGGAGACAGGAATAGGCAAAATGCTATGCACTGAGCCCACCATGGTTCGCCTTTCCAAAGCCCCTCTCACGACCTTCCAAGTGTGTCTGTGAGGATGAAGGGAAGGGAAGATAACACTAATATCCACCATTATTCAGGACCTAACTGTGCTAGGCACTGTGCTTGAGGTACACTCTCCCCAGAGTTGATCAGTTGGCATTTCTGCTCGCATTTTTCAGATATGGCTAACCTCGGAAGGTTAAACAATTTGCCCAAGGTCAGCCAGCCATCAAGTGGATAATGGCTAAATGTCTCCAAAAGTGACAGTCTTTCTACTACATCATGCTGCCTTCCTAAGTGAACTCAATCAATGTGAGTTATTAAATGAAACACAGAATCTCCCATTGGGAGGGCAATAGAGTGTCAGGATTGGGAAAATGGCTCTAGTGCCATATTTCTTGTGTTCAAATCCCAGCTTTGTTCCTTACTAACTCTGTGACCTTGTGACCTTGACCTTGGGCGAGTAACTTAACCTTTTTGTGCCTCAATTTCTTCACCTGTAAAATGGTGATAATAATGTACCAAACTAAACTTACAAAGTTCTTATGAGGATTAAATATATATATATAACCTAACCTAGCCTAACCCATTGCCATCGAGTCGATTCTGACCCATAGTGACCACATAGGACAGAGTAGAACTGCCCCATAGAGTCTCCCAGGAGCGCCAGATGAATTTGAGCTGCTGGCCTTTTGGTTAGCAGCTGTGACACTTAACCACTACGCCACCAGGGTTTCTAAATATATATATACACATTTATTTATTAGTGGTAGGAATATTGAGCTTCATTTGGTAATAGGTTATGATTTCTATTCTGTCCGCTTTGCAGAAAGAAAAAAAAAGTTTCCACTCAGTATAAGCATTTAAATAACTACATAGGCAGGTGATTTGTAACCCCAGCTGTGCACCGAAATCATTTACAAAGCTAGAAATGTTGGCCCTAACCCTGAAGTATCTGATAGAGTTGATTTGGAGTAAACTCATTAAATCCGTTGCAGTCGAGTCGATTCCAACTAATAGTGACCCTACAGGACACAGTAGAACCGTCCCATAGGGTTTCCAAAGCTGTAATCTCTACGGAAGCAGACTGTTACATCTGTCTCCCACAGAGCAGACTGTGGGTTTGAACCACAGGCCTTTCGGTTAGCAGGTGGGGGCGTTAACCACTGTGCCACGGAGTAGGGCTTTGGAATATGGATTTTACCATGTGCCACTCACCACACCACCGTGGCTGAGAACTACTGATGTAACTAACATCAAAAAGATATTCACATTTATTGTAATGAAGAAAAAACCGTGTTAGATATAGTGTGTTTCCTTTCTTCTTTAAAAAAAAAAAAATCAAGAATATTTTACACTGAAGCAATAAACGCATTTATCTCTGCGTGGCGGAAGCCTGGGTAATATTTACTTTCTATTTAATTCCTGATGAAGTCTTTACACTTTTGCAATTCAGTTGTATGCTGACCCCACATCTCTGTTTTGGCACCAAATTCCTGGCACTGTTTTAGGCACTGAGGATGTGATGTGAAGAAAACAGAATCCCTGCCCTCACGGGCTGACACTGACCGTGGGGAGGCAAAGAATAAGGAAATAAAAATGGATTATAAGGTCAGCAGGTGGTGGGTGCAATGAAGGAAACTAAAGCAGGGAAAGGCATGGAGAACAGCTACTGGGCGATTACATTTAGGATGGCCAAAGAAGAGCTCTCAGAGGGGGTGGAGACCTGAATGAAGCAAAAGAACCAGCCACAAGAAGGCTACTATAGGCAAAGCAAATAGTAACACCAAGGCCCTTAGTGTTAGATACATTCATTCCTTTTATAATCAGATAAAAAGCTACAAGGTTTTCTTAATTTGGGTGAAAAGGCAAAACAAATAAGTTTTTAAGGCCCCAGAATACGCCTGGGCCTGGACATCCACCATCAAGCTGGCCTCTCACAGGCCCTCACTGAGGAGCAAGTACAGAAGGAGGAGGTGGAGCTAAGCTTCCACTCCTGGTTTTATGGGCTAGCTCCCAAGGCAGGTTATACAAGGAAGGGGGTAGCTTCACTCACTCACCCATATCTAAGTGGAAGCATGACTCAGCATTGTTATCTCTCCACGTCAAGGAATGCCTGCATCAGGCCTAGTGACTAAGTGATGAGACAGTATAAGCATGAACCATATTGCTGGTCATTAAGTAACAATCGCAACAAAAACCCTACATGTCTGGGACCATTAGAGAACTGCAAGGTGGCATACCACGCTGCAGAGGTCTGGGAGAGAGGGTGAACTAAGACGAAGTCAGTGGGTTCCAGAGGCTGTGGGCTACGGTAGTTATCAAGAGCAGGACAGCCATTGATGGGCCCCTTTTAGCCCCCTTTCATCTAAATAAATGATTTTTGTTTCGCCCAGGAAAAGCAAAATAAGTGCCACACTCATGCAAAGCCTGATACGGACAAGCTCGGGGCATTGTCTGTGCTAGGAGCAGAGGCTCTCTCAAACTACTATAAGGAGAGTTACGTTGTTGTTGTTAGGTGCTGTCTTAGTTCTTCAGTGCTGCTATACCAGAAGTACCACAAGTAGCTGGCTTTAACAAACAGAAATTAGTCTCTCACAGTCCAGGAGCCTAGAAGTTCTAATTTAGGGTGTCAGCTTCAGAGGAAGGCTTTCTCTCTCTGTCGACTCTGGGGGAAGGTCCTTGTCATCAATCTTCCCCTGGTCTAGAAGCTTCTCAGCACAGGGAGCCCGAGTCCAAAGGACACACTCCACTCCTCACTGTTGTTTCTTGGTGGTATGAGGTCCTCATGTCTCTCCGCTCACTTCTCTCTTTTATATCTCAAAACAGATTGACTTAAGATACAACCAAATCTTATAGATTGAGTCCTGCCTCATTAACATAACTGCTTCTAATCCTGCCTCATTAACATCACAGAGTCAGGATTTACAACACATAGAAAAGTCACATCAGATGACAAAATGGTAAACAATCACACAGTAAGGGAAACTGTGGCCTCGCCAAATTGACACACATTTTGGGGGGACATAATCCAAGATTTACAACATGTAGGAAAGACACATCAAATGACAAAATGGTGGACAATCACACAATACTAGGAATCATGGCCTAGCCAAGTTGAAACACATTTGGGGGGACAGAACCCAATCCATAACAGGGGCCACTTTATGAATTTTTGATTCACAGTGGCCCCATGTGACAGAGCAGAGTTGTCCCATAGGGCTTCCTAGGCTGTAATCTTTAGGGGAGCAAATGGCCAGGTGGACACTGGGTAGGTTTGAACTGACAATTTTTCAGTTACCAGCCAAGTGTTTAAACGTTGCACCACCAGGGCTCTTTATAAGGAGACTTATAAAGACATAATAATCCACGGACACCAGGATATCAAAGGACAGGAAACAGCAGAGTTGGGTTTGATGATCTCTGAACTTGAAGACCAGATTCAATAGCTGAGGACACTCCGTCCATCCTTTAAGCCTGTGAGGTCTTTCCAATTCTCTAGGGTAACAACCCGATTGACTTAGCCAAGTCTTGTGTAGTCCACTGGGCTGCCAGGGCCTAGTGTCCACCTCCATTCCAATCTGCTATGGCAGAGATAGGTTGGGCCCATAGAAGGGGCATATGGGTGCCACAGTTCAGATCAGAGAAGGGTCATGGCTTTCCAAATGCATCAGAAGACCCTGGGCCTACTAGATGTTTCTAAGGAAAATAATCAGTGCATAGTTTATGCTGTCAGTCACCACCTACTCTGGTCTAAGGGGCATGGGTTTGCTAGTAAGGGCTTAAGGGACAAATCTGAGGGAGTTGAGCAACTTCTATAGAGAAGTTGAAAAGAAAAAAACAAAAGTCTCATAGTACTAAAAAGTTCCCTTACCCAAGTTTAAACCAAATTTTCTCTATCCAGATGGCTTCCAAGGCCAAGAGGGAGGGGAGTCCTGCTGCCTTTTTATGTTGGTCTTGATTGTTGTTAATGATCCCCAGCTGCAGGGCCCCCGGGTCTCTCTAACCTCTCTCTGGTTGGCGTCACATCTCTGCATCTCTTGCGGGGAAAGGGGAACACTGAACACAGCACCCATTTCCCAGCAGAGCGTGTGCTGCGCAGGACACCGAGGTCAGCTCCAAATGGACCACAAGCCCTGCTCATCTAGCATTGCCAGGACCCTGCATTTGTCCTGAAAGACGCCGGCATCAGCATCCTCACTCCTGGAGGCGGCCTGGGGCCCTGCTAGCTGCCCGCAGGAGACCGGGGCACACGGTCACCTGTAGCTGAGGTTTCCTCTTCTAGGTGCCCAGGAATTACTGCCAGGCAAGGGCATGTTTCTCTCAGGGGTGAGTTACATACTAGAGATTCTGATGTGGAAAACTTTCTTCCAGGAGTTTGCAGCTAAAGTAGCAATGAGCTATTCAAGGCTATCACTCTGGTATTCACTCATTCAAAAAACTATTCTTGAGTCGACTATTGAGTGCCAACACTGTAGATGTGGGAGAGACAAAGACGAAGCAAGTCACAGTGCTCACAGTCCAGTCAGGGTACGCGTGGGTGCTAATGTCACACGGAGGAAGGTGTTCTGGGTAGGCTTCCTGGAGGAGGAAGTGACACATTAAATGAGTTTGGGAAGCTAACTAGAATTTGGCCATGTTAGGTGGGAATGACCAAGGAGAAGAGAGAAGAGTCTCCCAGGCAGAGGGAGCACACACTCAAGGACACAGAGGCATGAGGGAATGTGCAATGAGAAGTGCACGCCTGTCTTAGGGCACATGCAAGGGCCTGATGACGGTGAGCCAAGACATGGGGGCAGGCACTCCCTCAGCTACACTGTGCTGGGGAGTCTCTCCTTATTCCAGTATGAAATCCACTTCCATGAACCTGTCTCTGACGGCTCTCATCAACACTGGTCACTGACCCTTCTGACCACCCTCGTACCTCAGAGGATTTATGGAAACTTAGGCCAGTTAATTACGGTCAGTTAAGCACTTTATTCCTATCTGTTTCTGTAACTGTTTCCTGTGTAAGTTGGCTCTGCCCAACCACAACACCAAGCCCCCGGAGACCAGCGGGCCCTTTGCTCTCGTTGTCCAGCAAAGGGGAGGCAATCGGCAAATACTTGCTGAAATGAACTTAAAATGTCCTGCAAGACCGTTGCTTTGCTTGCAGTGATTAGCAGAAGTTTTAACCCTCCTCATTCAAGGTGGTTCCTTAATTCCTTCCCCTTCACTTCCACCCGTCCCCATTTCATCACACACCACGCAGAGCCACATACCAGCATTCCAGTTGTCTACCCTAGGGTCTTAAAAAAAAAAAACGAGTAGCCAAGTCCAAATGAAATGCCCCCAAGTACAGGTGAATCTCCTACTGCAGGATTTTAAAAATGGGCCCAATAAGGGAAATTCAATTTTAAGACACAGAATCAAGTTTCCTTTGTTCTTTCATCTTATCTGGGCCAGAGGAAGCAAGACCCTTCTGGTGCCTTTATTAGAGTTTCAAAGAGGAAGAGAAGGAGAGATTTGAATCTTAACCCTAAAAACCCCAGCCGAGAGAGCAGCCAGGGTGGCATCCAGGCCACTGGAAAAGAAGGCAGCTTGTGAGTGGGCAGTGGCGTTTCATCCAATTCAAAGGTACCACACTGCTGGCACACCTCGCCCACCTGGCCGCCTTGCTCTTCTCTCTTCTCTGCCCTACACCCCAGTCCTTCTTTCCCTACTTTCATTCTCCTGGTAAAAAAAAAAAAAATCACCGTCCAGTTGATTCCGACCCATAGTGGCCCCACAGGACAGAGAAGAACACCCCACAGTGTTTCCAAGGAGTGGCTGGTAGATTCGAATGGCCGAACTTTTGGCTAGCAGCCGAGCTCTTCACTACTGCGTTATCAGGGCTCCATTTCTCCTGATACTTCCTCAGTATTCTATTTAACAAGGGTCTTTTCTCTGTCTTTTGTAAGGACAACAAAAACTCTAAGTGCAAACACAACAACAGAAAATCGCTGGCGTTGAATATGGCGGTGGTTATGTAACTGATGGGTCTGACTTCAGGCCCTGCTGTGTTGAGAAGCTTTCATTTTAGTTGGGACTGGGTTTCACGTCTATAGTCCAATGTTCTTGTTCTTCCTTTTTTATCACACAGAAAATGCAAAAGAAAGGCTAAAAGATTCGTGTAAACGTATTGGCTTGCTCTATATTTCTAGCACATACAGCATTTATACTGGAAGGAAGAAGGACCAAACGGGAAAGGAGATTAACGCATTTCAAGAGTTTCCTGAAAACCGCATTGGTGGTTCCATGGTAGAAGGCCCACCTTCCATGTGGGAGACCCAAGCTTCACTCCTGGCCAAGGCACTGCATGGGCAGACACCACCCATCTGTCTTGTGTGTTGCTATAATATTGAAAAGTACAGGTGGAGCTTCCAGACTAAGACAGGCTATGGAGACAGGCCTCGCGGTTGTGCTTCCAAAATTCAGCCAATGAGTAAACCCAATCGATTACAATGCTCCGATCCACAACCAGTCACGGGGCCGGCGAAGGCTCAGGCAGCGTCTCATTCCCTCTTGCGTGGGGTGTGAGTTGGGGGCAGGCCCCACAGCAGGTAACGATAATTCATGTGTCTTTAACGCCTCCAGGAGGGAGGTCTTTTTATATCCATGGTAAAGACAAGGACGTTGAGGCGAGATCAGTAAGTGGCAGTGGCAGACTGAAGCCACACTTGTCCAACTCCCAAATCCTGCTTCTCTTGTTGGATCACTTAGCAAATAAAAGGCAGCTCCCAAACTCCTATAAACACCTAACTCTACTCAGAGGACACCCATTGTGTGCCTACTGTGCCAGCCGCTATGTCAGTGGCCACGGATACAAAGTGGAGCAAGACAACAAAAAAGGAGGAAAAAAAAAAAAAAACGGTTCACATTCCCAGTCCTCAGGACACAAGGCCATTTGTATACAGGCGCCAGAGCATGTAAAATAAAATAGAGCAGTGTGTTTTCAAGACACATATCAGCCCGGACGAGTGGACAGTTACAAAAATTCTGTCCAGAGACTTGTTGAGATTTCCCTCAAGTGCCAAAAGTCAGTCTGTTAAAAAATCACCCCCCAGGGACAGAGCTACAATCCCCCCCCGCCCCGCCCCGACTCCACAGCGCGCTTCCTCAGTTTACGTCTAGTCAAAACGTCTCTTCTTCCCACTGCTCCCCACACTGGGGCTCAAACCCCCTAATGGAAACCAAGCTGTCTTTTTTTTTTTTTTGCCTGCCAATAACAATGGTCGGATAACAAAATGCAGGTTCTGATCCTGGCACGCTCAGTGTTGGTGATGATGTACAAACCGATGGCCGACAGCTTCACTTTCTCCAAGCCAGGAAGGCTCTGCTGGGAGAATTAGGGAGGAAAAAAAAAAAAAAAACCTTTTGATTTTGACTCATAGTACAACAGTTGGATAAACATGACATGACACGGATGTCACAGTGTATAACGCAACGGCAGGAAGCCCAGATGGGTCCGGAGAGTACACAGACATGGACAGAACACAGGCCACAGACAGCCGGGAGGATTGACAGCCGTCTGCATTTTCACACCGTTGAAGAATACTAGGATGGGATTTTGTCAGTAGGAAAAAAGTGGGAAGGGGCTTGAAAATGAAGAAACATGTTTCTACCTTTATCATTTTTTGTTTTATTTTGTGTTAATGGAACAAGGAAAAGCTAAAAACCACTTAGCAATCTGGGCTCTATGGGTACGACCCAAGCATGTGCAGAACTAGGGCCAGCACAGAAGATCTGGAGTAGAAACACAAAGCTGGGCTAGAGCAGGTTTCTGAGAGCGTGGAGGCTGAATTAGAGAACTAGGTGAAGTGCAAAAGAGTGCTAGATTAAGAACGAGGACACCCAGGGTTCCTTTCTAGCCCTGCCAGAATATACTGGTCTAGGCCTGGGTTCCCTTTGGACATAAAATGGGAACTTACATGTAATCACCTCATAGGATCCCTCCTGCTCTCCAAACCTGCACAGTGAAATAGGAAATGTTTTATTATGTAATAATGTATCTGAAATCCACTGCCCTTCTCCACCATCAGTGTTACATGGACTCCACCAAACACCAAAAAACCGAGCCCATCACTGTCAAGTCCATTTTGACTCGTAGCAACCCCACAGGACAGAGCAGAACTGCCCTATGGGATTTCCAAGGAGCGGCTGGTGGATTTGAACTGCCAACCTTCTGGCTAGCAGCCGTAGCTCTTAACCGCTGCACCACCAGGGCTCCATGGATTTCACAGTAGCTTAGAAAAAAAAAAAAAAATTTTTTTCTAATCAAGGTCCTCTAGTTCTACACTCGCAGCCCACTCATATCCACACCCCCTAATTCCACTCCCAGTCTCATCTCCATTCAACAGCCAAAGTGATCTATCAGATTGTAAATAAGATTATGCTATGTTCAGCCTAGAACAGAGCCTGGCACATAGTAGCCACTGGATAAATATTTGTGAGTGGATGGATACAGTGTAAATCCCTGTACCCACCCCAAACCGCTGAAGCAGAGAGAGAAACCAAAGGATGCAACTCTGGAAAGCACAGCCTCGTGCATTCTCTCTGCTTCCTATACTGGGGATTGTAGATAATGGAAAAGTACTTTGAAAACCAGGTTACAGTCTGATAAGCAGAATTATGTCAACATAGCGTAACTAAAAAACCAATCACATTAAACTATATCAAATGCAAGATCAGACACTGCATCACTGAAGGCTTGAGTGTTCAAGGACCAGAAAGAGAGAGGCACAGCAGGCAGTGAAGTTAATCCAGGAAACCTTCCTGTAAGAGGTGAGTTTTGACTGGGTCTCAGAAGAGTCAAAGGAAAAAAAAAGGAAAAAGCATTTTATCTGAAGCAAAGGCAGAGAGGTGAACGTGGGCGGGTCAGGAGGATCATACAGGAAGCCTGTTGAGGCATGCGAGGAGAAGGGCTGGGCTGGACATCCAAGAATTTACTTCTCCTAGTGTCTCCCTGGAAACCCTGGTGGCATAGTGGTCAAGCGCTACAGCTGCTAACCAAAAGGTCGGCAGTTCGAGTCCACCAGGCGCTCCTTGGAAACTCTGTGGGGCAGTTCTACTCTGTCCTATAGGGTCACTATGAATCAGAACCGACTCGACGGCAGTGGGTTAGTGTCTCCCTGGAGGAGCCCTGGTGGCACAGCGGGTGAGCACTTGGCTGCACTGAAAGGTTGGTGGTTCAAACCCGCCAACTGCTCCTCGGGAGAAACACGTGGCAGTCTGCTTCCGTAAAGATTACCGCCTTGGAAACCGTATGAGGCAGTTCTACTCTGTTCTATGAGTCGGAGTCGACAGCAACAGGTTTCAGGGTCTCCCTGAAGCCTATGAAGAACTATCTTCAAATCTGGGCAATAACAATAACAGCAACAGCTGTCATTTATAAAGTGCTGATTCTGTCCCAAGGACAAGGCTAGACCCTTTACGTAGATTGTCTCTTCCCAACCCTCGGAGTGGGTATGATCAGTCTTCAGATAGGCTTAGAGGAAGATTAGGTAACTCACCGAAAGTCACAGAGCCATCAGGTGCTGGGGCTGGGATTCAGACCTAGGTGCATCTAACGCCTGAGTCTGAACCTTTTGCCCTTTTGCCTCACCTGGTCTGTAGTATGGTGCCCTAAACATGGCCCTCCACGGCCTCTTCTCACATGCTCACTCAGGTGGATGTATGTCTTGCTGCTGAGTGTCACTTCAACAGAACAGTGTCAATGCCTCTCATAGGCAGATGAACCCTAGATACAGGCTACGCTACTGCTCTTTCGTTTTCTGTTAAGGTGCCTATTCAATCAACACCCAAGCGGCAGTCAAGAAATCCAACGACCCATGGCATGGGGCAAATCTGCTGCAAAAGACTTTTTAAAGTGTTAAAAAGCAAAGATGTCACCTTGGAGACTAAGGTGCACCTGACCCAAGCCGTGGTGTTTTCAGTCGCCTCACATGTGTGCAAAAGCTGGACAACGAATAAGGAGGACTGAAGAAGAACTGATGCCTCTGAGTTATGGTGTTGCTGAAGGATACTGACTACACCATGGGCTGCCAGAAGAATGAACAACCCTGTCTCGGAAGAAGTACAGCCAGAGTGCTCCTTAGAAGCAAGGATGGCGATTCCACCTCGCACATACTTTGGACATGTTATCAGGAGGGATTAGTCCCCGGAGAAAGACATCATGCTTGGTAAGGTAGAGGGTCAGGGAAAAAAGGAAGACCCTCAGCGAGATGGATACAGTGGCTACAACCATGGACTCAAACATAACAACAGTTGTGAGGATGACACAGGACTGGGCGGGGTTTTGTTCTGTTGTACATGGGTTCCTATGAGATGGAACCAATTCCACGGCACCTAACAGGAACAATATCCTTAGCTATCCCAACACCAGAACTCATAGTGTCAAGCAGAATTATTTCCTCTCCTTACTCACAAGACCTTTCTCCCAACATTTTCCACACCTTTTCCTCTATCCTGGCCTGAAATCCCAGAGTCAGTGTTTCTAACTCTGTCACTCCCCCTCGGCTAAGGCCCTCACAGGGAACTGCAAAGCTCCCTCCCATCCTCACCTCTTCAGTGCTCCTTAGCTGAAATAGTTCATCCCAGGCGAGCAAACCAGCACTGGTCTTAGTTCTTGCTACTGGACGAGCTGGGTTCCACCTTCTCCTTAATTTATTATGGAACATTTTTCTGACCAAGTTTGGGGTTCAGAATATTGTAGTAGGCATCACAGGATAGAGTCAAAATTTCCTTCTCCCTTTAGCTCCTCAGAGCAGTGTTTTTGTTTACCCTTTTATAGACTGCAAACGACTTTGATATCTTGACGCAAGAAAGGGAACTTAAACCTTAGGAAAAAACGCTCCTATGTACAAAGCTCTGGATATAATTTCAGAGTGTTCGAGGATCGTTTGAAACTACGGGAATTCATGGGTTTCTAACCCCAAAGAAGTAAAAAGGGGTCTGATGCCTCACCTACTGACTGAATTTCATGGGTGCCACCAGCTAATAGCTTCCTCTTAGCCATAAATATTGAATATATTTCCACATTCCACACAACTGTTACTTAGAAGGGGGATCCCATGGCTGCAGTTGTTGTTTAACAGCCTCTAACAAATGCAGAGAATGAGGAAGGCTTCCTTCTTCCTCCAGTTTTTTACTTTTTCTTGAGCTTCTGCTCTCTCCACCCTTTAAACTACATGGCAACCACATACATTACAGCAGATTTCAAATATCCCCCGAAACCACAGGTGGCCGTCTTCCTGTATTCGGTTACCGTCTGCTCTCCTCCAGTCCTTGTTCTCCATTCTCTGACCAGACACATTGGTCCCGTCCACTTACGTGATGCCCATCTCACTCTTCCTCTTTTGCACTGTGGATCCAACGGCATCAGCAGTGCCAGCGGCATCAGAGAGGACGGAGTGGGAAGAAGAGGAGACAGGGGAGGCTCTCCCTCAGGAATCTGTGCAACTGTGGCCACAGGATTGTTCAAGACCAATTAAGTCAATGTTGCCTTGGCTCCAAGACAGCGTTTATTGCTGAGGGGAACTGTCAGCTTAATTTGTGATGAGGTCAACTGGCTCAGGGCCAGAAACACTAACTCCCCAAGTGAAGGGTCAATACTGAAGGGGATGAAATGTATCCCCTCTGCCGGGTTGCTTCCCTTGAGTTGCAGCTCAGAGTTCGGGATGTGCTGAAGCCTTTCTTTCAGGGATAAAGTCTGACCCCTTAAGGCTGATCAGATCAATAATGAGGCTTAGTGCTCGCTAATGGAAACAAGCAGGACACGTGCTACAGCAGACAGGTTTCAAACCGGACACTGAACAACCCTGGGCTCCCCACTCTCTTCATCTCAGGTCTTGCGCTAACTACACTTCATCTCTGTAGAACTTTGCTCATCAAAGTGTGACCAGGGGACTGCAGCTTGCCAGACTGCAGAATCCTGGATTGCCTTCACATCTGCTGAATCAGAGTCTGCATTCTGAAAAGATACCAGAAAATTCATACCCACATTGAAATTTTTAAAAAACATGTTATTGTGTTTTTGGTGGATGTTTGCACAGAAAATTAGGCTCTCATTTAACAATTTCTATACATACCGTTCAGTGACATTGGTTACATTCTTCACAATATGTCAGCATTCTCGTTATTTCCAATTTGGCCATTCTGTTTCCATTAATCTAGCTTCCCTGTCCCCCTCGCCTTCTCATCTTTGGTCTAGGGTAAATGTTTGCCATTTGGTTTCATCTAGATGATTATTTTGAGAAGCACAGTACTCACTGGTGGTATTATTAATTCTACGGGTCAATTTGGCTGAAAGGTGACCTCTGGGAGTGGTGTGAGTTCCAAGTTTAAAGAGTATCTCAAGGCGATAGTCTCAAGGGTTCATCTAGTCTCTACCAGTTCAGTAAGTCTGGCCTTTTTTAGGAATTTGAGGTTTATTCTACATTTTCCTCCCATTCAATCCAGGGCCATCCACTGAGTACCTGCTTGGAACAGTTGGTAGTGGTAGCTGGGCACCATCTAGTTCTTCTGGTCTCAGGATAGGTGATAGCATTATTTGCATAGACTATTGGTTCCATAGACTAGTTTCTTCTTTGAGTCTTTGTCTTCCTTCTTTCTCTTTTGCTCCAGTTGAGTGCAAACCAATAGTTGTATCTTAAGTGGCTACTCACAAGCTTTTAAGACCCCAGGCACTACTCACCAAACTAGGATTAGAACGTTGTCTTTATGGACTGTATTATGCCAATTGACTGAGTTGTCCCATGAGGCTATGGTCCTAAGCCCTGCACATTGAAATTTAAGAAGCACATTATAAAACCCAAAGAAAATGAGACTGTGTTTTCAGAGAACTCTCTAGCAAACCAGACTAACTCATTTACTCTTTTGATGAATAAAAACAAATTTAACTGGTTTGCATTGGCACTGAGAATGTGGTTTTCAGAAAGTACTAGAGCCAGGTAAATGCTATCCCTTGGTGTTCCTTCTAAATACTCAAGAAGAATTAATGGAAGATAGAGGTGGATGCATGGGTACAGACAGCTGTGGAACAAAGTCTGTCTCAGTTGCAAAGGAAAGGAAAGAAGGCTCCTCATTGCCAAGAGGAGGATAAAACCATAGCAAATAGCTCTGAGGCCCAGCAGCTTTTTGATTGAAGCTTGTTGGGAGACTATGACTCAATTACGTGTCTCACTTTTGGTCCCAGTAATCTGTTCGGAAAACTCTCCTCTAATTAGTGTCTGTGCAGTGTTTCCCGGTGTGATAGACAGTGACGGAGCTCTATGATAGAGCACTCCCCTCTCCATGCATCACAAGGCCCATAGACGGTGATGGAGCTCTATGATAGAGCACCCCCTCTCCATGCATCACAAGGCCCATAGACGGTGATGGAGCTCTATGATAGAGCACCCCCCTCTCCATGCATCACAAGGCCCATAGACGGTGATGGAGCTCTATGATAGAGCACCCCCCTCTCCATGCATCACAAGGCCCATAGATGGTGACGGAGCTCTATGATAGAGCACCCCCCTCTCCATGCATCACAAGGCCCATAGACGGTGATGGAGCTCTATGATAGAGCACCCCCCTCTCCATGCATCACAAGGCCCATAGATTATCATAGAGAGTCAGACATGATATGTTGCCCAAAGAACCGTCACCTGTGATGTATGAATTACACAAGTCTTGGTGTTTTAGGGACTCCTGTGAAGTGTCGGATCAAACAGAGCCATCAAAAACTTAGAGAAAGGGGCAAAAGAAATACATTAAGTGCTGATATAATGCTGATATGTGGGAAACCCTGGTAGCATAGTGGTTAAGTGCTATGGCTGCTAACCAAAGAGTTGGCAGTTCAAATCCGCCAGGCGCTCCTTGGAAACTCTGTGGGGCAGTTCTACTCTGTCCTATAGGGTCGCTATGAGTCAGAATCGACACGACGGCACTGGGCTGGGGCTGATATATGAAGCAAAACATTCCCAACTGTCAAGCAACCATATTCATATTGGGAAAATATTGTAAAATACAGATTCCAATTACAATTTTTTTTTTTACTAAAATGACTTGGTAGTCTTTAATTCGCTACATAATATCAGCTATAAGAATCAATGCAAATTTTAGTCTTCCTCATGTCAGGATGCTTCTCCAAATTCTTTCACAGTTTATAGCATAGTATTTCCATAAGCATCTCAAAAATTATTCTTATCTGATGGTTCAAGATAGACTTATCTTTATTTACAGCAACAAACTATAGCTGGCAAAAAATAAGGGGCAAAAAGACGATTCGTCAGACATTTTCCAACATAGTTTCCAATGCCACAGATAATTTCAGGGAGGGTAACTTAAGGTATAGAATATATATTCTATATCACAAGTATTGGAAACCCTGGTGATATAGTGGTTAAGTCCTACGGCTGCTAACCAAAGGGTCGGCAGTTCGAACCCACCAGGCGCTCCTTGGAAACTCTATGGGGCAGTTCTACACTGTCCTATAGGGTCATTATGAGTTGGAATCGACTCAATGGCACTGGGTTTTTTTTTGGTTATAACAAGTATGATTCTCGAATACACCCACTCTTCATTTATCAACATAGTTAGGTTCTAAAGACCAGGTCATTATGTGAAAATCAACATTATGCAAAAATGGAGGATGACTACATCATTACATAACCTGCCAAATCACATCATCACATAACTTCCAAATTAAAACAGTGAAACACCTGAGAACCACGGCCCAGCCAAGTTGACATATAACCTTAGCCATCACAGCCAACACTGCTCTCGTCTTGCACCTCGACATTCATTTCTGCCAGGCGTACATTGTTAATGTGCAAAGGAGTTGGGTAGTAGATTTCATTCTATTGGTATAAAGGCGAAACGTCAGATAATGAGATAGACAATAAGTGAGGAGTGGGTGTTAAGAGAAAAGCACCAGGATAAACTGCAGTTCCAGATTCACAATTAGGCACGATTGAAAAAGGCTGAGTTGGTCAAATGCCAGCTACTCCAACTACTCAAGGTTTCCATGCTCTGCACCTATTTGTCAGGTCAACAGTCTCTCGTGCAGACCCACTCAGACCGTTGTGTACAGGGGCAGAGGGACAAAGTAGATGTTTCACTCCATGGGCTCTGAAGGTCCAAACGCTTTGCAATTCATTGTTTTATGTATTTGTTATGCAGCAGAATGCTAAGATTGATATAAATACATAAGAAGACAAGTGTCTAAGATGAAACCAAAGCGAGAGTCCTTCCTTAAGGTTCTTGCATATCAGGGTTCTCCTTTACTATTTTTATCCCTCTTAAGTTGCACTGTATCAGTCAATATGTGATATCTGCCCAGCGTATCTTTTGGGAGGCCTGCTCACCCCTTGCCTGCTTACTGGTACACTTACGTAGTATCTTCTGGCGTCAATGTTAGAACACACTTAAAGAAAACAAAGTGGCAGCCAGCGTTCCTGTAAGCACTTGAACACAGCCCTCGCCCTGTCACTTAAGAAGACATTGTCCTTAAAATGAATACTTTGTAATATAATAAAGAGTGTGTTGCCAGTCTTACAGCTCTGAGATTCGGACGCTGAACAGCATCCATTCCCTGGCAGCAAACTCAAGAGAACGTGAAAACGAGAAACGGGTGACGCTCCTAAGCTTCGTCTCTTTAATATTTCCTCAGTGTACCCCCGATCCTGTACGAAGCTAAACCCTGAAACCTCACCTTAAAGTGCCGTAATTTTACACATTTAACACAAGCTACGTTTTTGCCAACCTCGTAATACCCTCGTGCATTATTTTCCTACGTGCACTGTGCGCATCGCACATGTGGGCACATTATGTGCGTAGGCGTGTTATTTACGTGCGCATGCTATTTGCAAAAACACGGCAGATGTGCTTGAAAACATATTCTTTTAAGAACTGAAAATTATTAAACTATAGAAGATTTTTAAAACTCATAGATTGGAATTTTTGTCGGTGAGTGTTCCTATTTATCCAAAAATAACATGGTCCTTTTATGATTTTATGTGCAAGAAGAGGTTCAGGCCCACCAACACACCATAAAGCCAACTGCAGGCAGCGAAACTTGCGTTGAAGTACAGACGCACCCGACAAGCCCATCAGTGGTTCCAAACTGGCCGTGCTGGATGAGGGAGACACATATACGGGGGCGGGGGAGGGGGAAGAAGGGAGGGCTGTGTAAGGCAAGTTAGTTCCCACAGGGCCAGAACAAAAATAAAAATAGCCACTGCTCAGATTTAGAACTTTTTTTTTAATTCCAGCATGTTAAAGTGGCCTGATTTCCTTCATTCCCAATCCAACCTTTCGCAAATCTTTTGTTTGTATTGCATTCTGCTTTCTGAGTCCATGAGGAGCATAAAGATATGTTTTGGTAATCTGTGTATACGTATTTGGAACATTTTAGAGGAATGTCCTCATTGTAATCCAGTAGACAACTCACTGAGGATAACAGAAACGTAATTCACACGGGGTCCCACGGTGGGTCTAGTCAGCCTGGCCCTCTGCATCCAGAACCAGCCTGGCGAGGCACCAGCAGTATTTTCTGCACCCCTTGCCCCTCGGTGTTCCTACCCACCTCTGCCTATGCCGCCTCCCCCCATTTAAGATCACCCCTTATCCTGTAGAGTATGTGCTGCTAACTTAATTTGGATCTAAACCCCATAAAATGAGTTCAAAACTTTTAAAAATTATTTTCAAAATACATCATCTTTTAGGATAAAGTTACATAATTTCAATCCCTATAATGTAAAATATATCTCCAAACATCTCCCCTTAACTTTCTTCTTTCAAGCTTTGAGCACTCTCTCCGGTTAAATTCTGAGGTCTGTGAGGAAATCTTCCTCAAAGCATGTTATGAGGTCCCTGTACCCGCTTTGCTTGTTCTGGCTGTCTGCATCACATTCTTTCCAATTCCAGACATTGAAGGGCATCTGTGTGTGTAGAAACCAAAAATGTAGTAAGGATTTTTCACCCTCCATAATCGTGTGCCTAACAGTCATGGTACGGTCAAACCTGAGTTCTGCCTTATTCAAAATAAGTTAATTAATTTCTTTGTAAACATGAAAAAATGAAAGGAAAAAAAAATCCTTCAAGTGATAGACTGCCTAAAGAAGAAAGGCTAATTAGCAAGCCAGATAATGCAAATGGAAGATTTTAAAAAGTATGACTGATGATGATGGTCCTAGAAGCTATTTGTTGAATCTCTTCTATGTGCCAATATTGTTTCACGAAACACTTATCGTGACCCTACAAGTAAATGCTTATTTATTCTCATTTTTTCAGAGGAGAAACCAAAGATCGATGGCGTCAAGTCACTGACTTAAGGCATACAGCAGGTAAGCGGCACGTTAAACTGGCTGGTCTGATTTCCAAGACTGTGCACAACCTTTACACCAAAAACAGGCCCATTTACCCTTCATTCACAAGACGCCCTGAGATCTCCATGGAAGCCAGGGTTCCCCTGAATTTGGTGGATGCCACGGCTGGTGACACACAATGTCGGTCATCACCTAGGCTGACAGGTACGTGACGGGATCACAGAAAGATCAGTTACTACCTGTTCGTTACGAAGCTCAACGACAGTGCGCTGGTAGACAAGTAGCCCAGGGAAGCAAGTGCTCAGCACCTTCTAATCACCGACTCCGTCCGTAGTGGAGAGTTAGAAAAGCGTTGATACTGGGAGAGAGAGGGCTCAAGAAGAAAAAAAATAAGAATTCTTTCAAGTTGGGAAAATTTTTGTGAGGATCTTTTTAAAGTGAATGAACGAAGTCTTTTTGTCAAGAATAAAGCAACCAATTGCCATTGAGTGGATTCTGACCCACGGCGACCCCGTGCATGTTAGAGCAGAGCTGTGCTCCACAGGGTTGTCCATGGCTAGCTTTTTTAAAGCAGGTCACCAGGCCTGTCTTCCGAGGCACCTCTGGGTAGACTCGAACTGTCAACCTTCCAGTTAGCAGCCAAGCGCATTCACCGTTTACATCACGGCCTCTCACAGAGTCAAGTCAAACCTAAGCCCTCTAAATGTCAACAGAAATGCAGGAAATCGTGCCAAGCTTGGAAACAGTGAGTCTGGACCAATCTCTTCCTTTGAAAGTTTATGGAACTGATGTGATTTTTCTCGGAACTCCTGCGCTTTCAGTCAGCTCTTCCTGAGCCTTTGATATGACAGGTATCACTTATAACTCCTGCCTGCCCAGTACAACATTATCCGCCTCAGTTTCCACTCTGTAAGTTATCTGTCTGCCTCAATCATCCTATCCCTAAAATGGGGTTAATAGTATCAGCCTTCGTTTACCTTGAACAAATATTACTGGGAAAAATGAGAATATAAATTAAATTGGCTTGCAGCTCTTTGGAAGAAAGTTGCCTTAGAAACACAGGCTTCTTATTCCTCCGTAGAAAAAGCTAAATGTATAAGGGCTTCCACGGTGCTGCCAGCTGCAATTTTGCACTTTTTTAACCCTAGGCAGAAGGACTACATTAATTCCAGTCCCTAGGTGAACCTTTTATTCCATTTTCCACTGGAGGAAAGAAAAAGTTACTTTGCAAAGAAAAGAAAGAAGGGGGAAAAAATGTAGTATTCCCAAACCTCATTTACGGAACATTCTGTTCTCCAAATTACAGCACAGCAAGCAGGCAAGTGGGAACTTTCAGAACGCTGCATCCAGGCCCGTTCCACACAGCACCCACTAATACAAAATGGCTTTAATTACTTTAATATAAATCCTGGAAATGCGCAGATGGATTGTAATAATTATGCAAAAACACGTGGTCCTTTATAGAAACACAGATCTTGTAAGTTCAAAAGAGAATGGAAGGAACACAAGTTCAACACGGTACATCGGGAAGCAGAGCTCCTAAGAAGTCCTGCATCTCAAACGCCAAGCTGCAGGCTGCATCCCATGTGACAGTTGTTATGGAAACCCTGCTTTCTGAGTGAACAGCAGAGTGAAAAACCAAAAACCAAACCCCTTGGCGTTGATCCATTCCGACTCATAGCAACCCTATAGGTCAGAGCAGAACTGCCCCATAGAGTTTCCAAGGAGTGCCTGGGGATTTGAACTGCCAACCTTTTGGTTAGCTGCTGCAGCACTTAACCACTATGCCACCACGGTGAATATCTACCTCAAATCAGCTCAGTGGGCTAGTGCACAGATTAACAACTCCCCAAGACTACAGTGACTTGGAGTTCTTCCTTGAGATAAATTTAAAAACATATATGCATACAGTAAAACCTGCAAAAGTTGGAAGCTGTGTAAGATGGAAATCTGTCAGAGAAGGAAAACTGAAATATTTTCCACTAATACGGAGCGACAGAAAAGTGGTGAGATTGCACCCTGTCGAAGACGGAAAACTTGTGTGACCTCGAAAAACAAGGCAGTCAAGTTACGGTTTTCACGGTCTCGTCTCGCAGGTTTCACTGCACACACACACACATACACACACACACGTATGCAATCTAATGGAAGTTTAAATTTTTCCGAACACTCTTCTTCACCTAGGACAGTCAACCCTCGTCACTAAACGTATGAGTGTGACTATGTCTCTGAGTCACACTCGCTCACTCACATCCTTTTTCATTTAAGGCTTAGTGAACGAAAAGATCTGATGCTTTGCCAAAAAGACAATTTTAAAAAAAAAAAAAATCATGTTTCTTCACTTCCCCTCTAAATTAGCGCAGGAGAAGTCCTCGGGAAAGGAGCGTTGAGTTATTATCATTGTCATTTTTAAATCAAGCGGGTCATATATAAATGTGGAGAAATCCCCAGGCACAACAGAAAGGTCAGTTAAACATGGTTTTCATATTTCCTTGCGTCTGATATGAGATTGTAGCTGATTCCTATTGATATTAAAACAACCTTTCATAAATCATAATACAAATACTTCCACCTCTCCGTGTAGATAGAATTCGCCCATTTGCTGACTTAATTAAAGGCTCACAGTATAAAATATGAACTAGGACACACTGCGGTTTGTTTTCCTGTTTCACATTTTACACGGAACGACATGCCAAGGAGAACGCGTGAGTGCAACAGGCACCGGTGTCACAAACTCCGCCGTAACGGGCGTGCACTCGCCCACTGGGTCAACATCTTTCCGTTTATTAGCATGACAAAGGACACAATTATTTTGGATATGCCTGAATGCAATTTTCATTAACTTTGCAATGATTTATTAACAAAAGTGTCAGGAATGTAATAAAAGCAGCAGGACTCCTCAAAATGCCAAAATAAAATTTTTTTTTAAAAAATGAAGAATACAGCAGAATTTCCCAACACGCCTAACGGCGTCAGGTCAATGAGGTTGCCTGATTCCATCAAAAGCATCACCATGGTGAGTGAACTCGGCAATTAACGAAGAGTAAGCACAAAAAATGCTAATATCTCATTTGAATGTAATTATGCAGAGATTACTGTTCACTGGAACAAGAAAAGGGATTTTAATTGTCATCCAAAGTTACATGCAAACCCGGAATTCTAGTTAACTTTTTTTGGGGGGGGGGGGGGGCGCGGTGGGGTAGTTCATATGGGAATAAAGCACACAGCTCACAAATTTCTATGTTCAGGGACCTTGTAAAAAAGGCATTGCCTTTGTATAAGGGATACAACTTGCAAAGTTTTAAAATAACATCACTCCATGTATATTGGCAAGGTTAGTTTGTAATAAGGTTCACCATCGTTTGCATTTTAATACTATTTGATCTCATTTACATGTTTAAATTTGTTCCTGTAATAAAATTCATTAGTATGTTTATCATAACCACATAATGAATATAGCCCTTATGTAAAATAAAAAATTGAAAGTACATTAGAGACATTACAAGCTGTTTGAAATTACTGTGCTTTGCATATTATACCTTATTAATTAAATTATAAATTATTTATTTATGTATTTCTTTAATCAGGGGCACGCACTAGAACAATATTATATTAGGATAAGAAACACAATACAACTCACAGCTAATTCACATGTGGGCCCGTTTTTCGTGGAGACAGGCAGATTCGTTTTGCCATGGGGTGGGGGGGGCGAATGCCACCCCCTGCTGTGCATCAAGGGACGGGAAATCGCTGTTTAAAAGGGGGTAGAGGGCGGAGAGAATAAATGTTACTTGTGCAAGTTAAAAACTTCACTTGTTAGTGTAATATCTCCCTGCGCTTTCTCCTTTTATTAGTATAATTAGACCAGACGTGCAGAGGGAAGCAGAGAAGAAATCACAAAAGGAGTTCATACCATGTCCCTTCTACGTGGAGTCCACTGGCAAGGAAAAAGTCATCTTTTCTATTTTTTTCTTTTGCTTTCTTAGTCAACAGAGAGAGAGAACATAAGTGAGGGTGAGAGGGAGCAGGAAAAGGAGCAAAGATGAACCCGGGATTTAGAGAAACAGTACTAAGTTTATTTTTTTAATTCACCTTTTAAAAGCGTTAAAAACAAAATACCAAGAAGTATGAGTGGGAGGAATACCGGTTGTCCCCTTCTCATTATGCTCTTCTGGCTTCTAGATCTCTTTTTAAGCAATTTTTCTAGCCATGAGTTTGGTTACGCTAGTTTGCTCAGGGGCTTGGCCTGTGTCTGCTGTACGCACGGCAGGCTCAGTTGCTCTGGTGAGCAATTGCTTTGGTCAGACATGGTGTGCTTGGATACGGCTCAGCCAGCGAAGAAGCTCTGGAGGGAGGGAGGCTCAGTGAACCCCCTGGTTCAAAAAGTGTTTAGGCTTTGAGTCAACAGGTCGGGATTTTAATCAAAGCGGTCTCCTCACCTTCCAAGGAGGAATAATCCTAACTGACAGAGTTGTTCTGAAGATTAAATGAGATTAACATTCGCCAAGGGTGTAGCATAGTTCCTACCTCATAAAAATAGATGTTCAATAAATGTTAAGTCCAGGGCTACTTTCGCATGGAAATGCAAGAGGACATGATACCAGAATCTCCTTCTCAGGATTCCACAAACCTGTGTGGCGTGCTGAACCTCATTTTAATAGACACCAGTCTCTGATGCCAGGAAACACAAGTATTGAACTGTGAAGTGTAATGTCCAAAGCAAATAATAACAGGGGCCAATACAGATCAATTATAAATGTCTCCCTAAGGAATCAAAACAATCGTATTTTCTTCATTAGTCTTAAGTCGGTGTACAATTCTCTCCCACCTCACAGTGTGTAAGACTCAAAGAGCCCTGGTGGCACAATGGTTTCAGCACTCAAGTGCTAACTGAAAGTTTCTCAATTGAACCCACCAGCTGCTCCGAGGAAGAAAAGACCTGGTGATCTGCTCCTGCAAACATTTACAGCCTGGGAAACCCCATGGGGGCAGTTCTACTCTGTCATATAGGGTTTCCATGAGTTGGAAATGACTCAACGGCACACAACAACAAGCTAAGACTCAGACAAATTGTATTCACCCCTTGGCACCCAGCTAAACCAGTCTCTGATCTCTTCTGCAGTTAGCCAGAGTCACAGAACTGAGTTTGTATATTATACCTTATTAATTATCAATTATTTATTCATGTATTTCTTTAATCAGGGGCACCCAAATATTGAACTGTGAAGTTTAATGTTCAAAGCAAATAATAATAGAAGGAGAAATGATAGAGAGAAGTGATGTCCAATATGTTCTTTCTAGACTTGGCCTTAAAAACTCCTGTTTAACCCTCAGGCTCCCTGCATCTATCCTCTCTGTCCTGATAGACAGAGTCCAGCCAGGAGCACGGTCCTCAGGAGATAGGGTGGGGATGTGGGAGGGAAGGAAAGAACCTGGGTCCCTAAAGGACTATCACTCAAAGCACCAGCCTCCTTCCTAATCGGGTTGTGTCGAGATGGAAAAACAAATCTCTGTTGTGTTAAGCCACTGAGAATTGAGGCCTATCCTGACTAGAACTAGGTCATCATGAAAGATGGGTAGCTTTTGTTTTTCTGAGAAATTTTCTTTTATTAGCAATGTAATTCTAAACAAAATTGATTTATATCAGAAAAGAAGATGTTTTTAAAATTATATATATATATATTTTTTAATTTTGAAAATGAAATTTGACAAAGATAAAATAATCTTGCAAGATTCTTTAAAGAAGGGGGCTTTACCTAGTACTAGAGGTGTTTTCTAAAGTAATAAATGATTGCTGAAAACTCATGGCTATATTGTGTTCTTAAGCAGCACTTTATACATGACTACGGGACAGAAAAATCAACACTTGAGGAAGAAATAAACCAGCAGCTATGGGTGTCCATTTTGGAGAAATTAGATCCACTCAACAAAAGGTTTCCTCAAACACACATGTTTCCAATCAATGTTCCCTGCTTTCCTGAGGGCATATTCCCAGCAAAATGCTTCATCAGCAAAGGACCCCACCGCTCCCACCTTGTGCTGCTTCTAAACAGGGTAGCTGTCAGTGGGCCACAGGGAAAGGATGATAAAGGGACACACTGAACAGAAAGCTCAGAAATCAATAAATAACACGGACGCACAGTCAGTTAAGAACCCGGCCAGTCATGGAGCAGCCCAGAACGCCACTCGGGGAAACAAATGGCAACAAGGAGGACAGAGAACATTGAGTTGTACTACACCTCTAATAATGCCATAGCTAAAGAATATCCGGATGGCCTCATGGTCTACCAGTTGATACTGTGGTCAACACATTAAAAAAAAAAAGTCTTAAAATATCAGCTTACCTGTCAATGTGCGACACAATGTACACATTTTCTGTAATCTCTGAGCACTTTCTCAGTGTTTATTTAAATGCCTAAATAGCCTTTATTGGTTCTAACCCTATTAGCATGACGTTGAATGTTCTTAGGGCCTAAAGGTCCACTCAAAATTCCCTCAATTGCTTTAGATGGTGTTGTTGTTGTGTGGCCCTGAGTCAATTCTGACTCATAGTGACTCTATAGAATGGAGTAGAACTGTCCCACAGGGCTTCCAAGGAGCAGCTGATGGATTCGAACTGTTGACCTTTTGGTAGGCAGCCGAGCTCTTAACCACTGAGACAGTGTCCACAATTCAGATGGTCTTCTATAAACACTTGTGAAGATAAGTATTATGATACACTCAACAGAAAGAGAACAAGTGAAGGTAGGCACTGTAAGTATTTAAAATCAAGAACCAAAGCCTACAGCCAATAGATGGAGGATAAACTAGAAGAAATGAAGAAAATGCACACCCACAAACACACATTTCTAACAAATAACTTACCACCTGGACACTTTTTAAATCTAGTTATATATTAAAAAAAAAAAAAAACAGAATGAGACTGTCAGTCAGCAGGTGGAAAAGAAAAAGAGGAAGGCAGGCAACGATTGTTGAGCACCTATTACATACGGAGTACCTTCCTTTCCATTTCCCATGGAAACAGTTCTTTTCAGGGGTACCGATCTTGGTTTGGATCCCTGGTGGCACGGTGGTTAAGAGCATGGCTGCTATCCAAAAGGTCAGTAGTTTGAATGCACCCTATGGGGCAGCTCTACTCTGTCCTCTCGGGTCGCAATAAGTCGAAATTGACTCTAAGGCAACGTTTTTTTTGGTTGGTCTTGGTTTTATACATCCAGCCAGGACCTCTCCACTGTGCCTCAGACTAATGTGTTTGCCCGACTGTCAGCTCAGATCTGCACTGGATATCCTGTGCCGTTGCTAATTGCGTCAAGTCAGCTCCAGCTCATGGCAAGTTCATGTACAACAGAAGGGAGCATTGCCTGGTGCTGCGCCATCTTCACAAACACAGGTATACACGAGCCCACCATGGAGGCCACAGTGTATTCTGAGCACTTTCCAGCCCAGGAGGCGCATCTTCCAGCACTATATTGGACAATATTCTGTTGTGATCCGTAGGGTTTTCATTGGCTAATTTTCAGAAGTAGATCACCAGGCTTTCTTTCTCAACTGTCTTAATCTGGCAGCTCTGTTGAAACCTGCTGACCACGGGCGATCCTGCTGGTATTTGAAATACCGATGGCATAGCTTCCAGCATCACAGCAACACGCAAGCCACCACAGTAGGACACACTGACAGATGTGCAGTGGAGATGTCCTGGAGGCGTCTCGGATTCCATCCTGTGATCTTCCTGCCTCCTCCACACCTGCTCCTCCACACACTGCCCCACCCAGCAAAACAGCAACTCCCTGTTACCAGTTGCTCAGGCGAGAAAACAATTTCAGTTCTTCTTGGCACCTCTTTTTTCTCACACCCCACAGCCAATCCAACAGCAAATCTTGTCGGCTCTACCTCCGGAGTCTACGCAGAAGCAGACTACTTCTCCCACTTCTGCTGACACCAACCAAACAGCAATGGAAGGATTGCTTTGAAAAGCAGATGTTAGGTTACGTCATTCTCCTCACCACCTCCATGGGCTCCCATCACACTCAGGAGAAGCCCCGGATCCCCACATTAATGGGAAAGGTGTTGAGGTTTGGCCTCAGGGCTGCCTCGCTGACTTCGTCTTCCTCCCTCTTCTACAAACCTTCACCTCTCTGGCCGCTCCGCCTCTTTGCAGTTCTCCATACACGACGGGCCCACTCCTGCCTCGGGATTTTTGCCCTTTTTCTGTTCCCCCACCTAGAACATTCTTTTCTGTGTAGCTTTTGCTCAAACACCATCTTTTCTGATGGCCCTATTTTAAAATCATCTTTCCACCTCAGCATCCCCTTTCACCTTCTTTTTTTGCCTTATTTTCCTACATAGCACATATTGCCTGTGGCATTTATTTGATTATGGTCTATCCCCTTCCTTTGGAATGTAAGCTATGTGAGGGATTTTTTTTCTTTCTTTCTATTTTGCTTTCTGCTATATTCCCAGAGCCTAACCAGTTGCCCCCATTGCCACAGAGTCAATTCCAGCTCACGACTGAGCAGAACTGCCCCATAGGGTTTCCAAGGCTGTAAACCTTTAGGGAAGCAGACCGTCACATCTTTCTCGCGGGGTGGCTGGTGAGTTCCAACGCCCACCTTTAGGTTAGCAGCCCAGCACTTTAACCACTGCACCACCAGAGCGCCACACTACCTTACTTAATCCAAATGGAACCCGTGGGTCAAGGATTGTCAGCATTCTTACTTACTTGAGAAAACCAGCTCAGAAAGGGTAATTGACCTCATAGCTGAGATAGGAAATGGCAGATGGATGAATCAAGTTCTGGTCTGACTGAACACCCTGGTTGTTTCTATCCCATTACCTGCTTCTACATAAAAGATATTACACATCTCTTTTTTACTTAAAACCCCCTTCGCAGTAAAATTTGAGATGAATGAAGTACGCTGATTCTGTTTTGTCTTACTGTTCTCTTTCCTAAACCATTTGGTTGGGTCTCTCAGCCTTACTTGGGCTTTAAAAGCTATTGTCTCTAAAAATGAAAATGGTATTACTCACGTGAAATACAAAAGTATTCAAAGCTTACACATAATCCACCCAGGAATAGGAACACAGATGTGAACCAACTTCCCAGGGTTATATCTAAAATTTATAAAACGTTTCCTTTGGTTTCATGCTACAAGAAAGCAAAAAAAAAAAAAAAGTATGCAAAATAAGTTTTGAGAACTATCATAATTTGGATTTTTTTCCTAATTTCCCTGAAGTGATCGTTCATTTTTTCATCTAGCAGACATACATAAAGACAAGAAAGGGAAGGAACAGAAAGGGAGGAAAGAAGGAAGCAAAGCAGAGAGGTAGGGAGGGCAGAAGGTCAAGAAGGTCCCATGTCAGGTGCGAGTAGCAGTCATTCCTAGTCCAGTCTCTCTCCTTACATTTTTATTTTTATGCTATACAAAAGGATTTTCCACCTTGAAATTCCGGAATTACTTGCAAATTAGATTAAATTAGATGTGTGTCTTTGGAATATACTGAATACACAAACTTTGCATTTTGGATGGTTAACCATTTTCAACTAGTTGAATACCAGCAGAAAAATGTTTCTCTGGGAGAAAAAACAGCCATCTGAATTGCCTATTTATGATTTTCCTGTCTTTTGGACAAGCAAAAGGGTTATCTGAACTCTCCTCAAGTAAGATACCACCTTCTCCTCATCTACTCCAATGTTATTTTCAACTCCACGTCAACAATAGGATACAACAGTGAATTGGTGGGCGTGAGGGGCTAACAGCCGTATTGTCTCGCGCTGGCAGGCCTACTGATCAGGCAGCTTCACTGTAAACCCATATTGTGAATCACATGTAAGGTTCCCAACAGAGGAAATATTTGAGCTGACATATTCCAGCTTATTCTCTGCATAAATCCATTTGTTTTACTCCTAAAAGTGCGGCAACATTCTTGACGGTTCACTACAAATTGTAGCGGAATTTTTCTTTTACCTTGGAAAATTCTGAAAATAAAAATCAAACAAAAATAATAATAAATAATAATAAAACGACCAACCCAGCTTCAGCGGTCCACATACCAAACACATCCTTGTTGAGACTCAAGGGAAAGAATTTCCTAACTATTCATCTGATTCTCAACAGCAATTTAGTATCATAAAATTAGTAACAGCCACTTTGCAAAATGCCTAAATCCTGATCATTAAGTATCCGGGCAGCTTCATTTCAAGGTTCTAAGTGTGAGGATGCACATTCTTCATCACTTAGTAAGTTTCCTTTGTATCAAAATAAGGTCTCCACCAAATTCCCACATGGAATCAACGGTCTCACTCTCAGAAGCACCGAAGAATCAGGGTGTTGCCGTAACTGTTGGGCGCTTGTGGAAACGGAGACCACTGTGACCCTGTACACTCCTGCCATGTTGAACATCCCAGGATTTCTACACGTACTTGTGATTCCGAAATTGGCATTTCTTATCATAAACCTGGAGCCCTGGTGGCACGGTGCTTAAGAGCTCGGTGGCTAACCAAAAGGTCAGCAGTTCGAATCCACCAGCCGCTCCTTGGAAACCATATGGGGCAGTTCTCCTCTGCCCAGTACGGCTGCTATGAGTCGGAATTGACTTGACAACAATGGGTTTGGGTTTTTTGGGGGTTTTTTTTCCATAAACTTATTGGGTATTATTCTATGGAAAGATTCACCCTGCTAAACTTAGAGATGAAGCCTGTACGTTCAAACAAAAATTATGGGTAAAATTTTTATATTAAAAAGATGTACAAGTAACATACCTCCTGCTAACTTCTAAATATTTAATTTAATATACAGAAAAGCATGCTGCAATGAGTATGCTGAAGCTGTGAGGGTGAGCTTGAGGCCGCACATATTTCTTTTACAAAAGCCAGACACTTCTAAGGGGATCAAACATAACTGTTAAAACTTAAAGAAAATAAATAAAGAAACAGCCTCTTAGCAAAGTTCCAAGTCAAAATAATAACTGGGGTCATTACTCCTGTAATTTGAGAATGAATTTTTAATTCTCGAAAAGAGTTAGACGAAATGATAATTAATTCAACTTCATCCCGTTTGCCTCCTAATCACTTCACACTCCTGCCACGCAAAGTGTGAACCATGGACCAACTGCACCAGCTTCACCTGGAGCTCGTGGGAAGTGCCAGATGTCAGGCCACCCCAGACCTATGGAGTCAGACTCTGCATTTTAACAATACCCCCAAGTGATTCTTATTAAAGTTTAAGGAGCACTTCTCCATGCTATTGTGCAAAATATTATTGTTTAGAAAAATTCTAAAAATTAACCTACCTATGACCAACCAGGAGCCCTGGTGGCGCAGTGGTTAAGTGATAGGGCTGTTAAGCAAAACGTCAACAGTTCAAATCCGCCAGCAGCTCCTTGGAAACCCTATAGGGCAGTTCTACTCCGTCCTATAGGGTAGCTATGGGTTGGGATTGACTGGATAGCAATGGTTTTTTTTCTTTTTTTTAATGACCAACCGGTTGGCATCAGGTCAATTCCGACTTACAGGAACCCCATATGAGTCAGAGTAGAACTGTGCTTCATAGGGTTTTCAGTGGCAGATTTTTCTAAAGTAGATCACCTGGCCTTTCTTCTGAGGTGTCTCTGGGTGGACTTGAACCTCCAACCCTTCAGTGAGCAGCCGAGGGCTTAACCTTTCATGCCACCAATAGGGCATATGTGTAAGCTACTGCAGAACTGGTCAACTTGGAGGAAGAGAGGCTGTTTATCTCAGGGACCCTACTTCTCTTGGTTCTCATTTTGTACAGAGAGTAAATACTAACAGGATCCATGGCAGCTATGGCTTCTTGAGCGTCGACTGAACTAGTCTGGAAGCAGTGTTTTTGAGCTCTGCCAAGAAGACTGTCATTATCGCCTGAATAAAAATAATTTCATTCCGAAGTCTAACATTTAAATGATATAAGATTAAAATTTAATTAGGACAACAATGCGAAGCCAGCCCAAGTAAAAAGCAGGAACGATTTCCTAATGGATTTAAATTACGAGCTTGTGACAGACTATGACAGATGACATATTTACTTCACGTAGCAGCTAAACGAATACCTTAGATAAAATGTGCGCTAAAAACACAGCAAATTTGGAATTAATGAAACCACTGAAAATGTATTTTTAAAAAACAGTTTCCCTTGGAAAGGAAAACAAATCTGCAAAGTCAGTTAATTGAAATGGCACAATCTAATACATTATTGGAGCTGAGTAACATGGTGCGAATCTGACCTTTCTTCAGAGATTGAAGATGCTCTCATCAGAATTACCCAGGTGCACCCTGGGGTCAAGCACCCTCCTGAAGTTTAGGTAAAGAGCTTCTATCTCGCCTCTGATCACAAACACTTCAGATCGCAGGCTTCGACATCTCTGGTGACTTCAGTACTGTGGTTAGGCAGCTGCCAACTCTTCCATCTTCAGCGCCTCGAGTTATTGCCTCGACTAGGGGCCTTCTGGCACAAAGTTTACTCATGATCTAGCATTTCGTCTTCCTTACGGAGGTCTTCGTCTCCTTAAGAAAGAGAGAAGTCAGATGTGACTGCAGAAGCTGAGTGGAAAATGGGAATAAAAGTGTACACATGGTTGAAGACAGCATGGTGAACTAATGACTAATTACTGAGCAATTGAATACTAATGGGGACGCTCATGAAACCAACATGAACAGGAAATGAACTCAATATGACCAATGGCTCCACAATTAAGTCAAATAAATGCCTCGTAATAGAAAGGCTTAAAATATGACTCCAACCAGTAAATTAGTCTTCAGGTTACACTTTACTGAAAAATAAGCGTAATGCTGGGTGGAAGTATGGAGCTTGGTGTCTTTTCAAAAGTTAATGTGCGTCTGAAATGTGAATTACAGTACTGTAATTATCTTCAAATTAAAGTATGTAAAACTAGCTCAATGGCAAGTCAGTTATTAAAGCAAATCAGATAAACATGAATTTCAGGGAGGAAATCTGAGAGGTTAACTTTCTAATTAATTAATTAATTGCCACGCCGAACATTTAACCCTTTAAGTCCCGGCGGCCCAGGCAGAAAAACTGTCATAGAAAGCAAGCTTAGGGAAAAACGACAACAAATACACAAAGCAAATGGAAAAATTAATGTATTTAAAAAGGCCTTTACCTTTTTTCCTTCCTAATTTTATTTATTTTGTTGTTGTTGAGAGCAAAAAAAAATAGACCTTTACCTTTAATGTCTAAAGGGCTAATGGCAATTTTTAAGAATCAATTAATAAATTTTACAACCACTTTTAAGGAAACTGCACACATATTTCCTTTAGTTCTATTTCATTTACTTCCTTTTCCACAACCCAACGGCTGAGTGAAGCAGATTGAAATAAACTGCAATATTTTCTCTTGAAAAGTCTACTCACTTATCAGCTGTGGATCTAATCAAGGACCTAATAAGTCCATAATGGTACATTTGCTTCCCAGGAGAAACCACTGCCTCTCATCATTCCAGAAAATGCCCCCTTGCAAGGTGCCACCAAGAGCCACAGACTCACTGCAACAGTCTAATAATTTGATTGGGAGCCCTTAGGCATGGATAACTTAAATTACAATTAGAGAGCCCTCACGCTGCTGCTAACATCTGTGTACTGAACCACTGTATACTGATTAAAGATTTTTAAAAGAGAACTAAGCACTTCCCGCATTAGAGATGAGCCCACTTCTTGGTATGTAATACTTCATCGTTCCCTGCTGAGCTTCTTGCTTGAAAGTCCACAGAGTGCACCCCCTAGATAATAACTGCCAGAGAAACGTCCAGTAACCTGCAGGTGCAAGAGGACAGAAGGGCAGAGCCCTGGGAACGGAGAGAGAGCACAGTTCCTTTCCATCCTCTCCTTGGGCCTAAACTCCCCCAAATTTGTAGCTACATGTTCAAGATGTTTTTGTTTGGGGTTTCCTTTTAAAAGAGTGATTCTAAGGACAGGGTCAGTCCTGGGAGAGACTGCCATGGGGGGGGCATCAATTAATGAAAGCTGAAATAAGAGGGACACCAGTGGCACCACCTCCCTGGGCACCCCCCCCTGCACACAAAGGAATTGTGAATGCAAGGAAAACAGAGGCAGAAGAAGCAGGGCCTCCATGGCCTCTTACCACACACCATGCCCGCTCCTCTCTGTCCCCCTCGGTTCGTTAGGACCCTTTTCAAGCACAGAGCTGCGGCAGATGGCCCCACCAGAACATTCAGGTTCAAACACCTGGGCTCTGCCATGACGTCCAGTCAAGGCTATTTTCTTTTTCCTTTTTAAACTTTCCTTTTATTTGGTTTGCATACAAGGCTAATAACGAGGTTTAAAAAAACTGTACGCAATCAGTATACAATCACACTCAGACGGAGCCTGACATGTAATTTCTCATAAACCCATACAACTCTGAAGAGCCAGAGGGACCACAACGCACACACAACGTGTGGGGTCATCACAACACAATGCCAACACAGTCTCTGCACCGTATCTTGCTGTATACTACCAATCAGTGCAAACATTGTTTGGGAAATGAGAGGGGGGAGAGGGAGAGAGGGGTCTCCCAGCTGCTAGTGCTTTGCCATCAAATCTGAGAGCTGGCTCCATTTAATATAAGAAACTTGGGTGATAAAGATCAAGACCAGCCAGTGATTCTCAAGGAGGCTGCTTAAACTGCCCAATATGAAAACAAACAGCAGATCCTTGTAAATAGTAATCCCAACCCTCCTGATGATTTCATGTCAGATATTTCTCTAGCAATCTGCATATTTTCATAAATGTAGGAAACGTATTAGCATCTTCAACAGCTGGACAAGGAGGGCAGTGAGGGGCCACATGTCAAAGTAATCAGTGTCTTAAGCCACTTAATCGCTATAAGTTCATTTTATTTCAAGTTTTTGGGTCTATACATTGAAAGATATTTTTCTGTTGGTTGCTATTGATAAAGGATGCAATAAGGTTTCGTTAAGAGGGAACTACCCAGGACCATAAGATGAGAGCTCAGGTCGCTGGGGAGCGTGGTGCAATACTATTGTCAATATTATCGATACGTCTTAGGAAAAGTGAGTCTGGGAAATGCAGAAATGTCACAAGCTTTGTTTTACCTTCGTTTTAATAGAGCATAGCTTGACCTGTATGTGCAGGGTTGACTACTTCAATTAGGTTTATGCTATTTTCCATAGGGCTTCCAATCTGTGCATTTAGCTGGAAAGCAATTGCTGACTTTATTATTACCATTGTCGTCCTTAAAATGCATTCTATTTATTTTTTTAATTCACCAGGAGGGGCGAAGGGAAGATGGGAGCAATAAAGAAAAAGAGCCGGTAACACGTCCTTAGGGACCAATAGCAAAGGGAAAAGAATCACAGGAGAAGAGAGAGAAGAGATGAAAATGAAAGACATATCTTATTAAACCATCATAATTAAGAAGTAATAGGTATTCATAAAGAGACCCACAACCAAAGGCGTGAAGACATCTAAGGTGGTAAGGGGAAATGGTTTCAGATAGGTAAAAATCAACAAACAGTCTACATTAAAAAGCAAAGGAGACCCCACGAGAACGAGGAGGCGGGGAATTGCCTTCTCACCTCCCACTGCCCCATAGCTCAGGGTGCTCAGACCCAAACTGAAACATACTCAAGAAAAGGAAAAACAGTGACCTCTTTAACCACGCAAAAATTCTGGCAAATGCAGAGGTAAAAAGCATTTGATGACAAGAGTACCTGCATCTCCATCACCTGTGGCTTATATTATGGGATGGCCCGGCTCCTAGACCTGAGCTTACAACTGCTGCCAGAGATCTAAGGGAACCGGGGCCTGATGATGGAGCTGACCCACGTTATTCATTCTGGCACAAGACAGGAATTAATTGGATGGATTTTCCCTTAGCTCTTGCACTTGAAGTTAGCAGGACCTAGGAGTAGTACTGAGGAGACAAACCAGAAGGGAAAGAGAGATACATTTGGTCCTTGGACACCCCCTAGTGTCTATGTGAGCGTGAAAGCATCTCCTAAGGTCTCTCCCTTACTCATCTGCTAAACAGAAAGAAGAGGACTGACTAGGCTGGCTCCTACAGACAGAAGTCTCAAGATTCCAGGCAGGTGTGAAACCTCCTTTACTGTCAGGTCAGGAATCAATGGGGCAGACCTGCAACTCCTCATGTGTATTCCCTGGGATTTCTGTTTGCCATTAACTTTGTCTCAATGTTGTAATGCCAGAGGGGTCTGTAATTTGCTTTAAAACACACACACACGGGTAGGTTTCACAGATACAAGACACAAGATGAAAAGGGGGAATGGGGGAAAAAATCTACTTCAGAGAATATATGGTAGTTTGTCTTTATATAGATGACTTGTGAATATTTGAACAAGGGCTGTGATGTATTTATGTTTACTAATGTGATTGGTTGTGAATCCTGAATAAAGCCTGGGAAGGCTGCTTGCTTCTTCTCTCAGTCAGCGGTTCTCTGAGCGGTATTTCATTTGTACGATGAAGGTATAATTTAAAAGTGGCTTGGAAAAGCTTCAATGTAAGCGCCTTTGAAAGTTCCCACACAAATTGTGTGTGACTCCCTTTCCATCTAGGTAAATTAATTACTGTGTGTCCCAGGGCTGTCTATGCACGATGCTGTCTCTGTTAAAATATTGCTAAAATTATGAAGTGTTAGCATGAGTTTCATCCATGGTCATCTCAGAAGTGTAAATTTGCCAGAATGTTGTCACTGTATTTGGCTGTTGTAAATACCAACATCTACCCCCCCAGACGGTGTCCACTAGTCTAAAGAAGGCATCCTGATAGGTGACTTAATGGAACTCGAAGAGACACTTCACATTTTCCTAGTGTTTCTAGATCATGTTTTTTCCCAACTGTTTTTGGGAAACACTTCCTTATTCTATTACACACTGAAGCATCCATTATGGCAGTACAGAGGACTTTTTCTTGCTGTATCTGGGAGGGTCGAATCTGCAACCTAGGCATGATCGAATTCCTTCTGAAGCCACAGAATTTTAGAGGGCAGGAGTCCTGACAATCACCTGATTTAAGAAATGGAGGAGGTCAGCGTGCTTTCCTGACTTGCTCAGAGCCTCTTGGTAGGCTGCCAAAAGCCGGGACAGGAACCCTGAAGCCTTGCACCCAGTCCCTTGTGGTTACTGCTGTGTCTAAATGTAAAACTGTGTAACTAAAAAACCAAACCAGTTGTTGTCGAGTTGATTCCAACTCATGGCGACCCCATGTGGGTTAGAGAAGAACTGTGCTCCATAGGGTTTTCAATGGCTGCTTTTTCGGAAGTAGATTGTCAGGTCTGTCTTCTGAGGCACCTCTGAGTGGATTTGAACTGCCGGCCTTTTGATCACTAGCCAAGCAAGCACTTAATCGTAGTGCCACCAAGCAAACCAGAACTGTATAAAAGGAGCTTCCTATATTGTGAAGATGCCACCTGTGGGAGAAGAGGGAAGCCTGACCCCTCCCCACGCTGAGGACAAATTCACTGACCGGTGAGGGTCTCCTGCCAGCTGCTGCAGTGCCCACCCGGGAAGAGCATGACTGTGGACTTAGGGCTTGTTATGGATCGAGTTGTGTCCCTGCCAAAAAAAAGCTATGTTGACGTTCTAACCCTTAGTACCTGTGAACATGACCTTGTTTGGAAATAGGGTCTTTGATGATGTCATCAGTTAAATTAACATGAGGTCCTACTAGAGTAGGGTTGGTCCTAATCCCATCTGAGTGGTGTCCTTATAAAACCAAACCCACTGCCATCCAGTTGATTCCGGCTCACAGCAACCCTACAGAACGGAGTAGAACTGCCCCATAGGGTTTCCGAGGGGCTTTTGGTTAGCAGCCGAGCTCTTAACCACTGCGTCACCAGGGCTCCATCCTTATTAAAGAGGAGAGGATACACAGAGACAGGGAGACAGAAGAAGGATGCCACGTGGTACTGCAGCTGCAAGCCAAGTTGCTCCTGGAGCTACCAGAAGCTACAAAAGAGGCAGGTACAGATTCTCCCGCAAAGCCTCAGAAGGAATCAACAGGGCCGACACCCTGATCTCAGACTCTCAGCCTCCAGAGATGACCAGTAACGATTTTCTGTTGTGTAAGCCTATCCATTTTTGTGGTATTTCGTTAAGGAAGTCCTGGGACACTAATACAGGTGAGTTTACATTCACCCAGCAGAAACAGAATTAGAAAAGGAGAGGAGGAATGTCAGAAACATCTCTCCAGCCCCGCCACACACACACACACACACACACATACACACACACACACACACACACATACACACACACACACACATATACACACACACACATACACACACATACACACACACACATATACACACACACACACATATACACACACACACATACACACACACACACACATACACACACACACATATACACACACACACACACACACACGCACCCCACCACTGCAACCCAGGCCTGTGAATGAAACAGTGGAGCTCCTTCCTCTGCGGGGAATGCTACTGTGAAATAGCAAACAAAGATAGCACTTACTCCTGGTTACAGCCCACACAAAATCAACTTACTCCAAAACAGGAATCTTGGCACGTGGTAACAAAACCTATATAATTCTCTTGATCTTTAATCTCTGTGCCAATGTCTGTTCTACTGATTACGGCCTCAGTCCCTGACAAACCTGCTTAGTGAATTTTTGGCTGACAAAGCTGGCAACACAAACGTTGTCTGAAATACATTCAAAAGGCTAAATGTTTTCATAATAGCTACTTTACATAGCCTAGTAGGTTTCCCTTCAGGACACCAATTAGATTTTTTTAAAGTGACAGTGTTAATTTTTATGATTACACACAGAACTGAGGTTTTTATTTAATACGCTGGGCTTTCTTTTAAAGCCTTTCACGGGGATCAACCACCACGCCGACAGACGGGTGTTACAGCAGGGGTGATTACAGTAATTTTTCATGTAATTGGGAGTCACCATTTGGTTGCTATCTTTCACATGCTTGTTGACTCATCATATAATCCTTTATAATGGGGGTCTGTTGCATGTGACAGGAACATGCCAACCAGCCAGGAAATAATAAACAGAGGAACCCCCTGGCTGGTGGGGACCGTGAGGGTTTTTAACATCTGCCCAGTTCTTTAGACTGCAATAAATTTTACTTAATAGCAGTGACCAGACACCAAGAGAAGGGTTTTGAGGGATGGGAGGAGAATCTGTGTTTTCTTTCAAAAGGAGATGTCTCAAAGAGCATTACACACCATGATAGCACAGTCAAAAAAAAAAAAAAAAAAAAAACGCTAAGAAGGCATAAGTACTCATTAGAAATATCAAAGCCCCTCCGTCCCTTCCCATAAAGGCAAGAATCTAAGGCCAAAGCAAATGGAGCACGCTGTCCCTCGGGCCCACTTATCACCATGTCACTTTTTATCTCATCTTCTGAATCCCAGTACTTAGTAAAGTGCTTTAAGGAACAAACCATGAACAGAGGCTACTTGTGAACACTAAAACCTGATGTCCTTGAGCCAATTCCAACTCACAGTGACCCTACAGGACACGGTAGAACCACCCCATACAGTTTCCAGGGCTGTAAATCTTTAGAGAAGCAGACTGACACATCTTTCTCCCACGGAGCAGCTGGTGGGACCACTGACATTTCGATTAGCAGCTGAGCTCTTTAATCGCTGCACCACCAGGGCTCCATGTGAATATTAGATGATGCATAAAACAACGGATAACGGTCATAGCTGGAAATCGGGACACCTGAGTTCTTGGCCTAGATTTGCCATCTTGGAACACGCCTCGGCTCCGATTTCCTTAGGTCGAAAGTGAAGAGGAACAACCACCGTGGTTCTGAATGACTCCATGAAAGAGGCTGGCATAGATAACACTATCTGAAAACATTTCCTGAGTTAAGGCGCTGCACGCTAGCCCTTGTAGTCCGACTCATGATGATAGTTTTTGTTAACACGTTGCTGTCTGGACAGGTAGAGTTTGCAGGGCCACCTGTAATGTTCCTTCCACCTGGCTGTCTCTATTTCATTTGGAATTTTCCAAGAGTATTAGAACTAAACTACTCATTTTTGAGAAAAGTATCTGGATCTTGTCATCACTTGCTTACTACAGGTTCAGAGGAATGGTTTACTTAAACTTATCAGTGACTTCTTCTTCTTCTTCTTAGATATAAGGCCTGCAGTCACTACCAGCCTTGTAGCCTGAACCCAACTCTCTAATGTCGATTTGGCGAAGAAGCTGGACTCACCTTTTAACTTAGTTACGTGAGGACTGTTTTATAACTCAAGCACAATATTAAATATGCCTTAGATCGGAGATTAAAGTTGTTGGCCTCACTAACCATGTGTTATACATTAGCTATGAGTTATTTTTTTTTTTTTAGTTCCTCAGTAGGTATCTTCAAGAAATCCTGTGCAATAATATATGACATTACACTTTTAAATAAGTAAACATAAGATACAGCTATAAAGGAAAACCTAACAATACAAAAAAAAGCTTATTTAACCAAGTTTAACTCTTATGACTCCAAAAAACAAATACAGAATGAGAGCATCCTATTTTAGATTCGAAATGAATTATGCTATGTGCATTCATAGTGCTGCTTAGCTATAATCATTTCCAATATCTTAATATCGGACATACATTGTGTTCAAAAGGCCATCTGCAATATAGGTTTCTGATAGAAGCTAGTTGAATAGGCCATCGAAGATGATGGTTTGTAAAATTCAAATCTATTCTGATGGCCTAATAACTTGGGTAACTAAAAGCTAAGGCAGAATTCACCAGTTTCCACTATAGTAAGCTAAACTCTAAATAACCAAATAGGTAACTTTCTGCTTTCTGGGAACCCCTGGTCGTTGGGGATGCTTTGACTGCTATGTAAATATTCACGTCTGTCCAGTGCTATGAGAATTACTAAGTGGATTACTGGTCAGTAAATAGTCTTTCAGAATCAGGTCTACAAGCTTATTTTCATGAATTACAGTTGACTTCTAATTTTTGGAAAAGGAGAGAAAAATTCCCTTGGGAAGTTTAGTTCTGCTATTTAGATCAGGAAGATAATGGATTTTATCCCACTTCTTTCTAATGGTCACAACTATAGAATTCACAACATACAGGAGTACAGGGCCAGCTCACAGGTGGCGCGCCGTTCTTTTCTTCAAGAGAGGCAAACGCGTTCCCAGCTGAATCCGATTTAAAAAAAAAAAAAAAAAAGAATCCGATTTAGAAACGCTAAATACGCGAGAATCCCTTTTCTTCCAGGGCCTCACCTTGCTGAGTGCACACATTTCCTTCTGATGAACGACTCGTGCCCAGCCAAACAACACCGATCAAATTATGCAGCGAAAAAATTTACTCTTTCTCATATCCCTTTAATATCAAGCTAATAACTTATTTAATTCCGTCAATAACATTGGTTTGATAACAGTTTTTATCATTTTCCTCTTTGTTTTTTTAAACTTAGAAGGCAGGGAGGTACATGGAGACAGGGTGTGTTAGAACTGATCATCTTCTACTTCTCCTCTCGAGTCAGCCCTGGTGGTGCAGCACTTAAGCACTCGGCTGCTAACTGAAAGGTCAGCAGTTCGAACCCAGAGCTGCTCCTCTGGAGAAAGATGTGGCAGTCTGCTTCCATAAAGATTTACAGGCTTGGAAACCCAACGGGGCAGTTCTGCTCTGTCCTGTAGGGTCGCTAGGAGTCCGAATCAAGTCTATGGCAATGGGTTAATGCGAATTCTTAGGATACGCCTGTCAGATCTGTTGTCATTATTAATATAATGGCATCCTGTGAACACCACTGCTGTTGGGGCCATTACCTCGTGACAGCTGCTGTTTTCACAACGCTGTTAATAACATTACTATGTTGACAATGATACTAACAACAACATTAAAGACACACAGGAGCGTACTTTGTACTATACATACTGGAATAAAGTATGTTTCCTGGACAGAAGCAGATAATCTAAAGTGTAAGCGACGCCCATAGTCCTTGTTCTCAGACCATCTGTATGTCGGACTCGAGTGGGTGAGACTTTGCCCAAGAAGTGCTGGAAAACCAGTTTTACACAATAGCTCCTCAGAGTCCAAACGGTGACTCAGGGGATGGCGCGAAGATTCTAAGGAGAGGAATCTTTGGTAAGGTGAGACCTACCTGAGCCGAGAAGTTAGTGAGAAGGAAGCTAAGACTTGGAATGTTCGAATATCAAAGTAGACATTACAGCTGGTGATGGTGACGAAGCCACAACAAGGCAACCACTTTATCTCCCCATGCATTTTCTGGTGACAAATGTAGTACGCTCCTATGTGAAAATATAAAAATTATGGACAATACACTACAAAGAAGAAATCAAAAAGCACATGCAATGCTATCAATGGGTGGATAATTTGAATTTGGAGTCATTTATTTTGTAATGGAGAAGGATCCTAATTAGAACAACAATTTCTCTAAGTGCTTTTCAAATATTGCCTCACAACCCATTAGTGGAAGGTAATTTTTTTTTTTTTTTAGTTTATGACAAGCATTCTTTTTTACAATAGGAGTGTTTACAGACAAGAGAATAGAAGCTTTTCATAAAACTTTTATTCATATATAAGTTATATACATATGAACTATATACATGTGTGTACGTGTATATACAATACATGCAGATATAGGATCACGATGTAAAATAAATTTCTAAGTGTGGGTCGAGACAAAATGCTCAAACTAACTGCTAAAAATGCTTCAAATATCAGGATTTTAGTTGATTTAATTGAAAAGAGAATAAATCGGTATGGTGTTCTAAAAAACGAGACATATTTTGCAATAATCTTAGTAAGAACTCTATTAAAATACTATTTTATTAGGATACTGATGGGGGATATCAAAGGTCTTCCTCTGAGTCCATTCATACATGCCGGATGGCACTGAGCAAAACAGATGATGTCCTTAACCTTAAGGAGTTCACAAACTAGATATTTACCAAGTAATCAAACAAATAATTATAAAAACTCAGCTGTGATAAACACTGTAGTGCTCAGAGAGTCCACACCAAGGGAATATAACCTCATTTGACCTGAAGGAGGATTTGGCTAGAAGGCTAACATCACTGTATTCTGAAGGACACGTATCAGGTGAAAAGCAGAGAAAAGAACATTCCAGACAAAAAGGACAGAATTTGCAAATGCCGGCTGTCTTAGTCATCTAGTGCTGCTATAACAGAAATACCAAAAGTGGATGGCTTTAACAAAGAGTTTATTTTCTCACAGTAAAGTTGGCTAAAAGTCCAAATTCAGCGTGTCAGCTCCAGGAGGCTCTGTTGGCTCTGGAGGAAAGCCCTCGTGATGCATCAGTCTTCCCTTGGTCTGGGAGCATCTCAGTGCAGGAAGCTCAGGTCCAAAGGACGTGCTCTGCTTCTGGTGCTGCTTTCTTGATGGTATGAGGTCCCCAACTCTCTGCTTGCTTCCCTTTCCTTTCATCTCTTGAGAGAGAAAAGGTGGTGCAGGCCACACCCCAGGGAAACTCATTTTACACTGGATCAGGGAGGTGACCTGAGTAAGGGTGGTGTTACAATCCCACCCTAATCCTCTTAACATAAAATTACAATCATAAAATGGAGGACAACCACACAGTACTGGGAATCATGGCCTAAGCAAATAGACGCATAGTTTTGGAGGGACACAATTCAATTCATGAGGCCTGCTCACCAAAGACTCCTAGAGAGTACAAAGACCAAATGGTCACCTGCTTAGACTGACCTGTCCACAAGGATATGATCGCAGGTGCTGGATGGCCCGAATTTAGCCTATCTGTGTGTCCACCGGGGAGAGTCATTTCTCTCCCTGATAACATCAAAGGAAAGGAACTCGGCTGCTTCAAAATGTTTAGGTTATTTATTATCTGGTTGGAATACAAACGTGGCTCAGTGAGATGATCTCGCATCTAGACTTCCAATCCCTTTTTTTTTTTTTTTGCTTTTTTAATTGCGTTAATGGTTCACTCATGGGTTAGGAGGTTGCAGAGACTTAATTTGTAAACGGCCATGTTGACAGTCAATGCTTATCTCTATGTTCAAGTGAATGTGCAAATACCCTCAACAATCCCTGAGTAGAGATCTCTTTATAAAACACCAGAACATGCCAATAATACTAGCCCATCCACGTTTCTGCTGCAGGGAAAAAGAACTAGAAAACCTTAAGCACGTCTTCCATGTGGTGGTAGGCAGGCACATACATAAAGAATGATGGGTTGTAATTCTGAATTCCAAAGACTGGGAGCAGAGGCACACTCTGGGCTTCTTCGACTCCAGAATTCCTTGGCAGGTTACTAGGTATTCAGCACGTTGTTGTGAGCTGCCATCAGGTGGATTCTGACTCAAGGTGACCCCATGCGTGCAGAGTAGAACTGCTCCACAGGGTTTTCAAGGCTGTGACCTTTCGGAAACAGATCGCCAAGCCTGTCTTTGAGGTGCCTCTGGGTGGGTTCAAACCACCAGCCTTTCAGCTAGTAGTCAAACACTTAACCATGTGCACCAGCCAGGGACTCTTATTCAGAATCGTTGTTGTGTGTCGATTTGGACTCACAGCGATCTATAGGACAGAGTAGAACTGCCCCATAGGGTTCCTAAGGCTGTAATCTTTACGGAAACAGCCTGCCACATCTTCTCCTGCAGAGTGGCTGTGGGTTCAAACCTGTTCCAAGGACCTAAAATTGTCCAAAAAGGCGGTGGGGGGGGGGGGGGGAATTAATTTAAGCAGATAGTTCTGAAAAATCTCAATCTCTTGAAGTATGAATGTATAATGATGGAAAAATCAAGTAGGATGTGAATAGGTAAGTATTATTTTGCCATTATAACTCTATAGTAATACTTTCTCAGAGTGAGTCTTTCTCTGTCCAGTGTTGGCTGTGAAAAACGTAACTTGTCTTTAAAGCTTTGTTCCACATTTAGTTTGCAAATTCATTTATTCATTCACTCATTTAACTAACACTAATTAGAATCACACCATCACCTGTCAGTTTGTCTTAGTGTGGTGGCTTGTGATGTTGGAAGCTGTATCAAGATATTTCAAATACCAGCAGGGTCGCCCATGGTGGACAAGTTTCAGTGGATCTTCCAGGCAGAGACAGACTACAAAGAAAGGCCAGGCGATCTAGTTCAGAAAATTAACGAAAGAAAACCCTATGGGTCACAACAGAATATTGCTAATATGATGCTAGAAGATGAGCCCCCCAGGTTGAAAAGCACTCAAATACACAGTGGCCGTAACAGTGGACACGAAGATAGCATGGGACCGGGCAACGTTTTGTTCTGTCGTACATGGCGTTGCCGTGAGTCGGTGGTAACTAACAACACATCAGAAACAGATAATTCTGACTGAAAATATTTAATGAATGATTTAATGATCTAGATACGAACGAAGCCTCTGCAGGCCATTTCCTCCATGAAAACTGGAATGACTCTGTAAATCTTACATCTGCTTATGGGTCCCTCTGCTTCAGCGCTATCCCTGCTTCGGTGGTTTCCTCTGCTTCAGTGGCATTCCTCTGCGTCTGGTCTTTGCCTATTTTTCAGCCTCATCTCATTATTCTCTGGTCACACCAGGGCCTTAACATTGATATTCCATCACATGGAAGAGAAATGTCTCCATTCTTCACCTGGATGATATTTTCTCATTCTTCAGGACTCCATCCCCATGCAAATTACATCTCCCTACCAGGCCACCCTGCATATTTTCTTCATAATATTTATCATGCATATAGTTATGCATATTTTTGTATGAATCTTATTATTATTACCATTTTCTTTGTTGCACTGGAAGCTCCAGCAGGACAAAGATTGCATCTGGTTCCTTCAATACTACAAATCTAGACCTTAGCTCAATAAATAACTACAGGATGTTTTTGTTTGCTTGTATGTTTCTTTGCTCGAATGGATGATATATTAAGAATTTTGCAAGTTCAAAGATGTGGACTTGGTCTCTATTTTCAAAAACTCCAAAGCCTATGACCACAAGTTAAGCCGCCGTGGGATTTGAAGCAGACATATCTAAATTCCAATCCTGGATCTACGCTAATCATCAAACCTTGTCAAAGTCACTTAAACCTTCTGAGCTCAGTTTTATCATTTCAAAACAACTACAATCTACCTACCTTTTGTATTACATTTTAATTAGAAGAATACCATGGACAAATTACCTAGAACCCAGTAATAAATAAATAAATGAGTCAATTGATGGTCTTCTCCCATCCCTCACCTCTACCTTCGTTCACATCTAAAAAGGTTTCAGCACTGTCCAAAATAAAGCAGTGATTCACAGGTAAGGCGTTTACCAGACCTAGTTTACTTTCCCGTCCTGCTCCCCAGTTGAGAGGAAGCTCATTTGGAGGTTTAATGAAGAGCCTCTCAGGTTCATCGGAGTTCAATTTAGCAGTTGGGAGCGAATCTGTAGTAACCCATCACCACAGACCAGTTTGTATTTTTCCACTAATAAAACTCAAGAATGGCACCGTTTAAAAGGAATTTTGCAGGTCATTAACCCATTCTAAGGACTGGCTCTTTTGGCTATTTAACTGGAAAACAGTGGTGGTAGCAGCAGATTAAGAACCTGGACTGGCAGAAGATAAGGTGGTAGACTGTTTACATTTTATTAATTTACACCTCAAAAGAATTTCTGAATCATTTAAACTGAAAAATTCAAAAAGCCGGTGTCACCTCTCTGTGTCAAGCAGGATTTAGATGGTAAAATCTGCAACGGCACCCCACGAAATGCTAAATTCTGGAGGAAGCGATAAGAGGCTGTCCCTTCTTGTTCTGAACTGTCCACAGTCCCTTACTGTGCTGCCTCAGAAAAAAGACCTGTCCTTCTTGCTACGCGATTGGTTCAAACTCAGGCAGGGGTACAGTTCTGGCCAAGGAGACGTGAGGGGAAGTCTACAGCGGGTGGCGGTTAAGAGAGTTTTTTCCCTCTTTACGTGGTTTATAGAGAACATTGCCTCTCAATGTTGTAAACTGCAAGATACCTAGTATATGGCAGCTGTTTGGGACGTTGGGGCATGTGAGATAAATGTTACTACGTGAATTTAGTAGAAAAGAACAAACTGAAGCTGACAAACGTGGAACGACTGGACAGAGTCCCATCTTCTCCTGACACAGAGGGCCTCAGTTGCTACAAATTATCTGATAATTCTCTACTGCCCCCCCCGCCGCCCCCACCACCACATTCCAACCAGTCCTGGAAGTTTTACTCCTGGAAAATGCCCCACCAATGTCCCACCTTCAAACACCATCCTCTTCTTAAAGTTCTAAATTGTCATGTGGAAGAAAGACGGCCATTTTCTAACTCACATGTCCAAAGGGGATACATTTATAGATGCCTCATGTATACATTTATCATATACATTTTACAGGTACATAGATGGACATATGCGTGTACATGTGTGCAATGCATGTATAGGTAGGTGATAGACTGATACAGGATAGATAGATACATAGACAGACAGACAGATAGACAGTAGTCAACGGCTTAGGAAAAATCCAAAACAGAACTGGAAACAAACCCGAATCCCCAGAAATCCACACATTCAGTGTCCACGTGAATGACTAGCATTGTTCTTTTGCCAGCACATTGATGAGGAAAGTTCATGAAAGCAATATCAGTAAGTAGTTTCCTTATCTCTGCAGAGGTTTTAATGACAAACTGCCATCCCTCTTCTTTATTTATCTGTTTTCTTCCGAATTGTAATGACTCACCCTAAAGATGATGTCTGAACTTCTACAGTGATTTAATACTGTCAGCCCCAAGAAGGACACAGCTAGAAACTATCGATAATCAAGAAATATCAGATTCCTACATGGAAATAAATAAGCTATCATCACTAGATATGTTCAGCTGGAGTTTAAGTAGATGCGTATAAAGTTAAAAACAAACAAACAAACATGTAGTCACTAAGCACTCTAGAATTATCACCATCCTTTCATCTCCCCCCCCCCCCATGTACACAAATACCCTCAACCACACCTTAGAAAACTGAGGTAGTGGAAGGGAATGTTTGATTTTGCTTTTCTACCTTTGTTGAGAAATTGGAAATGCTGACTTTATAAATATAAAATACCCATTCCTCAGTAATGTTACAGCGGAGAAGCCTGAGACTCGGAGTGGCCCCTCACCTGGATCTGGTGGTTGCAAGACAAGCCATGGGATCTGAAGAAGCAGGCCTTCGGTGTGGACAAGGCTTGTTTTGTTTTTTAAATTTATGTTCCTGGATGTTGCTAGCTGCGTCAGGTTGGCCCCGGACTCATGTGGATCCTGCATACAACTGAGGGAAACACTGGGCCACCACCATGACCAGACCACTGTGATTCTAGACACTTCTCATTCATTCGTTAATTATGAACCTTCCCTCTGATCTCTACACCAGTAAACCCCAACCAGTCATTAAACTATCTCAGCACAAGAGTAAAATAACTTTTCTTCTTTGAGACTTTTTTTACTCAGACTGATCAGGGAACTAGGAAGAAGTGTACCATAAGTTTGGGTGTTTAACAGACATCATGGCACACCTCAGACCTCAAAGATGACAGAATTAACAACAATTATACAAGTATTTTGTTATTTTTAATAATATCTTATTTTTTAATTCAGAGAAAACTGGTTTTAATAAGTGGCTTTTTTATGGATTTCAACAAATGAACAATAAAAAGTACAGACATTGTGTATTTTAAGAAAGACATTAACATAGTACGCTCTGATGTGTAAATCTATGTAATATTGCCAAAATGGGACCATGTGTGTGCAATACGCAGCTTCAAGAAAAATATGGATTTAAAATTTGCAAATCCATGACACTCCTTTCTAAGATGACATAACAGGATAAATTACTCAATTTTTCTCACAAATGAACCAACCCAGTGCATAACTAGAATCACGTGCCATCATTACAGCAGTGTACAGAGAACAAGATAATCTCTTTTCTATATGGACATGAATTAGCCTGAAAATAAATTCATTGAGGGTTGACTGGTTATATCTGACCATTAAATATACATTTTTTTTTCCTCAAACAGAAACATGGCTTTTGAAAATAAACACAGGGGCTTTGGTTTTGGGGTTTTTTTTGTTGTTTTTTTTTAATGCAGTGACTCAGTGTTTGTTTAATGTTTGATTCGCTCAATGCAATCCTTCACCCTTAAGCCTTTGTGGAGTAGTTTGCGGACATGCTTGCGGTAGTATACTTGTGTGCAAAAATCAAACATAAAAACTGATCACATGCTCACAGCTGGAAACCGCGTCAGGCTTTCTTCAGCAAGGTCTCAGGCATTATCATTTAGCACTCCCACAGCAGGGGGAAAGTGGGGGCACGGAGGAGAAACATCACATCAGACGCACTCCAGGGGTTGCCTTTCCCTATATTGTTCCACTCCCAAATGTAACTCTTTAAATTTTAAATAGGAAAAGAATGCACAGGATCGTGGCTCATCACAAAAAAAAAGGGGTGGGGGGATGGATAGGGAGAAGAAGGTAGCAGCAAAACAAGAAGGAAAACATTTCTTGTTAAATAGAATAAATATGAGAAAGTTCAACGTGCATTTTAATGTGTCCCTAAGACCTAAAGAAGCACACAGATTAAAGGGGTTTTGAAAATCTACTTTAGTTCAGATGGCGCTGTGTTTTACTGTGCTCTGTTTTACAATCGTTGGTCATGAACAAGTTATTCCTTAGTTACCAAATGCAAATGTGTTCGAGAAGAGCTAATTGATGAGGTTTTGGTCCTATAAACCTATACTTATGGAACACAATATATATGAATACATATTAAGATAAATGAAAGAGTTGAAGACACGTGAACTGCAGCACAGTTTATATCACCTTTCCCAGAAAGGAAATTATCTTCAAACCCTATTATCTAAATCTACATCTTCATAGAAAATTATAATTTAGGAATTAGTTTTAACCTCCACAAATCCCAAGTTTCATGTTAGTTCTTATTGAATACAATAACACCATTATTATTGTAGAAAAAAAAAAAGAAGTATGACAGTACTAGGGTTATTTCGCCAGCAAAGGAAAACTCCTAAGAAAGGTTTAGTTTCAGAAAGCGGAGGGATTTCTAAAGGAGCAGCAATTGCTGTTTCATGTCAATGGTAGTCCACGCCAGTGCCTTCCATGGTGGTCCAACCAGCTCCTGAAGATCCACTCAGGGTGGCCCATTCCATGGTCTCCCTTCAGTGTGTTTGCCGCACCCATCAATTACTTTCAGGACACTGCAGGCACTCTTTGCACACTCTGCAATGTAAATGTAAACTGAAGGGGGGCCCCTTTGGCCCCCAAACTTGGCAATCTACCCCGTTATGGGGAATGCTTTGAGAAATAAGTAGCAATAGCTACACGGAGCTGGAAAACATCACCCATCCATCCACCCATTCTATTTTAAGTTCTCAAGGATAGAGATCCATCTTCCTCATCCTTAACGTTCGTTCTGAAATATCACGGTAAAATTCTAGAGTATCCTTCTTGGGACTTTGTCACAAATACAGAAACTGAGTCATGAACAGATAAACATTTAAAAAACCAAACCAAACCCATTGCCATCAAGTTGAGTCCGACTCATAGCAACCCTATAGAATGGAGTAGAACTGTAACTTCTTTCTCCCGTGGAGCAGCTAGTAGGTTCGAACCGCTGACCTTTCAGTTAGCAGCTGAGCAGTTAACCATTGTGTCACCGGGGCTCCTAAACATGTTTAGCCTACAGTAAATCTTAGCATTTCAGTGTGGTCTCCACTGTCCTGACTGTAGTTCTGCACTTTTTATCAGTCCCTATTTCAGAGTCTGCTATTTGTGTGTGTGTGTGTACTTTTAGAAATTTAGGTTTTGTTTTGTTTTGTTTTTCCCTAAAACGGCAACGTAATAGATCCTTAGGTCAAAATAGGAAGGAACAAACCGAATATGTGCATTTTCTTTTTAAACAGGAACCAGATCAGCCTAACAAGATGCTTCCCTGAAATATTGCCATCAAATGAGTCCATTCAGCCATGGCAGGGAGAGGTTTCCAGCCAAAACATTTAATTAGTGCTCAATTAAGACAGCCAGAATGATGTGGAGTCCGGGCTCCGGCCGTGTGCGCGCCTCAGGATGGTAAGCCGCTTAAGCGGTCTAGTCTGACTAAAAGCTGTCAACTGTCAGGCTGTCAGCGGGCCATATGGGTCAGGCAGCATCTCTCTGAAGAATTCGGCTAGTCCACTCCACAGGGAAAAACACCTCCAACACTGCTGAGTTGAAAAATACCCCAACGGTTCCTCAGTCAAAACGGGAAGGAATAAGTCATGGCCGAGTTAAAGGAAGAACCATGTCATTTCCCATTGTAAGCCTTACCGGTGCCTCATAGGAGAAGGTCCCAACTCCTTAAGATGGCAGACAGCATCCCTCCTCATCACCTGGCCTCGCCTCTCACCCCTTCCTCACCCTGCTATATCCTCAAGCAACAATGAACTAACTGTCTGAAGTTCCCTCCATGTACACATTGCTCCCACTGGGCTCCCCAGCTTCACTGATACCAACCCCTTTGCCGACAATGTCAGGCTCCGTTTTCCCTCCACCTCAACTCGCTCGCTTCTTGAATTCGTATTCACCCTTTCATACTAAACTTGGGAGTCACTCCTACAAGAAACCTTCCTTCCTCCCCAACCTCGACCTCGGGCAGGGTGAGACATTCCTCTCCCACACTCCCATACACCGCTGGGAGTCTAGCGCAGATCTTAGCCCATAGGATCACTGCCATCTCTTTATGAGCCACTTTCCCCTCTCAACTGTATTCAGAGCCCTAGTGGCACAGTGGTTAAGAGCTCGGCTGTTAACCCAAAGGTCAGCAGTTCGAATCCACCGGCCGCTCCTTGGAAACCCTAGGGGGCAGTTCTACTCTGTCCTATAGGGTCACCATAAGTCGGAATCGGGTTTGGTTTGGTGGGTTTTGATTGCATTCAGTTTAATGGCAGGAATGTGTCTCCTTTGTCTTTATAATCCCAGCATCAGAGGCACCAATGTACCTAATCACTGTCATTGATGTGTATCGACAAGTTAATCATGAAGTAATCAAGGTAAAACTAACCCCAACCCATACTTTTCATCTTCTCCTGTTTCAAATGAGCCTTTTAGGCAAGTAAACATCACCACGCGACTGAATTATGTTGCTAGGCTAGGTGGGGTAAGTCGATGCACAACCAGTCAGTACAATCCCATTGTTCCTCCTCTGCTGAGGCCAGTGGATGCTCCATCCCAAAGGGCGTGTGCAGGAGCCTGGAATTCACATCAATTAAGGGATTAGGCTGAGTGACATAAGCCAGAGTAGCTCAGGGAAGGGTATTCACAATCAAGTTACCTTTAAAATAAACTATTTTCACTTCGGTATCTTATCAAAGCCAGGAGTCAGACAGGTCATGGCGGAACCTGGGGCAGCAGGAAAAATTCTGGTTTGTGGAAACAACCTACTCCTTTTCTTGCCTCTTCCTCATCAGGAATGTTTCCATGGGAAATATTAAAAGGGAGGTTATCAAAGGCAAACAGGAAGAGAAGATGGGAAGGGATGCAGCCAGAGTTCAGCCACAGCTTGAAGTGTGTGTGTGTGTGTGTGTGTTGGGAGTTGAGATACTAATCCCCTAGAACCTATTCAGCACATGTTGGAGAGTGACACCTTTTTATCCATCTGTCCCCTGCCTTCTTGAATAAACATGCAGCATCAATGTTCTCCCATCCAGTCCCAACACCATCCACAAACAACCTCTGGGACAAAAAGGTGTTGGTCCCTAACTAACAATTCTGATAGGAAATGTAAAATTTTCTTTTTCATTTTAGATATAGAACTAGCCGTATCATAACAAATCAAACCAAACCCATTGCCACTGAGTCGATTCTGACTCATAGTGACATTATAGGACAGAGTAGAAATGCCCTACAGGGTTTCCAAGGAGTGCCTGGTAGATTTGAACTGCTGACCTTTTGGAGTAACCATTACAAATTTGGACTTAAGAAATTAAAATATTAACTCAATCACAAATCCCACATCACAATTTTTAAACAAAAATGAAAAACATATATATATCTGACAAAGAAGATGTACTAGAAAAAAAGAAGCTTTCTCAAACTTAATACTTCCTAAGCTAAGAACAAAGGTAGAACCTGTGAATTAATTATTTGACAGAAATATCTTGAAAAGGAGCACATGTAAATGATGTCATCTTGCAAATATCAACTGTTGGTCACACCTCCCTGTGTATTTAAATTCTAAATCAGGCTGCTGTTGTTGTCAGGTGCCATCAAGTCAGTTCTGACTCACAGCAACCCCAAGGGCAACAGAATGAGACACTGCCCAGTCCTGCGCCCTCCTCACAATCGTTGCTCTGTTTGGGCCCATTGTTGCAGCTACTGTCTCAGTCCATCTCATTGAGGGTCTTCCTCTTTCTCGATGACCCTCTTTACTGAGCATGATGTCCTTCTCCAGAGAATGGTCCTGCCTAATTACATGTTCAAAGTACATGAAATGAAGTCCAGTTATCCTTGCTTCTAAGGAGCATTCTGGCTGTAGTTCTTCCAAGACAGATTTCTTCATTCTTCTGGCAGTCCATGGTATATTCAATATTCTTCACCAGCACCATAATTCAAAGGCATCAATTCTTCTTTGGTCTTCCTTGTCCATTGTCCAATTTTCTCATGCATATGAGATGACTGAAAATACCAAGGCTTTAGGCAAGGCACATCTTAGTCCTCAAGGTGATATCTTTGATTTTTACACTTTAAAGAGGTCCTTTGCAGCCACCACAATACATCATTTGATTTCTTGACTGCAGCTTCCATGGGTGTTGACTGTGGATCCAGGTAAAATGAAATCCTTGACAACTTCAATCTTTTCTATGTTTATCATGATGTTGCTTATCGGTCCAGTTGTGAGCATGTCTGTTTTCATTATGTTGCGGTGTAATCCATACTGAAGGCTGTAGTCTTTGATCTTTATCAGTAAGTGTGTCAATAATCTTCACTTTCAGCAAGCAAGGTTCTGTCATCTGCATATCGCAGTTTGTTAATGAGTCTTCCTCCAATCCTGATGCCCCATTCTTCTTCATATAGTCCACCTTTCTGGATTACTTGGTCAGCACACAAGTTGAATATGTATGGTGAAAGGATACAACCCTGACACACATCTTCCTTGATTTTAAACGATGCAGTAACCCCCAGTTCTGTCCAAATGACTGCCTCATAGTCTATGTATCAGTTTCTCAAGAGCACATTTAAGTCTTCTGGAATTCCCATTCTTCTCAATATTATCCATAATTTGTTATGACCTATACAGCCAAATGCCTTCGCATGGTCTATAAGACTTAGCTTTTTAATACATTTATTAACCACTTTCAAAAACAACGTTCTTGCCCAAAGCTGGAAACCTGCTTTCTCTGGCTATAAGGAAAAGGACCCCAATGCTCTACGCTGAGTGACTGCATTGAGATATATCCACAGTCACATGCTTCTCCTAGCACTGGGGTCTGTTGTGTGGGTAAGAAAGTAATGGCAAGAGCCCCCCCAGGATAAGCATGTCCAGGAGATAAAAAAATAAAAAAGGAGAAAAGGAAACAGACAAAGGGAATGTAACTATGACTTTCTATATGAAGTATTAAATTCCACCCTTAAAACCGTGACCTTTCTTCCATCCCCAGTGGGTCATGGAGAGAAAAGCTTACCTTGTTTCCACTTGCATCAAAAGAACACAACGAGGACACAGAACCGGGGAGTCTGTGAGGCCTCTCCAGGGCCCATGCAAGCCCGCCTGGGGCAGCCCTCCACTTAACCCCATTGGGAGGCTGAGAGAGCAGCTCCTTCCCCTCTGTATTACTGCTGCCACATCCTCTGAGGGCACCCACCCCACTTTTTATACAGGAGCAGAAACAACCAGAAATACTAAGGCATTCCCCTGGCATCTTTACCATCAGCAGGGAAAAGTTTCTGAGCCTCTTCAAAGAGATAGTAGGAATATGCATTTGACAGGATGGGGCTTCTTTGCCTCTTTCCATCTGCCTCCTCTCTCCTTCCTTTGCCTTGTCCCTTTCTTGGGAAGAGGGTCTTTGGTAAAACCCAAAAGAGACAGAGAACCCCCTTGCATAAGAAAGCATAAGTCAGGCAACAAGAGGTGGTCAGAATTAGGGAGGGAGAGTGCTGTTGGCTGGCTTACCTTAAAGGATGCGGATAACATGCAAAATCTAAGGGCTGAGAGTCAGCTGCTGCCATCAGCTGTATTTAGAAGGAAAATCAAATGGTACATATCGACTAAGAAACAACTCTGGAGATATGCAGAAAGACCAAAAAAAAATGCAAAAATGAAACAGCAGCAACCAAAAAACAGACAACAGGGAGGAAGTGAGAAGGGAGAGAGAAAGAGCTCCTTGATGCCTATCTGATGCCTACGGACTGATGACTCATTCTCCGGAAAAAGCAAAGCGCTGGCAATGAACTCTGGATTATTTATATCCTTGAACATCTAATGGTAAGGTTTTTGTTTTTGTTTTTTTTTTCCCTGATACTGGACTGTTTACCCTTCACGAGCAAAACTTAGGTGTTACACTAAGAAATAAGTCCCTGAAATGTATCTTGCTCCCTCCTGGAGAAGAGGTAGGACGGAATACAGAAAGGAGCCTCCCCTGTCCCTTTTCAGGGAGCATTCTTCCTTAACTCAGAGGGGAGAAATAAGTAGAGTCCATCACAGGGTGTCCTTTATTTGAGTATGTTTATCCTGCGATGTACAGCAGAGGTCAGAAAGGAATCAGAGCAGTGTTGTTTGCACAGGCACAATGCAAGATTTAGATGCTGGAGAAGGAAGGTCCAAGATTTTGGTGTCAAGTCTGTGTGATGGGTTCATCACAGTCATGGAAGAAGCTAAGGTCATAGGCAGTAAGTCAACCTCATACTCAAAAGGACCATAGGGACTAGGGTCAGGGTCAGGGTCAGGGAAGAGTCTGGGGAAAATATGTATAACAAAAAGGAAATGATGTCAGAATCAGACACTTGAGCCAAGATTAAAAAAAAAAAAATGGTTATAGAAGAACCACGGCTCAGATTCACAGGTCTACCAAGAATAGCACAGAGCCAGGTCACTGCCAATAAAAAGAACAATTGTAGCTGCATGTAAGCAAGTTTTAACTGCAGGAGCTGAAAGAACAAAACCAGCAAAGACCCACATAGGTGCTTTTCTAAGATTTATTGTGTGCAGACATGCCACAGCACAAAGAAGGTACAAACTCCATAAGCATTGTCACCAGTAATACCAACCCTTGCGCTGGTAATAACAAGTGATTATAATGGGATATTAATTGACATATAGTAAATAGAAGAAATCAAGCACTGAGCTTAGGATTGACATATAAACGTTAAACCAGATTTTAAAAAAATCATAGCCATTTCCTTTGACTTGGATTAATACCCATTACAGGTCTGATAAAGCAAAGTGAATAGAACCCTCTAGATGATAATGATCACAAGTTCTGTAGACTGCCTCTAGAAGGAGACAGAAAAGGAAAGCTGAAAAGTGTCTAAGGTAGTGAAACCTGGAAAACGAAATAATAACTGTCAAAGTAAAGGCAAGACTGAAAATTAATGCCTAGTTTTCTCAAAATGATTCATGATTATCTAAGAATGACAGCAATCTTTAAAATAATGCTGAAGACTGTGATCAATAAATTATTGTAAAGAGTTAAGTGCATGGAAAGCAAACACTAAAAATAAAAATGAAAGAATTTTAACTTTCATTAAAGGTATAAAAGTAGATAAATGCAAATACAAAAACAATAAAATATTTTAAAATCAGTATAATTTTCAAAATTATGTAGTATATAACGTTCAAAAAAGTAAGAAAAGACAAACTTTTTAAAAAGTTGCCAATCAAGAAGGATGAAGGGTCTTCTAGGACACCTGCTATGTTTAGCTTCTTGATTTGGGTTCTATTACGTGAATGTTCAATTTGTGAAAATTCACTGAGCTGTACACTTATGATCTGTGCACTTTTCTGAATGAATGTTATGCTTCAATAAAATAGTTCCTGAAGGAAAAAAAAAGTTAACAGCCATAGTCAATGTCCCTAAAAAGTTGAGTTTATCCTTGTGGGTGTATTTAAGACTGAGGCTCGGAGTAAAAACCAACAATAAGGTCTAGGCTATGGAGAAAGTAGTTCCCTAAAAGAACAGAGTATTAGCTCACATTTGATCAAGACATTTAAAGGCTTGAAAAAGATCTGAAGAAATATCTGCTCAAACTCTTAAGAAATTTGACAATGGACGAAAATGCAACCAGACTCTTTGATGTGTGTGATGTGTCTGCTTAACTTGAGTGAACCCATTTCAGGAACAAAATGTCCTCCTTGCCCGTAGTCAACTCTCACTGTCAGTTTTTTGAAATTAATTTAATAACCTAAGAAAGTAGCATTTCTTCTGATCCCCAATGACACAACATATGTCCAGTTACAAAATCAGAAATCCCATATTCAAGTCCCAGCTCCACCACTTCTAAGCTGCTGAACTTTCAGCAAGAGGATTAACTCCACTGAGTTGTTTTCTATATACTTAGCCACTAACCCCTTGCTGTCGAGTTAATTCCGACTCATAGCGACCCTATAGGACAGAGTAGAACTGTCCCATAGGGTTTCCTTCTATATACACAAAACCCAAAACCCACTGCCTTTGAGTCGATTTACTACCCATAGCGACCCTATAAGGCAGAGTAAAACTGCACCATATAGTTTCCAAGGAGCACCTGGCATATTCGAACTGCTGACCTCCTGGTTAGCAGTCGTAGCACTTAACCACTACACCACCAGGGTTTCCTCTATATACATTAAAAAAAAAAAAAAATTTTTTTTTAATGTATATAAAAATTTTTGATAAATAACATGGCATGCCCTCTCTACCTTCCCAGGTTATTGTGAAGCTTACACAGATAATGTAAGCAAAAGACCTCTCTGAAAGCTGTAAAATACTATAATAATGTAAAACAATATGTCTCCTAATTGAACAACTTAATTTTGATAACCAGCTATGATCTGCCTCCACTTACTGCTCTCTTCAAATTATCCTGTGTACTGTTAACCAACTTGAAACCAATAACCAAACCCGTTGCTGTTGAGTCAATTCCGACTCATGACGGCCCTGTAGGACAGAGTAGAACCGCCCCCATAGGGTTCCCAAGGAGCAGCTGGTAGATTGGCACTGCTAACCTTTTGGTAAGCAGCCATAACTTCTTAGCCACCGCGCCCCCAGGGGTTGCTACGAATCTGAATCAACTCGATGCAATGGGTTTGGTTACTAACCAATTCAGACTTCCTAAAAACACACATTTGTTAAGTTGTGCTCATATTTCAAACGTCCAACAGCTTCCTTCTGTCTGTAGCCTCAAATCTTTGGTAATAAGGTCCTAGCCTAGCTGGTCACTCTCTTCACCTACGACAGCCCATTTGGAACCCAATGTCACAGTCAACCAAATCACACCATGTCCCTCCCTGCCTCCACAAATTTCTTCCCATCATTTCCTTCCCTTGCTGTGCCCTTCCAGCTCCTTTTCCTCATTTCGAATTCAATCTATCCTATTCAGGTCCTATTCAGTTCTGTATCAGAATTCTCCAGAGAAACAGAACCAATACGATATATATATATGTATATATATATCCACTTCTCGTCTGTCAGTTTGTCATACTGCAGTGGCTTGTGTGTTGCTGTGATGCTGGAAGCTATGTCACCAGTATTTCAAATACCAGCAAGGTCACCCATGGTGGACAGGTTTCAGTGGAGCTTCCAGACTAAAACAGATTAGAAAGGAGGACCTGGTGATCTACTCCTAAAAAAACTGGCCAGCAAAAACCTTTTGAATAGCAGTGGACTATTGTTTGATACAGTGCCAGACGATGAGCCCCTCAGGTTAGAAGGTACTCAAAATACGACTGGGTAAGAGCTGCCTCCTCAAAGTAAAGTCAACTTTAATGATGTGCATGGAAAAAAACTTTTAGGACCTTCATTTGCTGATGCGGCATGACTCAAAATGGGGAGAAACAGCTGCAAACGTTCATTAATAATCAGAAGGTGAAATGTAGTAAGCGTGAACCTAAGAAAACTGAAAGTCATCAAAAATGAAATCGAACGCATAAAGATGGATATCTTAGGCATTAATGAGCTGAAATGGACTAGTATTAGCCATTTTGAATCAGATAATCACATGGTCTACTATGCCGGGAATAAGAAACCGAAGAGGAATGGTGTCGCCTTCATTGTCCAAAGGAACATTTCAAGATCTATCCTGAAATACAACACTGTCAGTGATAGGGTAATATCCATATGACCACAAAGAAGACCAGTTAATATGACTACATATTATTCAAATTTACATACCAACCACTAATGCCAAAGACAAAGAAACTGAAGATTTTCACCAACTTCTAAAGTCTGAAATTGATCAAAATGCAATTGATAATTCCATGCATTGATAATTACTGGTGATTGGAATGTGAACGCTGGAAACAAAGAAGAAGGATCAGTACTTGGGAAATATGGCCTTGGGGACAGAAACGAGATTGGAGATCATGTGACAGAATTTTGCAAGACCAATAACCTATTCATTACAAATACCTTTTTCCAATAACATAAACGGTGACTATACACATGGATCTCGCTGGACGTAATACACAGGAATCAAATGGACTACACCTGTGGAAAGAGATGATGGAGAACCTCAATATCATCAGGCAAAACAAGGCCAGCACTGACTGCAGAACAGACCATCAATTGCTCATATGCAAGTTCAAGTTGAAGTGGAAGAAAATTAAAACAAGTCCATGAAAACCAAAGTACCGCCTTGAGTATATCCCACCTGAAGTTAGAGACTATCTCAAGAATAGATTTGATGCCATGAACACTAATGACAGAAGACCAGATAAGTTGTAGGATGACATCAAGGGCATCATGCATGAAGAAAGCAAAAGGTCATTAAAAAGACAGGAAAGAAAGAAAAGACCAAAATGAATGTCAGAAGAGATTCTGCAACTTGCTCTTGAATGTAGAGTAGCTAAAGCAAATGTAAAAAATGATGAAGTAAAGGAGCTGAAAAGAAGATTCCAAAGGGCGGCTTGAGGAAATTAAGTATTACAATGAAATGTGCAAAGACCTAGAGTTAGAAAACCAGAAGGGAAGAACGTGCTTGTCATCTCTCAAGCTGAAAGAACTGAAGAAAAAATTCAAGCCTCAAGCTACAATACTGAAGGATTCTATGGGCAAAATATTTAATGAAGCAAGAAATATCAAAAGAAGATGGAAGGAATACAGTCACTGAACCCAAAAGAACTGGTTGATGTTCAACCATTTCTGGTGGTATCAAGAATCAATGATATTGAGGGAAGAAGTCCAAGCTGCACTGAAGGCAAGTAATGGTGAAAAACAAGACTCCAGGAATTGACAGAATACAAATTGAGATGTTTCAACAAACAGGTGCAACGCTGGAAGTGCTAACTCGTCTGTGGCAAGAAATTTGAAAGACAACTACCTGGTCAGCCAATTAGAAAAGATCCATATTTGTGCCCATTCCAAAGAAAGATGATCCAACTAAATGTGGAAATTATCAAACAATACCATTAATATTACACACAAGTAAAATTTTGCTGAAGATCATTCAAAAGCGATTGTAATAATATATCAACAGGGAACTGCTAGAAATTCAAACCAGATTCAGAAGAGAACATGCAATGAGGGATATCATTGCTGATGTCAAATGGATCTTGGCTAAAGCAGAGAATACCAAAAAGATGTTAACCTGTACTTTAATGACTATGCAAAGGCATTTAACTATGTGGATCATAACGAATTATGGATAACATTGCCAAGAATGGGAATTCCAGAACACTTAATTGTGGTGATAAAGAAGCTTCAGACCAAGAGGCAGTTGTATGAAGAGAACAAGAGGATGCTGCATGGCTTAAAATCAGGAAAAGTGTGCAGCAGAGTTGTATCCTTTCGCCATACTTATTCAATCTGTATGCTGAGCAAATAATCCAAGAAGCTGGACTATATGAAGAAGAACTCAGCATCAGGACTGGATGAAGACTTATTAACAACCTGCGATATGCAGATGGCACAACCTTGCTTTCTGAAAGTGAAGAGAAGGTGAAGCACTTACTGATGAAAATCAAAGACCACAGCCTTCAGTATGGATTACACCTCAACATAAAGAAAAAGAAAATTCTCACAACTGGACCAATGAGCCACATCATGATAAACGGGGAATATATTGAAGTTGTCAAGGATTTCATCTTAGTAGGATTCACAATCATCACCCATAGAAGTGGCAGTCAAGAAATCAAATGACGTACTGCATTTTGCAAATCTGCTGCAAAAAACTGTTTAAAGCGTTAAAAAACAAAGACGTCACTTTGAGGACTAAGGTGCCCTTCACCCAAGCCATGGTGTTTTCAATTGCCTCATATGCATGCAAAAGCTGGGCAAAGAATAAGGAAGGCCAAAGAAGAATTAATGCCTTTGAATTATGGTGTTGGAGAAGAATATTGAATTTAACATGGACTGCCAGAAGAACCGACAAATTTGTCTTGGAAGAAGTACAGCCAGAATGCTCCTTAGAAGTGAGGATATCAAGACTTTGGACATGTTATCAGGAGGGACCAGTCCCTGGAGAAGGACATCATGCTTGTAAAGTAGAGGGTCAGTGAAAAAGAAGAAGACCCTCAATTAGATGGATTGACACAACGTCTGCAACAATGGGCTCAAACAGGAACAATCGTGGGGATGGAAGTGTTTTCTTCTGTTGAATATGGGGTGGCTATGAGTTGGAACAGATTCGATGGCACCTACCAACAACACCAACGTATATATTTATGTCCATGACTGACACAAGACAATTAAGCTCTCAACTACCGGCCAAGATGTTGGTGGTTTGAACCTACCCAAAGGCACTCACCTCAGAAGACAGGCCTGGCAATTTGCTTTCAAAAGGTCACAGCCTTGAAAACCTTATGGAGCAGTTCTACTCTGCACATATGGGGTCATCATGAGTTGAAATCAACTGGATGGCAACTAACAACATATGCGTGTGTGTATATGCATCCTCTCTCTCTCTCTCGATATATACACATATATATAAAATACATACATATATACATATGCATTATGTGAGTATATATATGTATTAAGTGTTTGCATATATAGATATATAGATATGTTTTCTATAGGGTCACTATGAGTCAGAATGCACTCATTGGCAATGGGTTTGGCTTTTGGTTTGTGTGTGTGCGTATGCAACCTGTATACATATATAGAAACTCTATGGGGCAGTTCTACTCTGTCTTATAGGGTCACTACGAGTCGGAATCGACTCGACGGCACTAGGTTTATGCATCCTGTATACACGTATACACACATACATGCATCCTGTATACATATATGCACATATGTGCATCTTGTATATATACACACATATGCACCCTGTATACATATATACACATATATATGCATCTTGTATACACATATACACACATATATGCATCCTGTATACATATATACACACACATGCATCCTGTATATATACACCCACATATATGCATCCTGTTTACATATATAAACACACATATGCATCCTGTATACATATACACACATATCTGCATCCTGTATACATATATACACACATATATGCATCCCATTATATACACACACACATATATACACACACGGAGCCTTAGTGGTGCGGTGGTTAAAGCACTCGGCTACTAACCTTAAGTTTGGCGGTTCAAAACCACCAGCTGCTCGCCGGGAGAAAGATGTAGCAGTCTTCTTCCATAAAGGTTTACAGCATTAGAAACCCTATGGGGCAGCTGTGCTCTGTAGTTCCGGGTCTGGCAACGAGTCGGAAACGGCTCACTGGCAGTGAGTTTGATATACATAATCAAGGTCCCCGGGCGGCAGAAATGGTTTGCACTTGAATACTAACCTCAAGGTTTGAACCCACCCAGAGGCACTGCAGGAGGAAGTTCTGGCAATCTGCTTCCATAAAGATTACAGTCAAGAAAACCCTACGGATCAGTTCTACTCTGTATCACACGAGGTCACCACGGGTCATAATCAACCGAAGGCACTAGGTATAGTTTGGTCTATGCATACACACCCTATATGTATATACATGCATGCTATACATACATACACAGAGAGAGAGATTTAGGAAATTGGCTCACACAAACGTGGGGTTTCCAAGTGTGAGATGTGTACGGCAGGCCAGCAGGCTAGAATCTCAAGCAGGATTTCTATATTGCAGTCCTGAGACAGAATTCCTTCTTCTTCAGGCCTTCAGCTGACTGGATGGGGCCCACCCACATTACAGAAGGCAATCATCTCCTTTACTTAAAGTCAGTAGGTTGTAAATGTCAATCACATCTACAAAATGCTTCACAGCAACACCTAGACTAGTGTTTGGCCATACAGCTGGGCACCATACCCTCGCCAAGCTAACGCAACGTCAACCATCCCAAGGCCCTTCCGTCTCCGTGAAGCAATCCCCACTACCTCCAGCACACTGATCTACTGATTTATTTGAATCTCGGTGGATTTTATCTTCTGCATCTTCAGTCTGCAACCTGGCTGCGTTTTTCTCTAAATGCCTGTGTGTGTGAAGACACCTATTCCCACCAAACTATAAAACCCCTTTACAGGAGAGATAGTCTCCTACATTTCTTTTCCTCTTTCTCATTAACTAGCACACTATTGGGCAAATGGCGATGACATTGAGGTTCAATAAATATTTAAATTTTCCATAAATATCCATGGATGCAAATTAAGCTTAAGAATTCATAAGGAGGCATCAGACACATTGATGTCTGCGAATTAAAGGCATTGTCTCTCTCACTCTTTGAGAAGCTACGACAAATGCAATCTTATATCGGGAGGATCAGAGAACAAACCTGTGCCAGCGATACACAGGACTCAGACAAATATAAAAATGTAATCCAGTCACAGGACCCATATAAACATAAAATTAACCCAAAACAAATACATACAGAAGAAGAATAATCCAAAACTTGACTATGCACAACAAATGCTTGAAGAGCGACTGAGTTTTGACAAAGGGAGTTCCATCAAAATTAGATTCAACACATCAGGTCACTAAGGCTTGGGGAGAAAACAAGGGTTATTGGCCCAAAATTCACTCCGTTTTGGACTTGGCCTTTAAGTGCATCTGATTACACTCCTGACAAGAGGTCTGACTTCAGTTAGTGACGTGGCAGAAAGGAGAAAAATGGGAGAGAAGACATATACCACACTACCTGTTGCCGTCAAGTCAATTCTGACTCACAGCGACCCTATAGGACAGAGTAGAACTGCCCCAAAGAGTTTCCAAGGAGCGCCCGGTGGATTCAAACTGCCGACCTTTCGGTTAGCAGCCATAGCACTAAACCACTGGGCCACCAGGGTTTCTGGGGAGAGGACAGTGAGAGGCACTGGGAGATCTCCTGGGCTGGCGAACCTTTGTGATTCTAGTATTTGGCTTTTTAAAATATTTTTTCCTCCATTTTGTATTCATGCCCAGATTAAAACTGATGGCTTCATAATAATAAATGAGTAACTAAGGAACCAAGAAAAGATCCAAAAGATATGCCAAGAAGAGTTATAAGCTTGGCTCCAGATCAGTCTTTACTGAAAGACAGAAAATAGGTTTGGATTTGCCTAGGGGCTGGGAGGCAGTGACTGACATCCAATTAAAAAGCTCAGGGCCCATTTTCTCTTGCCACCAGTAGATGCCCAGGCTGCCCCGCACTCAGTTTTTAAAACATTTATTTTCAGTCACAGACTTCAGGAGATATGAATTTTTTTTTTTTCTTCCCTTTTAGAGGACGTAAATGTGCACTTGTCATCCCACAGGCTTTTCTTTAGCTTCGGGAACAAACTGGGTTTAGGCATGACCTTGACTTCCACAGAGCTAACCTCCTAGAACTACGGCTCTGATGTTCACAGAAAAGGTTGCCTGCTTTCAGGCCTTGGCTCTAGCCTTGAAGATCTGTTGAGTCAAGAAGACGGTACAGGGAAGGATAGACACAGCATAGAGGTGATAGGTTAGACAGAAAATGGTAACATAAATTTATGGACCTTTCTTTTTTTTTTTTTTTTACAGTTTATAAAATATTTTCACAAGATCATCTCATTTGATCCTAACAATAAGCCTGTGAAGCCAAGAGAATAGAGACTATCACCCTCATTGTGTAAACAAGGTAGACTCAGAGACACCATGAGCCTGGTCGTTGTCCACAGAGCTGGTAAGCTGCCCAGCTGGGCCTGGACCAGGCGTTCTGAGTGCACCCAGACACAGCACAGCCTCAGGTAATGGAGGCCTGAGCTCCATGAACAGCAAAGGGCTCAGGAAGTTTCTAAACGATATGCTGCTGTTGTTAGGCGCCCTCTAGTCGGTTCCAACTCACAGCGACCCTATGTACAACAGAACGAAACACTGCCTAGTCCCGTGCCATCCCCACAATCGTTGTTATGCTTGAGCCCATTGTTGCAGCCACTCTGTCAAACCACCTTGTTGAGGGTCTTTCTCTTTTTCGCTGACCCACTCCTTTACCAAGCATAATGTCCTTTTCCAGGGACGGATGCCTCCCAATAACACGTCCAAAGTATGTGAGACGTAGTCTTGCCATCCTTGCTTCTAAGAAACATTCTGTCTGTACTTCTTCCAGGACAGATTTGTTGAACACGAGACTGACATAATATCACCAAACCGAAAGGGGGCTTAGAAAATCACTAAGTCCAACTCCGTTTTAGGTCTAGTGTGCTTGAATGGCTTAAAATTACCCGTCAAACTCCTGGTAAAAGTTAGCTCTCTTAACTCCCAGTCAAGTGTTCTTCCTAACTCACCATGATGACACCTTAATTTTTCCTGGCTTAAATGAAGAACTCAGAGGCATCATGGAGAGGTTAGGATCCATTTACCCTGACAAAGTCAACTGAAGGTTTGAACAAGTACCCAATGAAACTGCAAAGAGATTAATTACAGCGAAAAGGCTCCCCAGCCCCTGTAGAACAGGAAAGGTTGAGAAGAGGGCCGAGAGGCAGGAACAAGCATCAGCATCACACCTTCTGTCAGCTGGTACCGTGGTGGCTTGTGTGCTGCTGTGATGCTGGAAACTATGCCACCGGTATTTCAAATACCAGCAGAGTCACCCATGGTGGACAGGTTCCAGCTGAGCTTCCAGACTAAAGCAGACTAGGAAGAAAAGTCTACAGATCTACTTCCAAAAATTAGCCAATAAAAATCCCGCAGATCACAGAATATTGTCTGAGACTTTGATGCGCTTACTCCAGGCGCATCATCAGGAAGCACCCGTTGCTGGAGAAGGGCAGTATGTTTGGTAAAATGGAGGCGTAGGGAAGGTGGGGAAACCCTCGAGGAGACGGACTGACACAATGATCGCCACACTGGACTCAAACATACCAATGCTCACGAAGATGGCGCAGGACCGGGCAATGCCCTGTTCTGTTATACGAGGGGTCGGCGCCTACCAACAACAAAAACATTTGCCTTCTAGCTTTGCCCCTCCCTACAGGAAGATTCTGGAAGCCTGACAGAGGGTCAATTTCTTCATTTGCGATACTAGTATGAACAATACCTACTTCATGGGATTTTTAAAAGAAGGTAATGAGATAACGGGTGTGAAAGTTCACTGCAAATGATGATAAGGTATTTTCATCCGTACTGATGTGGTTTGTCTCCCTGAATTGCCTGGCTAATTGTCCTTCCTTTCATTTGATTTTTGTTTTTGTTTATGTGGCCCAGGTTAGCTCTCTAGTGTCAGGGTGAAAGGCCATGCTGTGATAACTCCCAGATTAGATTTTACATGCTCCTTTTCCACCTCAAACAAGATAGTGAGGGCATATGAGTACCCCACAATTTGGAACTGAGATCATCTACGAGAGGTTAAGAACCAGTAAGTTTAGCCATCTATGAATAAAAGGCACACAGGAGATTATTAATAATGTATGTATGACTGAGAGAATTCGGGAATATTCAAGTTTCAAAGGAATGTAAATGTTACTAATAGGGCTAAAATATAATGAACTCTATTGTACTCTGCTAAAGAGACAAGGGAAAAAAACAACCCATTGCCATCGAGTCGATTTCAACTCATAGCAACTCTACAGGACAGGGAAGAATTGCCCCATGGGGTTTCCAAGGCTGTAATCTTTACAGAAGCTGACTGCCCCATCTTTCTCCCATGGAACGGCTGATGGGTTCAAACTGCCAACATTTTGGTTAGAAGCTGCATGCTTAACCACCAAGGCTCCTTAGAAATAAGCAAAAAAACAAACTAAACCCGTTGCCATCAAGTCAATTCGAGTCATGGCAACCCCACAGGACAGAGCAGAACTGCCCCATTGAGTTTCCAAGGAGCAGCTGGTGGATTCAAATTACCAACCTTTTGGTTAGCAGCTGAGTTTTGACAAAGGGAGTTCCATCCAGGTTAGATTCAACACATCAGGTCACTAAGGCCTGGGGAGAAAACAAGGGTAATTGGCCCAAAATTCACTCCATTTTGGACTTGGCCTTTAAGTGCATCTGATTACACTCGTGCCAACAGGGAGCTCCCAAACCAAGAGTTTATGAAGGCCTATCCAACCCTGTCCAGGGTACTTAAACAGTGAAGCTCCAAGATTAGAGATGAATCCACCAGGCTATCAGAATTTGAGGGCATTAGCCCTTAAGATCCAGACAAATCCACTTGCTCTGAGGCCTTACCCACCAATAAAAATCTCCGCTTAAGCTTAAGTTTTTCAGTTTTGGTCTTGAACAAAACTAGCCTGCAAGAAGAGAACATACTGACCAGCTGAAATCCCAGATCCTATCCTCATTTTAAGGAGCTCTGATGGCTGTTAACCAAAAGGTCAGCGGTTCTAACCCACCAGCCGCTCAGAGGGAGAAAGATGTGGCAGTCCGCTTCCATAAAGACTACAGCCTTCGAAACCCTATGGGGCAGTCCTACTCTGTCCTGTAGGGTCTCTGTGAGTTGGAATCAACTTGAGAGCACACAACAACAACATCCACATTCTAAGTTAATAAACTAGCATTAGTTGCATGTGAGTTTTGTTCACAGGTGGTTAGTCCCCCAACCTTGGTTACTCCTGACCTTGATTATTCTGGGAAAAGAAAGAAAAGGAAACTAAAAGGTCTCAGAAAAGCCTCATGTTCTCCTTTCCTTCTAGGTTCTCTCAGGTCTGTAACTTTCAACTTGTAGCACAGTCAGCATAGACACCTGTCAACAGGAACGAGTTACCTGTGACAGCTTTGACCTGGGTAGAAAAACCATGTTACTAAAGACGGTTCTGCCTTTCTTGTGCCTGTAATCAACAAGAACTCAACCAGGAAATATATAACACTATTTTTTATTCTGAAGTACTTTTGGAAAAAGAAGATAAAGATATGTTGACAACACTAAACCAAAAAACCAAAAACCCACTGCCATCAAGTGGATTCTGACTCAAGGCAGAGTCCTATAGGACAGAGTAGAGCCACCCCATAGGGCTTCCAAGGGGTGACTGGTGGATTCAAATTGCCGAGCTCTTAATTAACCACTGAGCCTTGCCACCAGGGCTCTGTTTTTAAAAATTATGCCCTATATTGAGTACAAGATCAGCCCAGTTCTTCTTTCTTGCTAAGGAGTTTTTTTTTTTAAATGCCGAAGATGAGGAACAATGGGAATATGCCTCAAGCACAGAGTTAATGATATTCTATATACTGTTTGCTAAAGTTAAAAAAAAAACTAATACAGTGAAGAAAAAAATCATTTGAATTAAGATACCTGGAGTTAAAGGGGTTATGTTAGCTTTCGATTAACCAGAAAAAAAATTAAACAAAGTCATTTATTCACTGTGCAGTTCTGTTCATTAAGGTTTTGGAAAATTTTAAAATAATTACACATCGAAGTTTGTAATAAAGACAACATCAAGTCGTTATAATACAGACTGTACGGAGAGCGTCTTTCAACTGTTATTACATATATAAATTAAAATAACCAAACCCATTGCCATGGAAATGTTACTATATTCATTTCACAAATATTCTAAAGAGGGGTGTCAATCTAGCGATGAGATGAATGTGAAGTCCTTTCAGGATGGGACCCCGGCCCAGGGCCGGCAAAGTGGCAAAGATGCAGGCCAACACAGAGTCAGCAACGTCCACCCCAAACTTCCTAATCCCAGTGGCCAACGGGCAGGTTGTCATTGCATTAAGCTAAATGTAGCACTTTCCTATCGAGTTTTCAAATACAGGAAATGACTGTGGGGGGTGACGAGGGTTCAAAAAATAGAAACTTGTAAAAATCAAAGGTTTCCACAGTTAATGTCACATTCAAAGGTAGTTCCTTGACTCGCACGCAAAGCTGAACCTGGCGACTACAATTCCGCGACTTTCTACAGGCCCTTTTGCTCCTGCTCTAAATAAAAGAAATTCCTTTCATTTTGTCAGGAAAACTTTTCTCTACCTCACGACTGCTGACAAGGGAACAGATGGCGATTTAAGGGGAGAATTTATGAGAGCCACGATCTTAATGTTGCATAAAAGGCGAGAAAAAGACTCGCATCAAAGCCACCGACAAATGTACTCGCTGATATTAATACGTTCCCCATTCATCCAATATGCTTCCTAATTGCTTTTCTGTACATGATAATGTGGCACCTGCTGCTCGGCATTGCAGACGCATCAGGATTTCTCCAAAGTCAAACAGCTCTGCAACTGGCCCTCTCCCAGTGATAAATGTGGAGCGCTGTATCACACACAGTTCCTGTCAGCGGCATAATTAAAATTTTATACTTACAGAAAAAGATAGTAAACAATCACTTCTTAAATGGATTCACAAGAGGAACTCTTGTTATAGCCAACTTTATAATTAGTATGCATCATGAACTGCTAATATACCCATGACAAGAAAATAGGGAAAAAAAAAATGTACAAACTGGAGTTATGGCCTTTAATGCAACGTGCAACTACAGAAACAAGAAGAGAAAGAAGAAAAAATAAGCCACGGTGACTATGCTGTTCGATTAAGAGCCATCTTTTGTTTCTTTTGGCATTAACTGTTTCTCCCCTATCAACTGTCTATGCCTTCCAAGTGGCAATGAGAAAGCAATGAGAGGGGAGAGAACTTTTGTACGCACACCTGTCAGTGAAAACAGGACCAAATTCCACGTATAGTCTAGCGCAGGGGTTGGAAAACTGTAGCCTGCAGGCCAAATCCAGCCTACTGCCTATTTTTGTGAGGACTGCAAATTGAGAATGGTTTTTACATTTTTAAAAGGCTGGAAAAAATGAGAATACTATTTTGCGACACATGAAAAATATATGAAATTCCAACGTCAGGGTCCACAAATAAAGTTTTATTGGAACACAGAGACGTTCATTCCTTTACACATAGTCGGATGGCTGCTTTCCCGTTAAAATGGTAGGTTGAGGAATAGCTGCAGCGAAGGCAGCAAGGCCTGCAAAGCCTAAAATATTTATTATCTGGCCCTTTACAGAAAGAAGTCTGCTAACGCCTGGTCTAAGGCATTTGTAAGTATATACATCGACATGATACATTAGATACTGGAACGTGTATTATTAATAAGCTTGTGCATACATAAACAACATTAGCAACCAACTAAACAAAACTAGATTTATAGCAAGCTTATTTGTGTATGTGTGTGTTTGTGTGTGTGTGTGTGAAAGGTTAAAAACTATAATTCTAAATGCAATTAAAAATTAATATCTGAGTTATGATAAAATAAGATCACGTCAATTATCTCTCTGGGATTTTATTCTGGTTATAATTTTGTGTTTCCAGAGCTAGCACTTCACTTTTCAACCTAAATACTTTATGTTCCTTATGTCTGTGATGGGTCTATTTTATTCAATGACAAAAAAGATTCACCTTTGGCTATAGGGTTGCTGTGAGTCCAAAATCATTCAAAGTTAAAATAATGGGCGGCTAAGGAAAATACCACCACTGTTTAAGCCACTTTTATGTTTTTCACAAAGATGTGACTAGGCTACAAAACGTCATTTGATAACATTGCATACAACCACCACCCCCCCCCCCACACACACACAGGTGTGTGCTCGGGCACAAAGGAGCGCATGCAAAACTGGTGAGATCTGAATAAGGAATGTAGATGGTGCCAGTGTACATTTCCTGTTTTAATATTGTATGAGAGTTACGTGAGGTGCCACCAACGGGTGGGGGGGGAGGGGCAGGGGCTCTGTGTTATTTTGGCAACTTCCTATCAATCAATAGTTATTTCAAAGGAAAGTTTTGGAAAGTTATTTGAGAACCACAACTTCTCTGAACAATATGGCCAGCTCCTCTATCTGACATGAAATTGTATTGTACTCAGACTTGAGAAGTGACAGGAAAAAAAATCTAATATTTAAATGGATTGAGAGAGATAAACAGAGAAATCGATTTCAGGAGCAATCTCTGGGGCCCAATTCTGCAGAGATTTTTCACAGTCTGCATAAATGAAACGATGCAAAAGCAAAGCAATCCGTCTAATTTTTTCAAGTCAATATACTGGGGAGAAAACCCAGTCAAACTGATTATTTGGTTTGGGGGACAAATCACTTCGTTGACTGACCACTTTCCAGGGGTTGTCAAACCTTCCTTTTCAAGTCCAACCAGCAAGGTCTGGAGACCATTTCTTTTCCTCTGGTCCCTCTCTTCCCAGGTCCCCCAGGCACTCTCTTGGCCAGAACCTCTCCGTTATTGTAGAGCTACCATCTTTCACATCAAGATGAAAATCCTTTTCTCAGCAGCTGAAGGCTGAAGGAGAAAGGAATTTGAATATGAAGGATTTTAAGTTGCTTTGCTTCACTAGGAAAGTGTGTCCCATACGACTTAGCCACTTTTTTAAATTGCTGTTCCTCTGAGCAAATAATATTAATTCCAATACTTTTAAAGGCGGGGAGGGGGCTACCTGTGAATATAAATACAGCAACAAATTCAACAACTAAAGACCTCGGGGAGATTAAGGTCTAAATCAGAAGCCCAGATGCAGGTAAAATAATTTGTATCATGAATGAAAATGTTACACACTCAACCCACAGGAAACAAAACCTTTTTTGAAGATAAAACTGCATAAAAAATGCCTACGTGAGTGAGGAAATAAAGTCTGTTTTTACTTTTCATGCCAGGAAGAAGATGAGATTCATTTTTATACCAGCTCCACAAAGACTTGCTGGCAACCTGCTTAGAATACAATAGACAGGATTTAAATTTTCTTTTCCTTTCGGTGCTCTCCTCATTTGCATGCTGGGCCCCAGAACGGTCTTCTCTCTCACTGCCATTTCACAGAAACACTGGGATCTGAGCACTCAAAGCAAACGGTAAGGTTCAAGGGTGCTTGTGAGTCCATCACAGAGCTCTTTTATCAGTGCATCTGCAAGGGAAAAATGTAGTCCTTTCCCCACGTCATTGGGCAACTTTTCCTTTGAGGGGTAGCTTCAGAAATCTCCCCCAAAACACCTTTCAGACCAGAAAGGGCTCTGGATTCCTCAAACCCAGAAAAGCAACTCCCCGTGGGGACTACTAATGAACAAAGACAATAATTAGTGTTGACTGGGAAAGATTGTAGAGATTCACTTTATCCTTCCTGGTGCCAATTTCTCAATTTTTTTTTTTTTTAAATGTAAGATATTATACATGGCTGCTATTCAGTTTGAAATCGAAAGGCAGCTGAGATATTAAAGGAAAAGGGTATCCAGACCTTCTTTTCTAAAGCTTTTTAGGATGACTAAAGTATACATAAACGTCACGGCTACCCAATCCAGTGACCGATAATTTAAAAGAAAAAAAATAAATACGCGGCGTTGAATAGCTCAAATAGGAAATATCAATCCAATCCAATGACTGTAGTCAGTTTTAATGTCTGAAAAGCACGTTCTCATCATAAAAAGACATAGTGTATATATAAGGAAATGTTCCCTCATTGCAATATAAAGACCTCAGATCTGGTGCCTGACAAAATAATAAAAGGGCTATATTCATCAACAGACTTAAAGCTGCATGCAGTCCCTGTAACTGACAGACTCCTGTTTGCAGGAACTGGTAGAGGTAGGGAGGGCACTCCTATGTAAATAAGACGGAGAGGTGCCGGAGTGTTGTTTTTTCCAGCCTTGCAAGGACCCTCACAGCAGGAAACATTTTATTGTAATGCAAATATATTTGATTTCCTCCAAAATCCCTTTTGCTGTCTTTCCTGTCTGAATGTATCATCACACTATATTTGCAATTCTATCAAGCACTATTTTATATTAGCCTAATTTACGTAATCTACCAAATAGGAATCGGAAATGTTACAGTTATTTTCCTGGATCCAATTAGTATTTCATTGTTTCAGCCTGAGCGCAATATTGTACAACGGTCCTGGATACCCGGCTAAATGCGGTAGGGTGTCCTCCACGTAATAGGATAAATGGAAGCATATGTTTTCAGCTCATTAAAACGCAGTGAAAACCTGCCTGAACTGAAAGCAATTCCATCCTTTCATATCTGGTGGGCGACTTTTTTTTTTTTTTTTAATCTAAGAGTAAAATGTCATATCATGGTAAACTTCAGAAAGAAAGAAAAAAAAGTTAAGTACTGAAAATAGCCGGACTAAATTTCTAGTGGACTGTTTCCTGGAAACGCATTTTCTCATGTGTACATGTCACACAGTGAAGAAGGGTGAGCTCTTCCCAAGTTAGGTCCACAAATTCACAAAACGTGTACAATTTATTGGCCGGAGTATATCAGCTAACTGCAGGGTCCTGAATAGTTTTTAAAGTATTCCTGTAATTAAAAATGCAGTTTCTTATCCTATTTCTTATTTCAACATCTGTTCGATTTTTAGAAATATTTCAAATGTAGCATTTTGTGCATATATGAAATAATGGATTTTTTTAAAGAAAAGAAGTTAACGTGATTTCAAACCAAGAAATTCTTCCAACCTTGTTCGATTTAGCAACTGTAGCGAAAAAAAAAAAAAAGGTAAGGCAAATACAGCAGTGGTTCTACCTGGAGATTCCACAGGGTACAAACAGGACTAACACGTTGTATCGAACGTGTGCAAAATAACAATGGTAACCACTGATACTATTAATAGTATAAACGTGTGTGTGCGTGTGCGCGTGTAATTCCTAATGACATAGGAAAATCTTTTTTCTTTAGTTTCAGCATTTTGCTACTGGCTGATTGCCGTTTTTATCTTGTTATTCTTATCCTAAGAATCACAGACTCTATTAAGATACAAGCAGAAAATATCCACTTATATCCAGGAGTGGGAAATACTGAGCAGCACATAAGCCACATAAAAGCATATTCACTTCTTATTTTTTATACAGGTGCCTCTGAGGCACCTTATTTCAGTGAAAAGGAAATTGTTTTGTTTTTTATTTGCAGCTTTGTCAAAAATAACTTCCAGAAAAAGAAAACAGGTAGGGGAGGTTTTTCATACATTAAAGGAGAGGCAGGAAGTTGAATGTTTAGCGAGATATTAAATGCAGTATTTGGTGAAAAAACAATCTTATTTTTCCACTTATGACAACGGTAAGAAACAGAACTCCCGGGTAGCTGGAGGTTTTCGATGTTAATATCGTGATGGTTACACCAAGCATCAGAGTGTGCTTCATGTCATTTCTTTCGGCTTTGCCATTAACTCCATAACAGCTGGCATCAAATATACTAAATTGTGGTATAATGAGCTCATGTATTGCTAGCAATTACAGAGTTAAGTTGAATAAATCCTTAGAGAACAAAATAACTGTGCTTTCCACCTGACAATAAATTAAAGGTGACACCTGCCTTAATTTAAAATTGCCTAAGATCATATATAAAAATCAACAAAAAATACTGTGATAGAAACCACAGCTCAAATTTTGCCAGGTTTGACAATATCCATTTCATATATGTTTATGATATCTGTCATCCTGATCTATTATTTAAACACTTTTATGCTTTGCCAAGTTATGAAGTACGTTTGTGATAAGTACACTCCTGCATTTGAAGGCCTAAATTGTGAACGCTATATATCTTGGTTTCCTTCCCTCTCTCTCTGTTTGCCTCTTATATATATATATATATACACACATGTATGTGTGTATATATATACATGCGTATATATACGTATATATACACACACACACATATATAGTAAAACCTGCAAAAGCCAGAAACTGTAAGGCAAAAACCTGTCAGAGAAGGAAAACTCAAGTGTTTTCCACTAAAGTGAGAGATAGAAAAGTAGTAAGACTGCACAATGTCAAAGACGGAAAACTTTCCAGACCTGGAAAAACGAGGCAGTCCCATCAAGTTGTGGCTGTCACAGGTTTCACTATACATATGTATACATATACATATATACACACACATATATATTAACCAGGGAAACCCTGGTGGGGTAGTGGTTAAGAGCTCGGCTGCTAACTAAAAGGTCGGCAGTTCTAATTCACCAGGCGCTCCTTGGAAACCCTATGGAGCAGTTCCACTCTGTCCTATTGGGTCACTAAGAGTGATAATCGGCTCAGTGCCAACGGATTCGGTTTGGTTTTTTATATTAACCAGACCATAACAGTATTTTAAAGGAGACACCAGAGAGGCTGTGCCTTAGGAAAACAACACAGTTGCATGTCTGAAAATCAGATTTTGTTTGGGTGCTCTTGGTACCAGAGAAACATCCCTCAGTCACTGAAACTCATATGTGCCATGAAATGACTATTTTTAAATTATTGTTTTTTTTAAATATAATTCAAGCAAGTTTGACCATTAATTAATGGGCCATGTCCAAAAGAAGTTTGGTTGGTGTGACCGCAGTTGGACAGTGACTCAAACAGTCAGGTGCTTGGGTTTGATCTGTCAGCACAAAAACACTCTATGGAAATTAGATAGGGGGGCTGGGACAGGTACCAAGACATGACCCCTCTCTCCACAAAGACACAAAAAGACAATAATTACAAGCTAAGTAAGAGTCACAGGGCCCTACGAATTACGTACAGCTGGAGGTGATTTTAAGTGCTCATTAGAGGCCACCTTTGGGCTTCTGATATGGGAAAGAAACTATGCTAACCGGTAGTTATTTTTTTCCTTCTGAATATTTTCAGGGTGGAACCAATACAATTTAACAGGCCGCTCCTTCTTTCCTGAAACTGTATTATCTTCCCATCTTGAAGACTTCATGTATCAAATGAATCTATTAACTTCACACAAAAATCTTTTGGTGACATGGAAGGTCTAAGTCCACCTTTTTAAAGACAACCCAAGCTTTAGTATTTCCATCCCACCAAAGCAGGCTGCATGTTTGTGGACATTGACCAACCTCATCAATGAATCATTTTTAAATAGAATCATCGTCAATTACTGGATATGAAGGTACGAGAAAACAAACTTGGTGCCGTCAATTCTGACTCATAGAGTTGACCTGCCCCATAGGGTTTCCAAGGAGCAGCTGGTGGATCTGAACTGCCGACCTTTGGGTTAGTGGCCGAGCTCTTAAGCAAGATTGGCATAAATCCAAAGTACTGAAATCAGACCAGCCCTAAAGGAAACCAAGCTCCTTGGCAGGCCAGAATTTGAACTGAAGTAGAAGCGGTAAAATATAACAGTTAGCCATTATTTTCTTAGTGTCTAATTCTCAGACTTGGACGGGGCTGGAAGCAAAAGGTGAAAATACCTGAGGTCTAAAAGAAATGTTTCCCAGCTGTTTGTAACCCCAGGGACAAAATCAAACCCAAGCCATTCAATTCAGAATTCTCAACCCTTCTTCAGTCACCTGTGCACTGATTCAAAGGGTGAGCTTATAAGATGATGAACTCTGCTGGACCAGATGGTTGACATGACCACAAGGATGGACTGGGGGATACCTTTCCGCGAAGCTTTAACTGATGAACATGCTCACAGGTACATACACTCTGTCCATCACAGATTGAGGCAGGATCTTTGGACCAAAAAAATGTGTGTGGTCGGGGGGAGTGTGTTAATGAAAATCATTTCTTTATCAGATGGTCTTTACCCATTCAATATTGCAACGGATTTTAGAATAACCTAAACTCTTTTGCTTGCCCAGAACATCTCAAAATTATTTTGCAAAACAGCTCTCTTTTGTCTTACTTTGCCACTCTGTAATACTATTTTATTTAAAAATCATCATCAACAACAAAGACAATATTCTGGAGCAAAAAGAAAAGACTATCTCCCATAGATTGGACATAAGACATCAGTTTTGGAATCTAAATTAAAAAAAAAAGGTATCACGATGTCTTTCATGATTAAAGAATCAGCTGACCAATATATCCATTGACCTCTTGAATTTAAACAAGTGGTTTTACCTTTTACTTCTAGCAATAAAACCGTAAGGAACTCCATGGACCAGCATTCCTTCTTCCAATGGCCAAAGCTTGTAATGGGCCTGGCCACTTTACTTTTGTTCTGGGATGTGGATTTGTGGGCAGATGACAAGGTGCTAATGAGGAGCTAATGTCCCTGCAGCTGGCAAACTGCCAACCTCATGATAGGAGGATTATCGCATTTGTCTGCATTAGCCCCGGACAAAGGAGGAGGGGCGGGGGGAGAGCCGACTCCAGGTGGAATAACTTGACTCACATTGGTTTCTGAGTCCCATTCTCAGGTAAGGGGCTCTTTCGAGATAATTATGTACTTTTCCTAGGTGGCATGGTGAGTTCTCATGTGGATACACTTGACTTGGTTCTCATTTTGGAATAAATTAGTTAGAATAGGCAAGTTCAGAGCCTGTCCCACCCCATCGCCAACTCAGGATATAATCATATTAATGAGGAACCAGGTGAAACTTCTTGTCTACGTTAAATCCATTCGCCGTGAATGTAAAGTTAGTTTATACAAGTGTCAAACCAGAGCCTTTCTTGAATTCAAAATTTATCTTTAAAAGAGAAGGGCACTGTATTTTGTAATTTTGCCATCAAAAATTCACATCATGAGTTTCTAAGCCAGGCGGCTGATTGGAAAAACCCCAGAGACTTGAAATTTCAATAGACTCCTACTGCCTGAGCAGAATATAGCCGAGGTGCTTCTTTCCACCTGGGCCATTTTTGTCCAGGTCTTCCCAACGTTCATTTCAGTAACAACTGCCCCTGAAACATTGTAAAATCTCCCTGAAGGCTTATTAACGTAGATTTTCATTTACACAAAAGAAAATAAGGAAGGTTATTTTTAATGGAAATACAGGTCTGGAGGGATAAAATAAACATGCTTCCCCACTCGGAAATGATGTTTAAAAAAAAAAACGTTTAAAGCAGGTAAGTAGTTATTAGCACACTAAATAATCATTCTAAATGGAAATGTACACTCAGTTACATTATCTACTTTTATTATAAGACATTTTATTTTTTATAGCATGGATTCATAACATGTTTTAGATACATATTCTATGTAAGCTCATTGCTTCGTTAATGGCGGTCATTCAAATTTCCTAAATGATTTGATGACTAAAGCTCACGGTATGTAAGCTCTAACCGCCCCCTCCCCCAACACACACACCACGCTTGTGTACACCACACACACACATACCGTCAGTGTTTCCACCAAATTACCTGGACTGCCTGGACTGCTGCAGCCACTTTCTAACCAGCAGCCTGAATTCTACCTTTGCCCAGTTATTTTCCACACAGCCATCAGACAAACCTTCTTATGAAAAAAAGGGCACTGGAAATCAGATTGTGTCCCTACTCTGAGAGATCTGTTCCTGCTCTGGCTTGTCCACTCTTGTCTTCACTCCCAATCTTCACTCAGCTCAGCAGGCTTCAACTCCCCCTTGGGTTCTTCAAAACAAGACAAAGGGTTTCCACCTCAGGACTTTGGGAAGCCTGATACTGCGTGCCTGGCATGCGCTCCTTCCCAGAGCCAGGCTCCTTCAGGCATAAGCTTCACTGTCCCTCTCAGAGTCTCCCTTGGTCCTCTCGGGTCACTCTGCCAAAAACACATTTCCTCCTTACAGTTCTTTAGTTCAATACCCTACTCCTTCATTCATGACACTTGACCAGAGTGTTCATTTCTTTCACCATTATTTCTTCTATTTGGTTTTGTTTACCTGTTTATCTGCCCCACTGGAGCCATAGGGGTCTTCCTCTCTGGTGTGTCCCCTGGGTCTGGCACAGTAACTGCTCTCAGAGGGGCTCAGTCAGTATCTGTTCAATGAATGAATGAATGAATGTAAGATGTTGAACAAGACCTAGAATATTTTAAGATGTAAAGTTCAAAGCATGATGTCACACATTTTTTTTAATATTCAGATGCCAAATAATTAAGTTTCAGGCAAAAGAAAAATGATATTTAGAGTTACTTTGCACATTACTTATTCTACTTTACAGGTACAGGCAACAGGTTGTTCTACTTCATTGTTTATATGTTAGAGAGGTCCCCAGTGTCTTACTGAGGTCTCTTCTTTTAGCTTCTGAGTGATAACTGTGAGACAACAAAAGGTAACATCAACTGAGCACCTTTCTAAACACTTGACTTCTATTAACTTACTTAACGCCCACCTTGTAGATGAGAAAACTGAAGGGATGTGTCTCTTGCCCAGGGACACACAGCCAGGAAGCAGCAGAGCTGGGATTTGAACCCTGATACTCTGGCTACAGAGAACCCACTCGAAATCACCACAATATGCTGCCGCCCATGTTTGTCCAAGGGCCTCAGACTCTTGTTGCATAAACATATATGGAACTAGTGGGGAAAAATAAAAGAGAGGAGAAAGACAGAATCATGGTACAGCTCCAGTTTGAGGTGGCTAGTTCAACCACTGATTAAGTGCTATGGCTGCTAACCAAGAGATCAGCAGTTTGCATCTGTCAGGCGCTCCTTGGAAACTCTATGGGGCAGTTCCACTCTGTTCTATAGGGTCGCTATGAGACGGAATCGACTCGACAGCAGTGGGTTTGGTTTTTTGGTTTGGTTCAACCATCTCCCTCTTTTCAATGGATCTGAATTATAAGCTCCTTCTTTCCCCTCTCCATACTGCACGCAACAGTGGCTTTGTTAGTAGCACTGAATACTGTACTTCGTTTCTTCATGGTCATTGACCTTCTCTAGTTTTGGCTATATTTGAACACTCACAACACTCCCTTCTACCTTATTTCTCAAAGAGATTTTATCACCAAAAATGTAAGTGGCACTGGTCAGGCTGCTACTATTGACCAAATCCAAGGAAACTAGAAGTGTGAACTAGATCAAGGAGACAAAGTATGGGGAAAACTGCCCACAAAAACCTCAGTGTGTGAGTGTGCATGAGAGACAGACTTTTAGAAGATGACAGATGCCAGCTGAAGGGATGCCTTTGACCAGCAAAGGCAATAAACTGAAGAAATGTTCAACAGATATTTGAGAGACAAAAAGTGTGTGGTAAAGCAACACTTCACTTCTTGTAGACAAAGCAGGTGTGATCCCACATGAAGACTGCAAAAGATTGGCCAGATTACCAGCCTAAGAGCATGAATTAAGTCAGCAGAAATTTCGTAAAGGTAGAGATAGACTAGGAGCCCTGGTGGCACAGTGGTAAAAGCACTTGGCTGCTAACCTAAAGGTCAGCTGTTCAAATCCACCAGCCTCTCACCGGGAGAAAGATGTGACAATCTGCTTCTGTAAAAATTTACAGCCTTGGAAATCCTACGGGGCAGTCCTGCTGTGTCCTATAGGGTCGCTTTGAGTTGGAATCGACTTGATGGAAACATTTTTTTTTTTTTCCCTTAGAGAAAGACTGGCTCTATAATGATGCTGAAACCTGGTGGCATAAAAAGATGTGGGAAAGTAGTGGTACCCCAAGGTATTCAATGGCATTCTTGACACTACTGGTTTTGCTATCATCACTCATATATAGGATTTGATTGACAGTGAACATAGACTGCAAAACTAAGTATCTGGGTGAGAATAGGTAATATCTGAGTTGCCTGATACCAGTGGGTGGCTAGTTTCATAAACCATGTAAACTGAGATGCATGTATCAATGTGGCAATCTACAATGTATCAACCTACCCTGGACCATAAGGGTGACCCTTTTACCAGAAGGTGACAAACGTTTTCTTAAAAGTAATTATTACACAGAATCATGAAATAGTAAATATTTTAGACTTTTTCAGTTATATGGTATCTGTCACAACTACTCAATTCTGCCATTGTAATGCAAAAGCCACCTTAAAACAATTATACATATATATATACACATATATATATGTATATAAACCAAAACCATTACCGTCAAGTTAATTCTGACTCATAGCAACCCTACTGGACAGAGAAGAACTGTCCCCCCGGGTTTCCAAGGAGCACCTGGCAGATTCGAACCGCTGACCTTTTGGTTAGCAACCATAGCACTTGACCACTACAACACTAGGGTTTCCATACACACACACACACACGTGTATATATATAAATGAATGGGTATGGCTGTATTCCAATAAAACTTGATTTGGGATATTGAAATTTGAATTGTATGTAATTTTCACAAGTTGCGAAACACTCTTCCTTTTTTATTTTACTTCAATAATTTAAAATGTAAGAACCATTCTTAGCTCACGGACTATACAAAATAGGTGGCAGGCCAGATTTGGTCCAGGAGCATAACTTGCCTTCTACTATTATCAGAAAACAAAAAGACTCCAGAAAGTTCTTTTAAAGGAAAATAAGTGTCTTGGAATATCAGATTTTTTTTTTTTTTAATGAATATCCCCTATTCCTTATATTTGTACGTCATTTTAAAACTTTTCATTGGAGCATAACACGTACAGGTGGGGTCACCATGAGTGGGAAACGACTTGCGGGCACTTGTTTACTTGCCTTTTACAACAGGCACACACTGAAGTACAGCTTGATGATTTCCACAAATGTATGCAGTCGTTTAACCAACATCCATCTCAAGAAACAGGACATCAACAACACTCAGAGCCCCTCTCATGCTCCTCAGCCGTCAACCACCCCCTCCCAAGAATAACCACGACCCTGGCTTCTAAGTGCACAGATCAGTACTTTTTTTTTTTTCCTTTTTGGTATAGTACTTTAAACAACAACAATAAAATTGCTGTAGGAAACATAAAGTATGGTTATAAAATAAAAGGAGATAATTAGCTGCTGTAAGCGATATCCGTTATTTTTGAAACCACATAATTATAGACTCTAGAAATGGAAGAAATCTTACAGATTGTCCATATGTAACCCTCGTATTACACCAGATTCCCAGACTAACATAACTAATATATTTACAACCCAATAAACCAAAAAAACCCAACCTGTTGCCATCAAGTTGATTCCAACTCACAGTGTAGAACTGCCCCATCATTACCAAGGAATACCTGGTGGATTCAAACTGCTGAACTTTTGGTTAACAGCCATAGCACTTAACCACTGTGCCACCAGGGTTTCCAAAAAGTCTATGCAAATATCAGTTAAATACACATTAAGCACATGTGTCTGCAGTGAAAATCCATGCATCAATAACATGGCCGAGGAGTAATATAATGATTTAAATTTCTGGTTATTCGTTTATTGTCGAGGTTAATATCTCCCTCATTTTCATTGCATTTAAGTGACAAAGCATGGATTTTTGTGCACTGAGCATCTAAGCCTGGTCAATACTTTCAACTACTGACACTGCTAACAAAGACGAAGGTCTTCATCTCGCAAATCGGCCTTCATGACAAGGTGCAAACTGAATGATGTTAATGATTTTATGAAATATATACATACATGTATATGCACAGGAGTATCTAGTTTCCAGCTATAATATAAACTAAATATAAAATACCACTTTTCTAATTTTATTGAAGGTCCACCAAAAAAGTTTTTTATGGCAATATACTAAGAATGGGCATTTTAAAAATCTGATAACAAAGCGAAAATTAGAAACTATGTCCTGGATTCCCAAGTGTGATACAGATACAGGAGCAAAGTGTCTAAAAGGTGAGGCAGCAGATCAGGAGCAGTGGTGTTCCACTGCAGTTTTACATATTCTCCTATGTACCACTTTCCTTCTTTTATTTTTCCACCACAATGAATGTTTTCACCAGGAAGGTATTTTATGCTAACAAGAGCTGAAAACATTTGTTTTATGGGAAAAATTAAAATGTCTCATTACTTAAGTGTGAATAAACCCACTGTTGTCGATTCCAATTCATAGCAACCCTACAGGACAGAGTTGAGCTGCCCCATAGGGTTTCCATGGCTGTAAATCTTTACGGAAGCAAACTGCCACATCTTTCTCCCTGGGAGTGGCAGGTGGATTCAAACCGCCTACCTTTCAGTTAGCAGCTGAGGACTTTAACCACTGTGCCACCAGGGCCCCTTTTAAGTATTAATACCAAAACCAAAACCAAACCTACTGTCGTCGAGTCGATTCCGACTCATAGCAACCCGATAGGACAGAGTAGAACTGCCCCATAGAGTTTCCAAGGAGCGCCTGGAAGATTCAAACTGCCGACCTCTTGGTTAGCAGCCGTAGCACTTAACCACTACGCCACTAGGGTTTTCCTAAAGTATTAACAGCAATGTATAATTTAAATAGAAATAATCCATTAGCATTTCTAATTATAAAAATAGACTAATTCCAGAGATTTAAGTGCGATACCAGTAAATCGCTAACTTGGGCAATCCTTCATGGTGCTGGTCCACTCGTCACAGAATTAGAAGACCTGGTGTCTGCCCTCTGCTTTGCCACTAGCTTGCTTTGTGACCTCGAGCACGTCAAATTACTTGAACCTCGGTTTTCTCATCTGAAATGCGATACTGTGAAGTTTCTTTCCATCTCTAAAAATATAACTCTCAGTCTAAGAACATGGAAGTAATTAATGTCCAAGCAACAGAATTTTTCCTTTCCTGAAATGCCTGAATATAGCACAGTTATGGAAGAATTAAAGTTTAAAAACAACTTTCCTGAAATGTTATGAATTTCTTTAATAGCTCAGAGGCTAAATGTTGAAACATTTCATCATTAAGAAATGAATACTTTACACTATAAGACTACACTCTGAACAGGCAGTTAAACTTTCCAACTGCTGCCCAAAAAACTTTACCAAGTCTTTATCTTTTTAAAAAGTGAGACTTCTGGGGCTGGCCCATACAGATCAGTATAAATTCAATGCAATTTAAATCACAGTAACAATGTGGGCAGTCTCAGACTATTACTTTCAATGGGATTGAGTCCCTAAGGATAGCAACGACTGAGTCCCATTGAAAGTAATGGAGTAAGCAATCACATGCCATTACTTTCAAGGAGACACAGTCTCCACTACCCATAATAACATGGTGATATAAATCAGCATGAAGAATGAAAATGTAAAAGAATTTCAAAGCTGCAAATGTGAACCCTGAGTCCAAGAAAAAAGAAAGAAAAATCCTCTGCCTGTCTTGCACCCCTAACTCATCAAAGTTGAAGCAGTTTACCGCAGAGCTAGAAAAGCCCAAGAACCCAAGGCGAGGCAACGAGATCCCCAGGAACAGGCTCTTGTCCTTGACACATTTTCTTTCACGCAATTGTTGACATTCTGCTAATTGTTCTCTGTGGTCACATGCCTGTTCCTGTGCCCGTTTTCATCCCACTTTGTTTTGAGGTATTGGTAATCTAGAGAAGAACGAAGTTTTACTTGTCTTTTTCCCCCGTAAGAATCACTGTTGGCTGAATTCATTACAAATGAGTTTTTTTTTTTTTTCCTTCTTTCTTGGGAAATGTTTACTGATTTCCCTAACAGTCGAAAAATCCAAGACTGATTTCTGTCCACGTTAACATAGGGGTAAAATTCCAAGAAAATGTATGACTCAGACATTTGGGTGTAACACATCTCGGTCCATTTCATTTCCTTCTACTAGAAACTAGTTTGGAGCAAGAAGAAAATGATTGCCCACCAGTTCTTCCAAACCTCTGCTCAGTCCTAATTTCTCAACCTCTGCAAATATATGAACCAGAGATTGGAGCTCTGTAGATTAAAAGTCCCTGAGGTTCTTTCTCAAATCAAAAGAATTACAATTAAATGCCTTTACTAGAGATGTGCTAGTGAGTGTTTACCAAAGAGCTCTTCCTGAGAGAAAAAAAAAAAAAAAAGCCCTGATTTTTAGCATTTGCCCATTTCAATGGTGTGAACACTTCCACCGTGGCAGATCCCAAGCTGCCAACAGGACACCACTAAACGTAGGGTTGGGAAAAGACGTCCAGGACTATCATTATGTAGTATTTTCACCACACAGGTTACAATAGACGCAAATGATCTTGAGACCGCAGAGAAGAGCAAAACGTCTTCAAATAATCACAAAGTGTGAATTCTGAGTATTTGTTACCTTAAATATAATTCATTTAACTGTAAGTGTCATCATTTCATTTCGAATGATGGCTATGTTTAGCAACTGGCTCACTGAATTTCTAATGACTGGCTCTAGGGAACCTGTACGGGCCGGGGCCGGGTCCAGCTCGCAACCAGGAGCTTCTCTCCTTAACTTGGAACAGTCAGGTTGACGGGATGTCAAGGATCACAACAGACTTGCAAATAAGTGAAGACTCTCTCAGCCAGTCCTCAGCCTAGTGGGAGTCCTGCCAAGTAAAAGGCTCAAGAGGTCTGAAAATTCTGAAAAGACATAATCAACCTGTTTGTCATATGACTTAATCTTCTGAAGCAAATGAATTAAGGTTGTATTTTTAAAGGTTTTTATCTAAAATTTTTGATGTGGTGGAAAACCCATTTTAGTCCAACAAACCCAAGTTTCCCTCAGTTCCCCTTGGATACTTGTGTGTCATTGGTCTATTTGTTTTACCTTTTTTGTGCCTCAGTTTCCTCTGTATAAAATTGGGATGGATAATAGACCATTGACAATCGTAAGAACTATAAGCATCGTCCTTCTCAAACCATTAAACTTCCAAATACCACTGAAGCGTACAGTTTCCTTCATGAAATGAAATAATGTAAGTGAAAAAAGAAAAAAATTAAGTAACCCCTTCAGACCCTTAATGATCCCATAAATACAAGTTTTAAGTCACTTATGAAGCCATTGAAATAAATTCTACCATTCATAATTTTCACTGACATTTCCTCTTTGATGTGAAGAACAACTTTGACCCTGGAACAGTGTCGTGAGTCACCCTTTCTGGTTTCTCCTCAGTGCCTGGGGTGGATTCCTCAGCCACAGACTCGAGCCACAGACAAATGCAACACTGTAATCTTCAGTTTAGAGAGAACTTCTAATTTTCCAGCTAAGGTGCATCATTTTCTTAGATGTCTTTGCTTCCATCACTAGCACCTGGCTTTCTCTAGGGGACTTTTTTTTTTTTTCACACACAACAAAGTAAACAAAATTATTTAAGCCATTTTACCAAGGAGCTGAATTTTGGGTGATCAGAACAGAATAACAAAGCCATGTGAAGACGCAGACATTACCAGATGAGCTAGGCACACTCACAGCCAGTGTACCTACCGTACATACCGGCCTCATGGCACATGTCAGGCTCGTTCTTTAGGGTAATTACAAACTCTACGTTCCAAAGACCTTTAGGGTCCCTCATGAGGAGTCATAACCGTGAGGGGCTCATTTACAAACGCCATGGTTCCACTCGGAGTAGCTAACTCACGTGGTTTTGAGATGGTGCATGTAATGCTTGGGACTTAAATACATCGAGTGCCTCTCCCTTAGTTACTCCTCTGACACTGTACTGATTAAAATGGTCACAGAAGGAGACAGAAGGTGGGGTAAAGCTCTCCATTGCTGTTTGTGCTAATTTTAGGTTGTGTTCCATGACATCCGCACATCCATCACTCCTTAATGCTTAGTTAGTGATAAAACCAAAAAACCGAAACAAAACGAAACCCACTGCCATCGAGTTGATTCTGACTCATAGCTCCAGAGAAAGGAGAAACAAAAGCTTCCTCCTCAGATACTGCTTATAGGTACCTCCATTACCTCCGTTTTCCTATGTGGAACTTTCTCTTTGCTTTTGCTAGATTGCTCCTTCAACCCATTCCCCAAAACGGTGTCCTGAATCATTTAGCAACAATCAGCGATGTATCTCCTGCTTCCACCTCCCTCCTTCCTTCGCTGTGTCTCTATGTGGATCGGCTCACATGCATCACCGGAACATTTAATGCCCGTTTCCCCATCTTCTACCTCCCTTTCACTGAGTCATTTGAAATTCTCAACCTTTTATAAATAAGTGCCCTAAGTTTTCATGGAGCATGCCTTGCAACGTCCTTGTGTTGATCAGAATCTGGTTCTTCTGACAAGGCCACATAGTTCAGAGACCTCAGGAGCCAAATCGGTACCTTCTGAAATGTATGCAAGAACGAAAGGCAACTACAGTGAATCCGATAACATACAATCCTGCAATCTGTGGGAGGGTGGGTGGGAGTACATGCGCTTGCACATATAGGTTTGGCTGTGGATATTTCTACATATGTATTTGTATGTGATGCATGTACATTCATATACATATAACAAAGCACACAGGGGGCACGGTCATGGAAACATCCTAGACATAAACCTCACAGGACTGAGAAACTGGACTTGAAGGCTAAGGACCATAGTCTCAGCGAACATCTAGTTCAATCGGTATAAGATAGTTCGTAAAGACAGTGTTCTACATCCTACTTTGGTGAGTAGCGTCTGGGGTCTTAAAAGCTTGGGAGGAGCCACCTAAAATACAACCATTGGTCTCTTTCTGTCCAGAGCAGAGGAGAGTGAAGAAAACCAAAGACTTAAGGAAGGAATTAGTCCAAAAGACTAATGAACCTCAGGAACTGCAGCCTCCTCTGGCCTGAGAGCAGAAGAACTAGATGGTGCCTGGCTACCACTACGGATGGCTCTGACCAGCATCACAGTAGAAGGTCCCAGTTGGGGCAGGAAGAAAAATGTAGAGCAAAACTCAAATTGATAAAAATGACTAGACTTACTGGCCTAATAGGGACTGGAGGAACCCCCGAGAATATGGCCCTTAGACAACCTTCAGATTTGGAACTGAAGCCATTCCTGGAGATAACCTCTCACCCAAATAATAGACAGGCCTATAAACTAAGCAATAACGGCTGTGAGGAAAGTGCTCCTTAGAACAATCATCTGTATGAGACCAAGCAGGTAACACCTGCCCAAAATCAAAGATGAAAAGGCAGGAAGGGGTAGGAAAACCAGATGAACGGAAATAAAGAATTCAGGACAGTAATGGGGAGAGTGGTGACACATTGCTGGAGTGCAACCAATGTCACGGAACAATTTGTGTATAAATTATTGAATGGGGAACTAATTTTCTTTGTAAACCTTCACCTAAAGCACAACCAAAAAATTTTTTCTTAAAGTCAGTGTCTCAAAAGGTGGTAGGTAGCCCTAGGAGAAAAAGTTGAAACATAAATACGTGTATTAGAAAATTAATTTAGGGTGCATGAATTGGAAAAATGGCCAACTTTCCATTTTAGCATGGGAACACTTTGTTTTTCACAGGATGTCAGTTTTCTACAATATATAGAGCAAGCTATGACTTATCCTCTAAACGACCGTGCAAGGCCCTCAAGGAAGGCACCACCATGGAGTCAATCTCTTGAAATCTAAAGTGCAGGATTTGAGCTCAGATGTGTTGTCTAAAATATTTCTGGGTGTGTGTTTATATATACGTATATATATATAAACACACACATATAAATATACACACATATATATACATACATACACAACCTAGTGGTGTAGTGGAAACCCTGGCGGCATAGTGGTTAAGAGTTCGGCTGCTAACCAAAAGGTAAATAGTTCGAATTCGCCAGCCACTCCTTGGAAACCCTATGAGGCAGTTCTTCTCTGTCCTATGGGGTCACTGTAAATCTGGAATCAACTAGACAGCAAAGGGTTTTACATATAGATATATATATATAAAATTACTTAACATATGTTAGTTGATTTACATTACTAAATTATTTCAAAGCATATAGAATAATCTGGAATTTGTCCTAACATAGATAATTTTAGAATCTTTAAGTCCATACATCACCAAATCAGGAACCCCACCAAGAATCTGAAAGTTTCTATTCATATTTATTTTAACGTAAAAAGAAAGCTGTAAAAATTACTTTAAATCAAACCTTTAATAAATTATTATTACTAACAAAATCCTACTCTGAATAGACAGTATCCACTCACTAGTCTAGGGGAAAAAAAAAAAACCCCATCCCTTTCCCTTCTAACTGTATTGCAGTCTTTTCTTCTGGCTACTGAAAGCCAGTTCCCGTCTAGCCACATGTCAAATTCACCAGTAATATTTTGGATGTGTTCTCAGGCATTTGTACATACTTAATATTTATGTTTTTCAAAGAAGCACAAAGCATATAGTTGAATAACCAGGAATAATTTAAACTGCATGTGAACTGTCATGAAGAAATGAAGAGGGAACTGTGTGAAAACAGAGTGCCCACATTATAATAAAAAAAGAAAAGAACGGTTTTCAAGGCATACTGACTTCTCCAAAAACATTTCAATCCCACTAGCCTGAGCTTTGAAGACGTCCCCATTGCTGGTGACACCTCCTAAAGTAGAGACACTACCCTACCCAGCACCTGAAAATAGATAAACACCTCCTTTCTGTGGACTACCATGAACGTTTTTCAGGAGTTACTTTGGCTCTATCTGCTACAAGCAATGGCACTGGCAGGAGACACGTCTGTACTCATTTCTGCATTCACTGTACAACCCTAGAATTTTGCCCAGTTGTCATCTTTACTTGAAACAGTCTCGGGACTACAGACAATTTTCAACACGAAAGTACTAGCGAGGTGATAATATCAACTAAATGTGGAGAGGTTTAAACAAGCTTGATACAACATTTACTTCTTTAGACAAGTCTTCCTCTTTTTTTTTTCTTTTATCATTTGCTTCCGTCTAGAGCCACTCAATTCTTTCTATTCATATAAACATCTACTTTTTTAAGGATTTATCATTGAAAAGAAGTTAGTCATTCCCCAAACTGTTTTGAACAACACAAGTAAAAGGAAACAATATCAATACATTCAAGTAATTGAAATCCTTCTTATGTATTTTTTAAAGTTGTTATGCCTCATGAATACTGGTCATAAAATGAAAAGTTCCCTAGTAAGTAGTCATTTTTCATAAGTTTTTTTTTTCCTTACAGGTACTCCCATTTTAACATCTACAAATTTGAGAAAGAAGAGAAAAAGGGATAGAACAAGAAAGAGAGTAAGAGAAACATAGAGAGATTGGTTATGATTATATTTCAATTCAGTTTTTTCTAACTACAAGGAAAACAGAAAGAGAGAAAGTTAACAGCAGAACTTTATTTAAGTATGATTATTACATACAGTTGGTGATCTGGGCAGACTTGATGCCTCTAAAACATATATAATAGCTTAGGTTGTCTCTCAGGAATGGTTATCTTACACCAAGCCACAAGGACATTTGGCAGTTAAGTGCCAAAGAGTTTTGCCAAATGATGAGAAGAAGCCGCCTGCAGATGTGGGAAACCCGCAAACTGCGCATAGCCTGCAGAAGCCATATTTGATTTTTCAGAAAATGCGGAAATCTAAAATAGTAGGTTAGGAATAGGTGGAATTTTCAAGGCAGGAATAAGCAGACAGAAGGTTATTTAAATTCTGTGTTCTTCTCCAGAGTTACCTTTCTGTTCCCTTTGTTTGGTTTTTTGCTACAATTGGGTTGTAGTTCACCCTTCATAGCCTCCACCAGGCCCTGTGTTTTCCTCCAAAGGTTTTAAGTAAGTTTCCTGGGTGTGATATTTTATTAAATTTTTTTCCCAACGTTAAGCCCTACTTTCTCTTAGAGCATTCTGGAATTGACCCGGCAGTTTGTCAGACAGTGCACCGCCTTGTCACTCAGATGGTCGTTGTGATTTCCTCGTCATCCTGCATGCAGCATCCGCTGGGGACAGGTCCTACACTAACAGAGTGGTAACTACATGCCTTGAGAAATTTGAGAAATGACTCCAGTTCCCTCATTGTGAATTTTGCAAATTACACGGACAAGTTTAACATGGCGTCCAAATGGAAACAGGGTGTTGAGGCTCTAAGCCTTCTTCTGGTGAGACACATAGAGAACCTAGTATTAAATACACTTCAGTCCTGGTCTCGATTTCTGCAAACTTACCTTTCCCTTTTGAAAATTCAGGATTCTTTCCTTTGGTACCTCCGAAAACCAATAATCATTAGTGCTTTTTTTTTTTCTCCAGGTTTACATATTTTAAGACAAAAAAATCGGTAAATAAATCATTCATACATTAAGAGTGCTTACCAGCGCGTACAGTGACTGCAGAATTACCTTAGATCTATTACCCACGATGCCTTTCAGGATGGCAGCTAATTACCAGCAGAAAGGTCATGCGAAAAAATAATGTGATTAGCAGAGGTTGAAGGGGAAAAAAATAGCCACACATTTGGACATAGACCAAATTCCCTCTCTGCCACTGTAAGTGAGAACCATTGCTTCAATATTTAATGAAACGCTTACGCTGCAGCACCTGGTCACATTGTCTGCACTGCCTAACCGCTGCCTCCCCCGTGGGTCATTACCGCAGCCATCTGAAAGGGGGCAAACTGTTCACCGAGGACAATAATGCCAGTCTTTAAGAATCTACAGCTACAAAACAGCAGGAGACAGAGTTACTTTGGCTTTGATCTTGGGAAAAATGGCTGGGGGCAAAATGCCGTTTCCTACCATCAGAGACTATCCCGTTAGCAATAATTCTGTAAGTCAAAGCCATTCAAGGGACCCAACTTGGCTAGCCTTCTTTCCTTTCTCTCTCCCCTTGCAGAAGGCTAGCGGCTCCCAGTGAGAGATCCTTGTCAACAGGAAAACACTGGTTCACGCCACCCTGCTAATGATTCAATGCATCAGTACCTCCAACAATCACAGCAGGCAGATGTCCTAAGTTAATACAGACTTCCCTGGGATTTTCCTGGTGAAATAAGGCTTCAAAAGGCATTCGTCTTCTGTCCTCGCTAGAGAACGGCGAAATCCTGGCTCCAATTCCTTGGGTATGTGAACCTCAGCCTAATGGAATTTAATTACTTTACTGGTATTAATCATCTGTACAGTAGAGCAAAGAGTATTTTATTGCCACTTTTAAGGGTTATCGGCACATTTATTTCAAATGAACTGTCAAACTGCATTCCGTGTTAAGGCATGGCAGGTTTGAATCCTACAGCACAGGTGAAAATAAATTTATGCTTTCAAACTCTTCCCCCATCATCAGAATCCCACCCATTAACAGCGGCCGCAGGTATGTAAGGCTCTCAAAATTAAAAGAAATTAAGTGTCTGATTAGCTATTCATTTTTTTTACTCTCTGGTTTTATTCCTTATTCCGACCATTTTGACTACTCATTGGCAAAGGTTACTTTATACCAAGGACCCCAGGAACACCAGTTGGCATCCAATAAGCTGTGACACCATTACAGACTTAGTTACAGAAAAGTGAGGCTAATCGTGTCCATTATCAGGCAACAAGCGCCAGCTCAATAACAGGAGATTCTCCAATTCACGACAGGCAGCAAACATTTTTGTTTTTGCTCATATTCAGGGAAAATGAAGGCCTGCTGCCCTGTCCTCTCATTTGTTCTCAGCCCTTTCTGCGTTGTTCTAGAAGGAACTAAAAGGAGCTCATGCGTCATTTCTAAAGCTCTCCTCCTGTGTTAAATAGATCCAACAGTGGATCGCAAGACGCCAAACTCAGGTTAATTGTGTAGATTTCAGTAAAGTTTCCGTTTGCCGTAAAGCATTCTACGGAACACGGAGCAAACTAGGAGAGTGGGAGCAGGAAAAACGCAGGACAAAAGTCCTCATGCAAGTGTGGCTGTAGGGCTGTCTAGAGCTCTGGAATCGGGTTACGACGTTGTTGTTGTCATTAGTTACCATCAGGTCAGCCCCAGACTGCTACCTGATCCTGCCCGTGTCACCTCCATGATAGGTTGTGGATCTGACCTTTGTGATCCACAGAGTGTTCCCTCATTGATTTTGGAAGTAGGTCGCCAGGCCTGTCCTCCTAGTCTGTCTTAGTCTGGGAAGTCTGCTGAAGTCTGTTCAGCATCATAGCAACATGCAAGCCTCCACTGACAAGACAGGTGGGGGCTGCACACGAGGTGCACTGGCCAGGAATCAAACCCAGGTCTCCCACTTGGAAGGCAAGAATCCTACCACTGAACCATGACTACCCTCATTAGTTGACGCCTTAGGCAAATCCTTAACCTCCTTGGTTTCCTGATCTGTAAAATGGGAATATCATCACCAGCTTACGTTCAGGTGCAAGGGTAATAATCCATGTACAAATAAAATAATCTCAGCACAATACCTGGGACATGGTGGGCTCACTTACGTTGTTGTGTTGTGATTACAAGGAAGACACATAATACTTGAAAACACATATATTCTACCGTCTCACATGGGTCCATGTCATTTTAAATGGATTCCCTAGGAATGCCAGTGGCTTCTAAGATACCTTAATTTTCTTCTTTCCTCAACCTACCCTTCCTCCACCAAAGTCCTTATCATCCCCAACCTGTCCCACATCCACCTGTTTAAGGCATTTTCCACTCATCTCATTTCAGAGACATTCTGCAGCGAAAGCAAATGAGAGCAATTTGTGACATGAGCTACCGCATGAGCGAAAGACACATAATTAGTGTCAGAATAGATGCATTCGCTTTTTAAGTCTATTTGTCCTGTGATTTCAAATGAATCAAGCTGCTGTATCTCTCTCAACAGCTTCATACTACTCCATAATGAATTAAATGGCTCCTCCAGAAAAAAAAAAAAGTGTAAGCTTTATGAATAAAATGCTTTTTCAAATGTTGGGATAAGAAGGACTTAAAAAGACTCTTATGTCTAGTACCCCTCGCTTAGAGATCTTCTTTAAACTCAGAATCTTTGAAAGAAAAGCGTTCTCCAAGAAAAAATAAAAAACACTCTTTTTCCCCCCATCTTTCCAAACGTTATAATTACCAGTGAGGGGTAGAAGAAAGCTACAGTATTCAACAAAGGCAGAACAGGGCCCTGAATTTCACTACCCTTTCTTACTACTCCGATGTCCTAAACAAGCAATCAAGGCCCCAAATCCTCTTCAAAGACATTTCATAAGAGAGGGGAGAGTGTTCCAGTAAAAGCTCTAAAATGTCTACATTCTACTACGCAGTTCCTCTACTTCCACTTACTCTATCCTCGTTTTCTTAAGTGAATATAACTGTTTGGTGTAAAGATAAGAGACCCTAGGAGTCCATTCTCTTAACTCCACCTTTAAAATAAGCTTGGTGCCTCCAAGTTTCCTAAACCTTCGTCTTTACTAATCTCTTTATGGATTTGAAGAAAGCAACACAGAATTTTTGAACCTAACAGTAGCCTCTGGGAAAAGCAGAAAATCATTTGAACTTGAGGAAGACTGGAGCTATGATGGTTGAAGGGGAGAGTGTTAATGCATAACTTAATTTAAAGTTGTTGGAGGTCCAAGGAAAATCCACACTGGTCAGCTAGTTATGTGCAGACCCAAATTATATACAAAGTCCAGTTTCTAGTAATGGTACACACCTCACATTTCAGCAGTAAGTTAAAATTAGGGATTTATTTATGGGACTAATCCTTTCTTATTTGAAAAGGCAGAAAATAAAAGTAGTCTCAGATTTCAAACAAGGTCCATGGAAGTCATGTTTACCTCATAGTTGTCACTTAGATTATAAAAAAGTAACGTCACCATGAGGAGCCTTGGTGGCACAGTGGTTATGAACTGGGCTACTAACCGAAAGGTAGGTGGTTCGAATCCAGAGAAAGATGTGGAAGTCTGCTCCCATAAAGATTACACCCTTGGAAACTTTGTAGGGCAGTTCTACTCTGTCCTATAGGGTTACTATGAGTTGGAACCGACTGGAGGCAACAGGTCAACGGGTAATGTCTTCGTGAAGACTATAAACGAGGCTCACAGTGAAGAGCCTAGTGTTTAACCCTAGTTCCCTTTTATTCTTCCAACCGAAAACTCTGTTTCTTCATTTGCGAATGAAAATAAGGTTAATTATCTTAATAAGTATATGAGGACAGATGAGATAAGATATATACACCAAGTTAAACTACATAAATCTAACAAGTTATCATAAAATGACAACTATATCAAGGGAAAAAAAAAATTAATTTCAGTTCCCAGAGGAAACCCAAGGCTTCGTAACACCTTCACATTAGCAAGCGTGTTAGTTCTAGGAAACGGTCAGTCGGGAAGTATTCTTTGTGGTGAAGAAGCCATCACGGCACCTGCATTCTCCAACCACCACCCATCTGTCAGCCCGTCAGCCTGTCACGGTCAGCCTGTCACGGTCAGCCTGTCACGGTCAGCCTGTCACGGTCAGCCTGTCACGGTCCTACTGTCACGGTCAGCCTGTCACGGTCCTACTGTCACGGTCAGCCTGTCACGGTCAGCCTGTCACGGTCAGCCTGTCACGGTCCTACTGTCACGGTCAGCCTGTCGCGGTCAGCCTGTCGCGGTCAGCCTGTCGCGGTCAGCCTGTCACGGTCAGCCTGTCACGGTCAGACTGTCACGGTCAGACTGTCACGGTCAGACTGTCACGGTCAGCCTGTCACGGTCAGACTGTCACGGTCAGCCTGTCACGGTCAGACTGTCACGGTCAGACTGTCACGGTCAGCCTGTCACGGTCAGCCTGTCACGGTCAGCCTGTCACGGTCAGCCTGTCACGGTCATACTGTCACGGTCAGCCTGTCATGGTCATACTGTCACGGTCATACTGTCACGGTCATACTGTCACGATGTGTATGTTGCTATAATCCTGGAAGCCAAGTCACCAGTATTTCAAACACCAGCAGGGTCACCCATGAAGGACAGATTTCAGCTAAGCTTCCCAACCAAAACACGCTAAGGTGAAAGACCTCGTGATCTACTTCTGAAAAGTAACCGATGAAAACCTTATCGATCACAATAGAATATTGTCCAATATAGTGTTGGCAGATGAGCCCCCTAGGTTGGAAGGTACTCAAAACACACAGTGGCTGCAACAGTGGACTCAAGTATACCATCGATCATAAAGATGGTACACGACCAGGCAGGGGGTCACCACAAGTCATGAGTCAGCACTGACTCTGACGGCAATGAACAACAACAACAACAACATATTCTCCATGCCTCATATTCTCTGCCTTTATGGTATTTATCTCTTGAGTTGATCATGATCAACATTTGAGTGATAAGCCCTGTTAGCTGCTACCAAAAACTACTGACTAAATTCCCAGTTGCATATGCCATTGGGCTAAAAATAATGACATCATAGGAAGCCACGGGATATTTATAATCTAGAAGGCAAACGCTAATATGTTGTGAATACAAGTAACTGATAATAACATAGGTGCCTGATCTTTATGTTAATCATTTTATGAAAAATTCTCCTGCTCATTAACTTTTCATAATTTTACTTCCTTAAACGGAGTACAAAATTGATAACATCAGGATCATCTGTGTTACAGAAATGATCAAATGGATTTCAGTACTTAACTTGATATAATATGATTGCATTAAAAATGCTCACAGAGATCTTATAATAACATAGGAGTGTGTTTTTGTTAAAATGAAAGGTAAGAAAAACACAAAACAAAACTGCATCCACAGTATGATTAAAAAAAAAAAAAACGTTGCCATCGAGTCGATTCCGACTCATGGTGACCCTATGGGACAGAGGAGAGTTGCCCCACAGGGTTTCCAACGTGCAGCTGGTGGATTCGAACTGTCGACCTTTTGTTTAGCAGTTGTTGCTCTTAACCACTACGTCACCAGGACTCCATAAAATAAAGCAACCAAGGACTACACACAGATAAAACACTGGAAGAAAATACACCAAAATGATAACAGCAAATGTTTTTGGTTGGTAAGTCTAGGGGTGTTTTTTTCTTCTTTCCAATTTTACCAAGTTTTCTAATATTCTCTAATAAATATGTTCCTAAGAAAACATACAACTTGCTTTGTTATTTAGAGGAAAAAAAGGCCAGAGACCTTGCCTTACCCTTTCATGTCACCACTGAAGGGCATAAACCTACAATAAATGTTACATGTTGGTTGGGGACAGAGGCCAAGGGTAAGTACAAGACTTCGTGAAGAGTGGGGCCACTAACCCAGAAGTTCTGCTTCCATCATTGATGTGCTCTGTCAGTGCTTTTTAATCAGCAGCCCTTTTATGATTAATCCAGACTACTGGTTTTAAAACTCATTGTTGTTCAGTTGATTTCAACTCATAGCAACCCTACAGGACAGGGTAGAACTGCCCAAAAGGTTTCCAAGACTGTATTCTTTACAGAAGCAGAAGGCCACATCTTTCTCCCAGGGAGCAGCTGGTGGGTTCGAACCGCTGACCTTTCAGTTAGCAGCCAACCACTTAGCCACTGTGCCACCAGGGCTCCGGTTTCAAGCATGCTCTTCTACTGCACAGGTCCCTAGGTGGTACGAATGGTTTGTGCTTGATTACTAACCTGAAGGTGGCAGTTCAAACCCACCCAATGGTACTTAGAAAGAAAGGCCGGATGATCCGCTTCCGCGAAGATTACAGCCAAGAAAGTCCTATGGATCACGGTTCTACTGTGAAACACTCAGGGTCGCCATGAGTCAGAATCGACTCGACAGCAAAGGGTTTGGTTTTTGGCTTATCCTACTTCACAGGAGTGCCTAGGTGGTAGGAATGGTTAACACGCTCAGGTGCTAACCAAAAGGTTGGAGGTTCAAGCCCACCCAGAGGTACCTCAGAAGAAAGACTGGCACTCTACTTCTAAAAATCAGCCCCTGAAAACCCTATGGAGTACAGTTATACTCTGACACCCATGGAATTACCATGAGTCAGAATCAACTCGACAGCAACGGGTACTGGTATCCTACTTCACAGCTAAGACTGTGGGTTGCCTGTATTTCGTAAGAAGCACGTTATCGTTGTCAGGCACCATCGCATTGGGTCGGACTCACAGCAACCCCGTGTCCCAGGAAGGAACGCTGCCCGGCCCTGCGCCATCCTCGGAATCGGTGCTGTGCTTGAGCCCGCTGTTGTAAGCATTGTGTCAACACATCTCATTGAGGGTCGTCTTCTTTTTCGCTGACCCTCCAATTATCAAAATGTCCTTTATTGTAGTATTTTGAAAAACAGTGACTTCTCACTTATCCAAACTTATTTTTTGTAAGTACATTATCTTCACATGAATCAGCCCTGATTTACTCACTTTTCTCCCTTCCTAAGGATATTTTCATTTACTGCTCAACACGTCTTCAGGTGCACTGACTGAAATTAAACACGGTATTCCAGGTGAAAGTGCGCCATTATCAGATAGAATACCAACTCAATATTTCTATATTATTTTCTCCCTTTTTCACACACCCTGGAGTCCCATTTGCTTTCTTAACTGCCCCCATGATAGGGAGATTTCGTTTCGCTATCCATGATGACTCCTAATTCATTTAAACAGCACACACTATTTTAATCTTATCTGTTTTCACAGATATCATATCTTTTTATGGACTGAACTGTTCTTTTGCTAACTTAGCTTTTCTCTTATGTGAAATGTTCTAGGTCAGATAAGTAATACAGTACCCAAAGATATAATGATAAAAAGTAATGTTAGCACAGTAGCATAAAATTATGTCTCAAACATAGTTTTAATCGTTTCTACAAATACATGAGAATTACATTAAAAGATTTTCATATGAGTGAATATTGAAATATTTAACACTTAGGAGATTTATGTGCCTATCTTGTTTTTCATAAATGTCTTGCCATTTTACTAATTAACCACAGATATCTATGTTTAGACAAATTTTCTCTCCATCACAGCCTAGCCTCCCTGTCTACACGACTTTTTCTTGCAGTAAAATTGAAGCGCTTGGTTCTACATACTCAGCCTTCTCTAGGTAACAGATTGCAATGTTGTGAACACAAAAGTAGAAGATAGGAAGATGGCACTTTTGGGCCCTCGTCCCAGATCATCCACCCAGCATGCGTTGTGCTCCTGGAAACTCGCTGCTTCCTTTGTCTGGCTCAGTTAACTCGTGCAGAGAATGGACCAGGCAGTTCTAGCTTCCTTTTCCTCTCTCTGGCTCAGTTAACTCGTGCCGAGAATGGGCCAGGCAGTTCTAGCTTCCTTTTCCTCTCTCTGGCTCAGTTAACTCGTGCCGAGAATGGGCCGGGCAGTTCTAGCTTCCTTTTCCTCTCTCTGGCTCAGTTAGCTCATGCAGAGAATGGACCGGGCAGTTCTAGCTTCCTTTTCCTCTCTCTGGGTCAGTTAGCTCATGCAGAGAATGGGCCGGGCAGTTCTAGCTTCCTTAAAAGATGATTCCATTTTTCTGCTTTAAAAAAACATGGGGTTCAGATTATTTTTCCCCAGATTCTTTTGAGTGTGCCTAATCACACCTCTGCATGCCTACCTAAAAGAAGGACTGGCAAGAACGTGCCCCTCTGCCATGTTTCCAGACTAAGTTTTGTGGCTGAATGCCACTGCTAAAGCATGCTGGGTGCTTTCCAACCAGCCTCTGTATTCAGAGCAAATTCTCACTGCAAAATTAGGAGAAGGTAATTTTTAAAAATGTTTGCAAGACTCATACTTTTCATGATCCTGAATTCTTTGCTTTCAAATTTAGTCAAGATTTCTTTGGAAAGAAATGTCACTTTGTCAATTATTTGATACAAGAGTTTAATCCCATTCTAGTTTTGACCTGCCAGCATGTCTTTTATCCTCTTTCAAAAGAAATGTGCTAAGACCATAAAACTAAAACTTATATTAGCAACGAGCCCTCGTGGTGCAGTAGTTAAGAGCTCGGCTGCTAACCAAAAGGTCAGCAGTTAAAATCCACCAGCCGGTTCTTAGAAACCCCACAGGGTAGTTCTACTCTGTTGTATAGGGTCGCTACGGTTCAGAATCCAGGGTTATATTAGTAAAAATAAAGCATAATTAATGAAATAAACATTATAGAAAATATGTTCATATTTGCAAAATACTTACATGAAATATATTAGACATTAGTTCACATTACATGCCTCTTTCAGACAGCTACTTTATTCTCCTTGAATCACCCCAATTGCATTTTCATTTAGTTACTGGTTGAAAATGATGACTCGTTTTTTTATACAGAGATAAAGCAGAAAAGAGATTGGATAGATGGATAGAAACACAGACAGCACACTGTAAGTACTAAATATTGCTGACTCATTCATTATTTCATTCTGTAGACGTTTACTATTTATTATGTACCACGAGCTGTTCCACGTGCTCAGCCTACAAGAGTCAGCAAAGTAAAGAAAGTGTCTGCTCTCACAGAGCTTACGAACTGACAAGAAATATGAATCAGCTTGAACTACACAGAATGGAGCTTTTGGTAAGGCCAAAGTCTACAATTTCGTGAGGCTCAAATCAAGTCATACATCAGATGGTGGTAAGCTATAGAGAACAATGAAGCTGCGGTAACAGAGAACAAGAGTACACATGGGATGCTACTCTTAAATAGCGGAGTCAGGGAGGGCAGGGGCCTGATAAGTGAGGGACCAAGAGAATGTAGACATCTCTGGAAAGAGCCTTCAAGGCACAGGAGATAGGAGAAGCAGTCCTGAGGCTAGAGGAGGTTAGTGTGCTTGAGACCCAGCAGAGGCACCACTGTGGGTGAAGCAGGGTGACGAGGCAGAAGAGTGGAAGACAAGGAAGTCAGCAAGGCAGAGAGGGGCTGTGGGGCCAGCAGGACCATGGAGGGCCTGTGGCCACAGGACAGAATTTACTTTTACTCTGATGAGACAGGAAGTTTTGAGAGGGTTTTGACTAGGGAAGTAATGTGATATAATTCACTTTTTTAAAGGACTCTCTGTTAAGTTGAGAATAGAATCGAAGAGAAGGGAGAAGGGCAGAAGCAGGGAGACACACTGTGAGGCTATGACAGCAATCGAGACAAGAACGAAGGGTGGCTTTGACCACATCAGTATAGGCAAGGTGGTGAGAAGTAGTCACATTTAGGAATTGGAGGTAGAGCTAACACAGCTTCTTATTGACTGGACATAGACTGAGGGAAAACAGGGTGGGATGGGTCAAATTAAATGCAGAATTTGCCAAGTGAAAGGAAGGAGAGAGTTGCTTTCATCTAAAGTCTGGAAGATTGCAGGTTTGGTGGGTGAGGGGAAAATATGAATTTCAGTTTAGAATGTGACAGATTAGACCTCTTGGGTAGTCAAGTGGTGGTATCAACAAAGTAGTCTAAGATACAGATCTGGAGTTCAGAGAAGTGGTCTGGGCCAGAGATACGAGTGTTACAGCGATCAGTTTATAAATAGTGCACAAGCCCACGATAAGGGATGACGTCATCTAGGAAGTGAGCGCAGACAGAGAAGAAGGTTACGGACTGAGCCGCAGGACAGAGGAAAAGCTAGCAAAAGAGATGGGTAAGAAATGGCTGATGAGGAAGGGGCATATCAGGAGGATGGAAATGACCGACCTTCCCCAGGGGAAAAAAAAATCCCCAAACATACAATATTATAAATATAATTTCAGGGAGTTGAAGGACTATATGAAGTCCATTCACGTTAAGTATCCTCAATGTAACTGAAAGTAGTCCATACATAGAAGTGCAGGAAAAAATGCTTTTTTATCTTTCCTTTGCCCATACCTCACACAGTCCTTCTTATGAAAGTCAAACCTTTAAATATATTTATACATATATATAGTTTTTCCTAAGCACAAAAAGTTTTATAAGTATCTCTTTGGTGATCAAAACCAAATCAGAAAAGCTAACTGATCATGTATTTTCACGGATGCTGGGCACTATGGGAAACCCTGGTGGTGTGGTGGTTAAGTGCTAGGGCTGCTAACCACAAGGTCGGCAGTTCGAATGCACCAGGCGCTCCTTGGAAACCCTCTGGGGCAGTTCTACTCTGTCCTATAGGGTTACTATGAGTCAAAACCGACTCAACAGCAACGGGTTTGTTTTTTTGGTTTGGGCACTATGGGGCAACCAAAGAGATCCAAGGCTATGGTTTTGGGCCTCAAGAAATTTGTAATATGGAAGGAAATATAAGGCATTGAAAAAAAAACAAAAACGTTGTTACCAAGTCAGTTCTGACTCATGGTAACCCCATATGTGTCAGAGTAGACCTGTGCTCCACAGGGTTTTCAATAACCGATTTTTTGGGAAGTAGCTCGCCGGACCTTTCTTCCAAGGTATCTCTTGGTGGACTAGAACCTCCAACTTTTAGCAGCCAACCACATTGACCATTTGTACCACTCAAGGACTCCATATAAGGCATACACACATGAAATTTACCTGGAAATATGTGGATCCAGAAAGCATTAGGAGAGACACCACAACATTGAGAATAAACTGTTGTCAAAATAAGAACTCAAACATTCAGGGCAACCGAGGGACTGACCCTGTGTTTCAGAACAGCAAAGAACAGACTGTCTGAAAGAAATGAGCCCGGAGTGGGGGCTTGAAGGACGAGGAAGAGTATAACAGACAGTAAGACAGAGTGGGAGGAGAGGAAACCCCTGAAGTCAGCATGTGGAAAGGATGCCTCAGAGACAGGGATGGCTGGATAGGTGCTGGTCTGCAATTTGACATGTTTGGCAAATTCTCCACCAAAATGCACCAGGCCTGACATTAGACAGTGAAATGGGCCAAACAGTGGGTAAGATCTCAGCAGAGCAGATGAGCAGATTCACGTTAATGCAGAAAATATGGCACTGCGCCGTCCCCTCCAGGGTCCCAGTCAGTGCTTAGGGAGTATTCAATCGTCAGCCTTGTTCAGAAATCCCACCATTACCATTGTTTTCATTAACATATATCTGTAAGGCCCTTTATGGAGCCCTGGTGACGCAGTGGTTAACAGCTCAGCTGCTAACCGAAAGGTCGGCAGTTAAATCCACCAGCCCCTCTTCGGAAACCCTGTGGGGCAGTTCTACTCTGTCCTGTGGGTCGCTGGGAGTTGGAATTGACTTGACTGCAATGGGTATTAAGGCACTTTACACTTTACAAAGATCTTTCATATACACAGCCTTGATTCTTGCTGTTAATAGCATTTGTACTGACATTTTCTTAAACAACTTCAGGGAGATAAGCAGAACCAAAGAAAGCACATGCAATATCCTGACCTACGTAAAATCAGGTATCATTACAAAAAGGCGTTAGGAAGCCACAGGCTGGCAGAGTTCTCACCAGAAGGGTAATTCAGCAAGAACCTTCGCTATTGTCCCTTACAGCACCCATGTCAGAACAAGCTTCATCAATCAAAGAGAAAGTAAACGTAATTCACCTCCTGATAATTAAATAGTACCATCTTCTGATTTTTATGTCATTGGAACAAACGTGTTTTGCTATTGTGCTTATTATACCAAATTCTCCAAATGAAATAATGCTGTCAAAATTAGGAATACAAAGGATAGTTGATTAATAAGTGGTATGGATTAAATTGTGCTCCCCCCACAAAAGAAAAAAAAAAAACAAGTTAAAATCCTCTGGTGGCGCAGTGGTTAAGAGCTTCGCTGCTCTTCAAATCCACCAGCCGCTCCATGGAAACCCTACGGGGCAGTTTTACTCTGACCTGTAGGGTTGCTATGAGTCGGAACTGGCTACACAGCCGTGGGTTTGGTTTGGGTTTTTTGGTATACCTATGGACGTGATCCTGTTTGAAAATACAGGGTTTTCTTTGTTAGGTTAATTAGATCATACCTACGTGGGGTGGGTTCTAAATCTAATCACTTCTCAGTTATAAAAAGAGCAGAACAGACACAGACATGGACACTGTGGGAAAGACAGACTCCATGTGAGGAATGACAAAGTACCGAGGAGCACCCAGGCCTACCAACAAGGAAGAAGACCACACAGTCAGACCCTGCTTTGGACGTTTAGCCTCCAGACTCGTGAGAAAATGAATTTCTGTTCTTTAAAACCACCCACCTGTGTTATTTCTGCTACAGTGGTAGTAGATAACCAAGACAATAAATGTCCTGGTTAACTTGGGTATAGTAAATTGAACTTAATCTTTTTTCATAATTTGCTACTTTGCAAGGTCTTCTTACCATGGGCAACCTTTGGGCAGTCGGTCAGAGCTGGGGCAGCAGGAAGACCACGAGACGGAGACAAACTGAACTGAGTACTGGGACGGGTCCCGCTGCTAAAAAGACAAATCCACTTAACTGGTGATTCTGGGGAGATAGCTTCCAAATTATTAGGCTTTTAAATAAAAAATTAAAACCTCACATTTTAATTATTTTAACTACCCACTTCGCCTTCAAGATCTGGCCTAGCTAGCCTTAAAATTTTATTCTATGCTTTTACAATATATTCTTTTTAAAAAAACTCAAAAAGTTCTCTGTATCTTGAAAATAGATAATGAAGGTCTGATATACCAGCAAAGCTGTCTTCTCTGAATTCTCCAAGCGTTCTATCACTCAGGACTTCCGCAGCTCTACAGAAGAAGCTCCCACATGCCTCAGTCTGACCTTGGAAAACCCTGAAGTACCTTCTCACTCCCGAAAGGCCAAAAGACAATTCAATTTGTTTTAGCTTTACGGGAAGTTAATTTGGCTCGGATTATGGGAAGATTAATCATCGTAAGTTATATACGGATATCTCATACACTGGAATATTTGGTAAAACAAAGCATTTGATTTTACGACTACTCCTGCTAACAGAGTTTACTGTAATTTTTATTAGAATTTTAATTATTAACATTGAACCCTCTTCCCTGCAACTATGTACTATGGTATGGTTGAATAAAAGAGTGAATTATTCAGCAAAATGGCCAAATTTCCCTTTTGCCATGAAAAACTGCATGCCCTAAAAAAAAAAAAAAATTTTTTTTTTTTTTTTTTTTAGCCTGGAAGAAAAAGACCTGGGAAGAAAAGCCAAATAAATCAAGAACTCAGAACAAAGTGCAGGGCACCCAGTCTCACCTCTATAATGATCATAATCTCCAAACTACCTGTAAAGTTTTGCTTACTGGATTGAGCCAGAAGAGAAATAAAGAAAAGTTTTTTGTACATAGTAAGGGGAAAAAAAAAAAATCAGGGCTAATCATAAGCTCTGCTCCACCAGGAAAAAATAACAAGATTTAAAATTGTTGTAATAAGCCAGTGGTTAAGAATACAACTACATTATGCTAATTATCATAGTTTTACCATTAGCCAATGTAAATTACTATGCTTATTAAAGGGACAGAAACGGTTCTGTGCTTAGAAGCTATAGATAAGTTACAGTAAGGTTTATGGGCAGAGAGTAAAATTATGCCTCTTTTGCCATAAAAATAATGGTTTTAAATAGAAAATAATAAATAACATGAGCGAACACGCAAGTGTAAAATAATTACTTTAACTTTTATAGAGGGCAGGACCTCGGTTTTATTATCAATAGTGTATCATATCCGCTACAGCTCCGTAGAGCTGTAGCCCTCTTTAGTTAAAGCAAATGTTTGCTGTGTCATTATGGCTTTAATCCCTATAAGAACACATTCCCTTTTTTTTTTTTTATTTTTCACCATTAAAATAATTTTCAAGACCCTTTGGCAGAGTGGTTAATAGTTCAGCTGCTAACCAAAAGGTCAGCAGTTCCAATCTACCAGGTGCTCCTTGGAAGTCCTGTGGGACAGTTCTACTCTGTCCTATAGGGTCGCTATGAGTCTTAATTGATTCAACGGCAATGGGTTTGGTTTTTTGGGTTTTTTTTTTTTAATTATAATTTTAAATTCATGGAATCTCCTCTCCAAACCCAACTCAAAAGCTTGGAAGATATTATCTTCTCCCCACGAAAAATCAATTGCCAAACTCTGAATTCTACTTTCTCTAAATGCTTATCAAATCTGTTCGCTTCTTACCATCTGTTATGGATTGAATTGTCCCCCCAAAATATCTGTCACCTTGGCTAGTCCTTGATTCTCAGTACTGTGTGATTTCCCACCATATTGTCTTTTTTTTTTTTTTTTGGTCATTCGATGTGATTTTCCTTTTGTTGTAAATCCTACCTCTATGATGTTAATTAGGTGGGATTAGCAGCAGTTATGTTAACGAGGCAGGACTCAATCTACAATATTACGTTGTGTCTTAAGCCAATCTCTTTTGGGACATAAAAGAGAGAAGCGAGCAGAGACATGGAGACTACATACCACCAAGACATAAGTACTGGGAGCAGAGTGCATCATTTGGACCCGGGGTCTCTGTGCTGAGAAGCTCCTCAGCCACAGGAGGATTGATGACAAGCACCTCCCCCCAGAGCAGACAGAGAGAGAAAGCCTTCCGCTGCAGCTGGTACCCCGAATTCAGACTTCTAGCCTCCTAGACTGTTAGAGAATAAACTTCTGTTTGTTAAAGCCATCCACTTGTTGTATTTCTGTTACAGCAGCGCTAGATAACTAAGATACCATCTTTACTACCAATATCCCAGTCAAAGTCACCACCATATCTCACCTCAGCTCTATCACCAGACTTTTCACTGGTCTCCCCTCTCATGCGCTGCTCTGAACCGATCACAGCACTTACATGTTGCCATGTCTCTCCTACGTACCTCATAGCTCCAAGGATAACTTCCAAAATCCGCACCCTGACCTACAAGGCCCTGCACATTTGACCTCTGATACATTCTCCAGCTTTTCTTCATCCCAACTTTGCCCTTTATATTCCAGGCTTTCTGGCCTTTTTTTGGGTCCTTCAACATTCTATTACTCCTTCCCGCCTAAGTCTTCCTCAATGTTGTTTCTCTAAACAATCACACGCTCAGCTTAAAAAACATTTCCTCAGCAAAGTCCACTTTGATATTCCTCTAGGCCAGATCGATCATTATTTTAACCATAGTCCAGTCTGCTATACAACGATCACAATTCTAAGTATTTGCTTATATGTCTATGGTCCTGCCTTCCCTGCCCTGTCTCCCCCCGACCCCTACCCCACTCCCGTCTCACACACACAGACTCAGCACACACATACGTACACTTCATGAGGAAGGACAGGGACCACGTTCTCTACTGGATCTCCAGGCCCAAGAACAATCCATATTGCATGATATAAATGATCATTCAACATTTGCTGAATTAATGAATAAATGAATATACGTCTCCTCATAAATGATATTTGTACTGTTATAAAACAATCCCTAGATTTCTCAACAACCTCTCAATTTAAGAGTACAAGAAGCAAACAAGTAAAAAAAGGCAGATGAAGAGCAAAGTAGTTCCTGCTGTATCACAGATATTGTTCCTAGACTCATATACAATAACAAGGGTGAAGGATGGAGAAGGAAAGCAGGAAAATATAATTACTGTGTCTCAGGCCACACAATGTAACCTAAGACACATTAAAACGTTTGAAGGTAATAAGCTTAAAAATAGGTTATAATGCATCCCTTCAATCCTCCTGCATACTATATATATCAATCAAAATAAACCACAAAATAAATGTAAATCAGCACAATACAGGTCTGTCTTAGTTATCTACTGTTGCTAAAATGGAAATACTACAAGTGGATGGCTTTAACAAACAGAAATTTATTCTAACACAGTCTAGGAGGCTAGAAGTCCAAATTCAGGGCACCAGCTCTAGGGCAAGGCTTTCTTTCTCTGTGGGCTCTGGAAGAAGGTCCTTGTCATCATCTTCCCCTGGTCTAGGAGCTTCTCAGCATAGGGACCCTGCATCTAAAGGATGTGCTCTACTCCCGGCTCTTCTTGATGGTAATGAGGTCCTTTTCCTCTCTGCTCACTAGTCTCTTCTATATCTCAAAAGAAATTAACTGAAAATACAACCTAATCCTATAGATTGTGTCCTGCTTCATTAACACAAATACCTCTAATCCTGCCTCATTAACATCATAAAAAACCCACTGCCGTCCAGTGGATTTCAACTCATAGCAACCATACAGGATGAGTGGAACTGTCCCCTAGGGTCTCCAAGGAGCAGCTCGCAGATTCCATCTGCCAACCTTTTGGTTAGCAGCTGTAGCTCTTAACCACTGTACACAAATATCATAGAGGTTAGGATTTATAACACATAGGATAATTACATCACAGCATAAAATGGAGGACAGCCACATAATACTGGGAATCATGGCCTGGCCAAGTTGACACATTTTGGGGGGGACACAATTCAATCCATAACAAGGTCTAAAAATAAATTCATTGTGTGAGTGTATTTTTAAATAGGAAACATCTAATTGCTCCAAAAATTTTTTTTCTTTTACATTTTAGTGTCCCCAGGTTACCTGATGGAGCCCTGGTAGAGTAGTGGTTAAAGTGCTCATCTGCTAACCAAAAGGTCAGTGGTTTGAACCCACCAACTGCTCCATGGGAGAAAGATGTGGCAGTCTGCCTTCACACAGATTTACACCCTTGGGAACCCTATGGGGAAGTTCTACTCTTTCATATAGGGTCACTATGAGTTGGAATCGACTCAAAGGCAGTGAGTTTGGGTTTTTCAGGTGATCTGGCCCTCAGTGAACTTGCTTCAACCTTCTAAGCCTTCCTGTTCTTACAGACATGCCAATTGTGAGCAAGCACCACAAACTCCCTCTGAGAATTCTTGAATACTCTTCCTACTTGGCCTTAGCTCACCATACCCCACTCCTGGCGGAGGGGGGGAAAGATGATTCTTTGTTTAGGTGTTGGGAGCCAGCCAGCAACCACTCCATGGAGAAGTAAACCTGAGTAACGCGGAGCAGAAACTAGACCTCTTCTCTGGAGAGATCCTGACTTCTACCAGTAAGATGGGGGCACAAACAGCTGCTAGCCATAGTTCACAACATTGTAGGGAGATTCTAATACAATGATTTTGATGAAAGCACGCTCTAAACTATAAAGAGCCACGCTGTACAAATTTAAGTGACTACTGGGAGATGTGTGCACATGTGTGTAAAAGTTGATTTGGAGATGTATTTAGACGTAATTATACATATTTATATTTCCCCAACTGTGCTGTGCTTTTCTCAAGGGTAAAGATCGTGTCTTGTTTTAATAATGTAACAATTATCTTTGCTTTTCAAAGCTAGAACAAGTGAGGTGTTCTTTTCTGTGTATGGGTACACAATAGTTGCCCAAAAATGCTTCAAAAATGAGTAGAGTTCAGCGATCTTTAACAATCAAGGAGAAAAAGCCACGCATAGTGACAGGCTCTGCAAGGAATCGCTAATATGCAGATCACACGTTAACTCCACCCGGGAAGGCTGGTGTATCACCCCTACTTGGCATTTAAATCTCCCTCACACTTCCTGCAGAGGTGTCGCAGAGAAGACATGATGCCAAGGGACTTAGCTCTGTATTTTCCCTAAGAAGGAGCTCAGTCCGATAGCAATTATTTCCTGCTAATCAGGATTAAAATTTATAGATTTAGTGGGGTTACAATTAAAATTTACAGAAATGTGAGGAAATTGTCTAGCCACTTATTTAGAATGAGTTCTTAAATTTATTGCTCTTAAACTCCAAAACTGAAAAAAGAAAAAAAGTAATCTTCCTTCCCTACAATAAAAAAAAAAAATCTAAGTATGTTAATATAAAGTCAGAAAGAAAAAATACATAACATAGAAAGGAAATTATGAATAGTACAAAACCACTATAATCAAAATAGTATGGTATTGGCATAGGAACAGTCAAAATGATCAATGGAACATGCTAGAGAGATGAGAAAAGCTAACAGCAGGAATTTAATACACAGAAAGGTGCAATTTCTTTGAACTCAAAACAAGGATAATTTAATAAAAAATAACAGTGATACCAGTGACTATCTTTACGAATGAAAAAAAAGGAAATTCCATATACTAACATAAATTCCCATTTCCTTTAAAATCTAAATGTAAACCTAAACCAATAAAAATGTCAGAAGAAACTTTAGGAGACTGTCCAACATCAAGGTCAAAGAAAGAACAATATAAATCTGTAAAAATTACAACCTTTTGTATGGAAGATGATTCTATAAACAAAACCCACTGGCAGATAATATATCCAGGAAAATTTTGCAATCTAGATGATAACAAGGTTTTAAAATCTAGAACCCACAAATAGCTTTTCAAATTGGTAACAAAAAGATACACTACCCAACAGAATACGACATAAAGCATCCGAGCAGACAATTCAGAAAAGAGTAAATCCCAATGGTCAATAAACATATAAAAAGATGCTCAACTTCCTAGCAGACCAGAAAATGCAATTAAAATACATTTATGAGACATTTTATGTCCATCAGATTAGGAAAAATTCAAAAAAGAAGTAACACCTACTGCTGGTGATGAGTCAGGAAACTAGCTAGTTTTACAACTAAAAAAAAAAAACTAGCCGCTGGAAATGTGAATTGTTACAGAACGTTTGAAAGTAATCCAGAAAGATCTATAAAAATTAAAACTGTATCTACCCCCTAGTTTAAGCAATCCTAATCCAGGGAATCATTCTCATAAAAATAGAAGAGTCCGTTTGTAAAAATATTTGTTTAAGTATGTTTACTGAAACACAGAGAATTGGAGATAAAGAAAATGCCTCCCAGAAGTCAACAGTTAAATATCAGTTGACTAGGAGGGATTTTTCCCAATATTAAGTGACAATATGCAGAGAAGCCTATAAGGCATGATCCCGTTTTTGTAAAGCAAAGGAAATACATGATTATATCAACATGAGAGAGTCACGGAAGAACATGAACAGGTTACTACCATTAGCGATAAAGTGGGGGAGGAGAAGATGCAGATGGCACCATGAGGAGAAAAGGAAGTGGGGAACAGAGGAAAAGAAAAAAAAATGTTTTTTTTGTAAATACTTATAGTTCCACTTTAAGCAAATAGAAAATAAAAATCTAAGCACTCAACAAAAAAGGCCCTGACCGTTTGGGTGGAACAAGTCCAGTGGAGTATGAGACATCTAAAAAGGTTCAGATCATCCAGCAAAGTGTCTCCTTTGGCCACAATGGTTGAAGGACTAAGGGTTTTGAACCTGTCTTTAAAGAGGAAGAACGTGAGGTTGAAATCAGAAGTCACATTGTGTATGTTAAATAACAGCTCTTTTTTTTTTTTTTTATGAGCAGTAGGACCTTTAGCAAGTTAAAATTATTTAACCCTCATTTTCCTCATCTATATATCTATACAATTGAAATAAAAACCAAAAAACCAAACCCATTGCCATCAAGTCGATTCTGACTAATAGTGACACTATAGGACAGAGTAGAACTGCTCCATAGAGTTTCCAAGGAGAGCCTGGTGGATTTGAACTGCCGACCTTTTGGTTAGCAGCTGTAGCAGTTAACCACTACGCCACCAGGGTTTCCACAATTGAAATAATAGCACATAATTGACAGCGTTGTTGTGAGAATTAAGTGGGAGAGTGTGTCTTAGCAGGATGCTTGGCACTCTGTGAGGTCTCTGTGAGAGTGAGCTAGAAGAAGTGGAGCAAGAAGCCACAGCCAGAGAAAACTCCAAATTCAGTACTTGTTCCCTGCCCATGTTGGTCTTCAGTGACTGGACTTTGGAAAGAAGAGCTCGGCTGCTAACCAAAAGGTCGGCAGGTTGAATCCACCAGCCGTTCTTTCAAAACCCTATGGGGCAGTTCTACTCTGTCCAGTACGGTCACTATGAGTTGGAATCTACTCAACAACAAAGTTTTTTTCTTTTTTTTAAGTAGTACATTGTAGGTTCTTCATAAACATTTGTTGTTTAATGAAAAGTTGTAAAATTTTGAGATTTTATATATATAAACATAAAAATGTTATATATAACAGATATACATATGTACATAACATATATGTATGCATGTTATATATGACTAGATACATAATAAATATAGCACATATATACATATAATAACGCATGTTACATGTATATCATTAATAATGATTAATATTAAAATGTGAATAACATGACAACTTTAAAAAGAAGACATATTTTAAAGTTTACTGAAGTAAAAACAATCTCTTCTTTTCAGACTTGAAATAAATGTATCAAAGATTTGAAATTACTGGTTCGCATAACATTAATGAGTCAACCAGGAGAGTTGAAAGTAACCTTCATATTGTCGAGGCATCCCAAAATGGAATATTTGTAGAATATAGGTGTTCGTGGGGTTGAGCTTTACGGAACAGCATCTGATCCCAAGGGAAGAACTCCCTAATGACATGTCTATCTCTAGTTAAATAACACGGATGAAACAAGATGTCATGAGCAAAAGGTGTCCTCTTAATCCTGAACTTTGGATTCTACTGTGGAAACACATTCCTGGAAATAATAATGTTGTCCCACAGCTGCCACTTAGTGCCCTTTGGGTCATGACCAAAACAGAGATGACAGAGCAGGCATCTCTCAGAGAGATTCACAGAAGGTGTGGCCGCATGAGAATAAAAAAGAAGCTAATTCCCAGAGAGACCTAAACTTTTGACTGCAGTATAAAATACATTTATTAAAAGAGGAAGGAAGGTTATACTGCTAGGAATTCACATTTTCATAGGCTTGAGGTAGGACATTTTCATTACCACCAGGTTTAAGAAAACATGAAATCTAATAAAGAGAATTTTAAAAACAACACTACGCCTACTGATTCAGAAAATGTGAATTGGAATACACCTTTTCAAGCCAAGTCAACCAATTAATTTCCAACTGATCACCCAGCAGCCAGCCCTTTGCTGTAAACTATGAAGAATACAAAACAGAAAATTCTGAGGTGGTGCTTTTCTTCAAGAAGGCTGCAATCTATTTAGCTCAAAGATAAAACTGTTAAAGAAAGCTGCTGCCATCAAGACAATTCCGGCTCATAACGACCGTACAGGACAGAGTAGAACTACCCCATTGGATTTCCAAGGATCGGCCTGTGGATTCGAACTGCTGACCTTTTCGTTAGCAGCTGTGTTCTTAACTACTGGGCCACCACTGCTCCAAAGATAAAACTAGCACCCATGAAGTCTGTCGAGAACAACTGAGTTTTGACATTGATTCACAGGGGAGCAGGTGTTGTCATCTCCATGGAGAAGGTATGATCTGAGGTGAACCTTATGAAGATGGGTGGGACTGGAGAGCTGAAGGGCAAGGGAGCCATGAAGAAAGCACTGGAGGAGGTACAAGCATGCTACAGTAAAGGGTCAGTGAATAAGGCACGGCAGGAGGGTGAAATAAAGTCCTGCATTCCTAACATCCAGACAGAGGAATTCAGAATACACGCCCACCAAAATGAGAAACATTTACGGGTGGAATTTGATTCTTTGCTCTCCTGTTAGTAGGCCTAGCTCTTAACCACTGTGCCACCAGGGCTCCTGGGGGTCAGATTATAGGAAGCCATATGGATCTGGGTAAGGCTTTTGGTCTTTTATATTTTAAGAGCACCAGGAAGTCCTTATAAGAGCTATTTACATGTAAATGGAGACAAGCAGTTTAAGAAGTGAAAAAGGTCCGCTCAATTTATAGATGTAATTAAAAGTAGAGAATTTTTTAAATTTTTTTTAGATAAATTCAAGTTATTCTTCATTGGAAAAAGTTTAATAATTATCTCCCTAATCATCATGCTTCAAGTTAAAGTCAACAGCAATGATTCCATAAGGCTGAAGAGAGAGAGAGAGAGAAAAAAGACAACTGGATAAAGTCCAAAGAAGTATATACATCAAATTAATGGGATTGATGAATTATACATGAATAAATTATGCCTATGTCTCTTATATTAATGACATTGAAAAAAAGAAATCAAAATTTTGGTTCAACAAAAAACTTACAATCCCATATTAAAAACACACAAAGCCCAAAACGTCAGACATTTACAAACTAATTTCAACTACACAAAAGAGAAGAGAGAGCGGCTTTGCAATCTCAAAGTTTAAATTCGTGAAGTTTCCCTAAGTTTTCAAAGTCAGCACTTTTACCCTTATCGAGACCAGAACCGTTTATAGTAGTGGGAACAAACAGTCGTATTCGTTGCAGGAATGAATGAACTATCTCAAATGTTTAATATGCAATAAAGCAATCTAGGCAACTTAAGAATTAGTGTGCTGTTCATAGCAGCTGCCATTAATAATAATTTGGAGGAGAAAAGCAATGATTATGTGTTTGCCTTTTCTCTGCTGCCAAGCATATCGGGAATCTGCATTTAAGAAGGGCGGGAGGAAAGCTCAATCGTTCCACTATTGATCTATCGGGGGAGAACCTAATCAATCTTCTTTATAGGCTATTAAAGCAGACCTCGCGAAATGAACTCACCTGGCACATCCAACATTGATCGCCTCTTTCCAAGAACTGCGTATGTCAGTCTTATCTACCACTACAGCCGCGATTCCATTTTTAAGGGGCAAGATTTTTCCTTCATGAGTTTCCCCCAAAATGCCACAATCAGCAAGAGCGTGTTTGATAGTAGCCGTAGCAATGGCCGAGACACTACGGAGACCGTAAACCCTCGATTTCAGTCACGGTCTCTAGAGAACAACGCAAGACCAAAAGCTTATGTTCATCAAAGGAAATTCAGCACGGGTCCCGAGATCGTGCTCCAGCGTGAATTCCGAATTCCCTGACAGCATGAAACGGATGTGAGACCTTACGCTCGGATCAATCTTGGAAATTCAAAGGGAAACTCAAGGCAGCTGTAAATCTGGCTTTACTGCACATACGTCTCAGCCAGGGGCTTCGATCTGTAGTACTAGGTGATGTGACATCCCACTCAGCATCCAAGTGCCTCGTAAATATGGGCAGAGAGGTCATTTCATGTTTACAGGGCGACCCCAAAGTGCTAGGTGCTATACACTGGGGGTAGGGGGCAGGGGAGGCCCCTCATTCTCCATTTATTAGGGAAGGTTAACAGCACAAATCCCCATGACCCAAAGAGAGTTCCCTTTGGCTCGGCTTTCTGTCTTCCGTTTGCAATTTCTTGGTCCCTGAACAGTCAGAAATTAAATATGGGGCGAAGCGTCAATAAGGACCTGTCTCTACAGTCTTCTAAGGCTCTTGAGGGTAAGTGCCCATTTCATTATGGCAATATTGCTAACCCCCAATATCATATGGAGAGCATTATCTATGGATTTGCTGTTAGCTTGTTTTCCCATGGTAGAGAAGGGGGAAAATATTTAATTTGTCCCCTAGCCCCATTTCTCCTTTACTTCCCTACATTCTCTACGAATGTAACACAGCTTTATCACAGGTTGCTGGGCTCCTCTCACAAGGTCTGATTTTCACAGGCTCCTCCAAGCTAGTACTCAATGGAATCCCTTCACATCTTCCCTAATGGATTCACCCGCACGCAGGGATGGCACAGGTGAGCACAGAGAAGCAAAGGGCCTGGGGCAACATTCCATATCCCAGCTGCCCACTCCACTCTTCTGCCCAACTATGTTCTGGAAGCTTCTCTAAAGCAGATTAGGAAAGGATTACATTGATCCACACAGAGGAGCCAGGCACTGGCGAGTTGAGCTTCCCCCTCCAGCCCAGGGCCCCTCAGGCTCACTTCCCTACAAAAGAATCAACCTGTCTGCCGTTAAAGGTGCCGTTAGATGCACGGATTCCCTTAGAAACCCAAGGGGTTAATGGCCTCAGTATTTCCAGATCACCTATTACATTCAGGGACATGGGATGCAGGACGGGGTCTAAGGTTTATTTATTGTAGAAGTCAAGGATAGCTGGAAGTCCATTAAGAGAGCATTTCAGCAGGTTATATCAATTTGTAATTAAATTTCAGTGGTATTTATGAGCGAGCCTGTTAATCAGCATAATTCAGACTGAAAATTACAATATTAACTAATATTAATTAAATAATAATTTATAAATTTCAATCGTTCTAATTATCTTTTGATTAAATTACCTGTTAGTCAATTCCACACTGCTTTTCATATTAATTAGCTAACTTAAACATGATCGACCAGAACTGCTCCCCTGTGGTTTAAGGCATATTGTCTAAACAGGTCAACACCGAGATACTTAAGTACGACAATTTAGATTGCATGATTAGCAAAATTAATTGAAGGCACTGGCATTTTCATTCTAAATTTGCCAGTGGGTCAGGTCTTTGAAATATGCCCTGGGTTTCCCTAGGCCCAAATTTTGGTACTTCCTACATTCTGTTATTCCCCTCTCCTCCCACACAATGCCACCTTTTCCTTCTCTATCCTGTTACAAAACATTCTAGTCTTCTGAGACCTAAATTAGTGTCAGCCTATTAATCAGCCAATAAAATATGTCAGAAGAAAATGAAGTTGCAACCCACCCCCTCTACAGGCATATCACGTCACCCCCCTCCTCCCACCCCAGCCCCCCTCACATCAGCCAGAGCACCCCTGGCAGTGGGGCTGGGGAGCCCCAGTGACACAGCCCAATTTAGATCTCCTCTGTGCAGTGAAAACCAGCCCAGACCTCATTTTTTTTGAAGTGTTAATATTTAATTTAAAGCCACCTACCCTCAAGTTCTCAAAGACAAGTGTGGATTTGGCTCCATGTGACACTTATTCTTGTTCACTGAGGTTTCCCCCCACCCCAACCCCTCAGCATCCCACTGCAGAAATTAAGGGAGACCTTTTTTTTTTTTTTTTAAATAATCTGTATTGTGCTTTAAGTGAAAGTTTACAAATCAAGTCAGTCTCTTACATACAAACTTATATACACCTTACTACATACTCCCATTTACTCTCCCCTTAATGGGTCAGCCCACTAAGGGAGACCTTTTTTAATGGGTCTTTTGGAACCAATTATCAGAGGGGCAGTTCTTATTAATCTTAAACATTATCAAGGAAAGCAGAGGAACAGACTCTAAATAAATCAGTTTTGTTGTCGTCAGTTGCCAAGTTGCCCCAACGCATGGTGATTCCACGCGAAGTGAATGAAAACACTGCCCAGTCCTGCACCATCCCCATGATTGACTGTGGATCAGACCGTTGTGATCCACAGGGTTTTCACTGGCTGATTGTAGATCTACTTCAGCATCATGACACACCAACACACAAGCCTCCACAGATAGACGAGTGGCGGCTACGCATGAGGTGGATTCAAAGAAATCGAACCCAGGTCTCCATCATGGAAGGGGAGAATTCTACCCCTGAACCACTGCCTTCTAATAAGATAAGAAAGGAATTTGGTTTTTACCATGTGAAATACAAAAAATCATACCAGCTTCCAGAGCTCCAACTGGCGGACCACATTCTTGCAGGTAATACCACAGGGCTAATGAAGCTTCTCCCAGCTAATATGACAAAGCTTTGTTCACAGAAATTCTTATTTCGGTGACAAAATCGTCACCAAGGTGTTACACACTGCTTTTACAAACTAAAGGCGCAACTGGTCATCTTAGGTTATTCATAGCATAAGATATTCTCTAAATAGGTAATTTCACCCCAGAGCTCCCTATTTATAACAATTACCAAGCATAAATGACATTTCACAGCCCTTGACCTTCTCCAGGACAGGATCTGATATGAATGTCCTGCACCAAAGCTGGGAAGAGTACTACACTACTTCAACACGAAAAGCAGTACTAGTACATGACCAAAAAAACCCCAAGCCCGTTGCCATTGAATCAATTCGTCTGTCCAAATACTGCCTCTTGATCTATGCACAGTTTCTTCATGAGCACAATTTAGTGTTCTGGAATTCCCATTCTCCGCAATGTTATCCATAATACATTATGATCCATACAGTCAAATGCCTTCGCATAGTCAATAAAACACGGGTAAACATCTTTCCGGTATTCTTTGCTTTCAGCCAGGATCCATCTGACATCACCAATGATATCCCTGGTTCCATGTCGTCTTCTGACTCCAGCTTGTATTTCTGGCAGTTCCCTATCATATACTGCTGCAGCCATTTTTGAATGATCTTCAGCAAAATTTTACTTGTGTGTGATATTAATGATATTGTTCAATAATTCCCGCATTTGGTTGGATCACCTTTCCTGGGAATAGGCATGAATATGGATCTCTTCCAGTCAGTTGGCCAGGTAGCTGTCTTCCAAATTTCTGGGGAAAGACAAGTGAGCACTTGCAGCGCTGCATCTGTTTATTGAAACATCTCATCATTTGGTATTATGCCAATTCCTGAAGCCTTGTTTTTCACCAGTGCCTTCAATGCAGCTTGGACTTCTTCCTTTAGTACCATCAGTTCCTGATAATATGCTGCCTCCTGAAATGGTTACCATTGCCCAATTCTGTTCGGTATAGTGGCTCTGTGTACTCCTTCCATCTTCTTTTGATGCTGCCTGTGTCATTTAATATTTTCCCCGTATAATCCTTCAATATTGCAACTCAAGGCTTGAACTTTTTCTTCAGTTCTTTCAGTTTGAGAAACGCTGAGTGTGCTCTTCTCTTTTGGTTTTCTATCTCCAGGTCTTTGCACGTCATTATAATGCTTTACTTTGTCTTCTTGAGCTGCCCTTTGAAAACTTCTGTTCAGCTCTTTGACTTCATCTTTTCTTCCTTTTGCTTTAGCTACTTGACATTCAAGAGCATGTTTCAGAGTCTCTTCTGACATCCATTTTTGTCTTTTTGTTCCTCCCTGTCTTTTTAATGACCTTTTGCTTTATTTATGATGTCCTTGATGTCATTCCATAACTGGTCTGGTCTTTCCTCATTAGTGTTCAGCGTGTGAAATCTATCCTTGAGATGGTCTCTAAATTCAAGCGGGATATACTCAAGGTCGTACTGGTGGACTTGTTCTAATTTTTTTCAGCTTCGACTTGAATTTGCATATGAGCAATTGATGGTCTGTTCTGAAGTCAGCCCCTGGCCTTGTTCTGACTGATGATATTGAGCTTTTCCATCATCTCTTTCCACAGATGTAGTCAATTTGATTCCTGTGTATTCCATCTGGTGAGGTCCATGTGTACAGCTGCCGGTTATGTTGGTGAAAAAAGGTATTTGCAATCAAGAAGTCGTTGGTCTTGCAAAATTCTATCATGTGATCTCCAGTATCCTTTCTATCACCAAAGCCACACTTCTTTGTTTCCAACTTTCACATTTCAATCACCAGTAATTATCAATGCATCCTGATTGCATGTTCTATCAATTTCAAACTGCAGACATTGGTAAAAATCATCAGTTGCTTCATCTTTGGCCTTAGTTGATGAATTTGAATAATAGTCATATTAACTGGTATTCATTGTAGGTGTATGGATATTATCCTATTACTGATAGTGTACTCAGGATAGATCCTGAAATGTCCTTTTTGATGATGAATGCAACGCCATTCCTCTTCAAATTGTCATTCCTGGCATAGTAGACCAATCAGATAAAGGGATCCATATTCCAAAAAAAGATGCAAATGTATATTAAGTATTAACTATTGTAATGATGGAATTTCCATCAGTGGGGAAAAAAGACAAGCCCTGGGATCACTAGTAAACTATTTGTGGAAAAAAAATGGGAACGTTTATATGACATTATATTAAAAAGAAAATACTTTCTTCAGATAGTCTTTCAAGAAATTTTTTATCAAGTGCCTCTATGTTCTAGGCACCACTAGTTCTACTTCTTGGATATAAAGTAGACAAAACATAAGAAAATAAAATTAATTTCAAAAATTCCTTAACTTAAAAGAACTCATGTTTTATCAGGGCAGCCAGCCAGTTGACCAACCAATCCATTAACACATAATATTATTTTAGACAGTAACCAAGTGCTGTGAAGAAAACTAAGGTAGAGTCAAGAGTGTAGAGAGACAGGAGACTTAGAGCTATGTGAGACAGGATAGACAGAGAAGGCTTTTCTGAGGAGACCTAGATGAAACGAAGGTACAAACCATGTATAACTGGGGGAAGAGCCTTCCAGGCAGAAGTGGACATGAGAGCAGAGGATCTGAGAGAGCCTGCTTGCCTCTTCAGCTGATGAAAGGAAGCCACTGCAGTTGGAACAAGAGGAGACCACAGTGAGAACTTTACATTTTGTTCTAAGTGTGATGGGGAAGTCACTTGGTAGGGGGTAGGAGGGATGTTTCAGCAGGGGATTGACACAATCTAATTTAAGTCTTAGAAGAATAACTGTTTTGTGAAAAGTAAGCTGCCAAGGAACCAGAGTACAAGCAAGGAGACCTGTTAGGAGCTTTTGCAGAGATCCATGAGGCAGTAGTGAGTTAGAATACAGTGGTGGAAGTAAACTGGGAAATGAATTCAGGATGCACTTTGAAGGTAAAGCCAGTAGGATTTTCTAATATTTGGATGTGGAATGTAAAATAAATGATCTGAATCATGTAAGAAAAAAATAACCCAAGCAACATCACCTAGATAATGTAAATACTTCAGGCCAAACTGAAAACTTTGAATATGAAATAAAGAAAAGCTTTTTGATAGACATAATTCTGGGTGAAAGAATGGAAGATGACTCCGTAAGTCATGTACTAGAAACTTCAGAGGCAGGCAGACAACTACCCTAAGGTTCTGTGGGAGGCACCATCTTCTGTGTGATTTTAGTTTACTCTTCTGGTCTTTGTCCTTAACAGCAGGTGCTACTTGATTATGACAATGGGGTTCATAGTAGGAAAAAAAGGTAGAAATTAAACCCATAATCCCCAAACAGCACTGCAATAATTATATTCAACCTCAGCAACCATAACCAAGGTTATCTGAATTCACACTCCTCTTAGCTGGCCTGCTCATATTCTAGAGATGGGGCTATATGCTGTGAGCTGTCCAAAAACTAAGGATCCAAATAAAAAATAAAGATGAGATGTTGGCACTATCCATGTGATAACATAATTATATTATTCTTAGAATTATCTAGAGTCAAATTTTTAACTATAATGCTAAAGTTTGGCCACATGACTCCTGGAAAATTTTTAAGAAATGATAATACGTAACACATGATAAGTATGTAAATTTATTCTTTTAAGTTTACTGACATAATTTTATCTAATTTGATTGAGTTAAAGAGATATGTAATATTATTGCATAGAGTCTGACTTACCAGGTGTTATTAGAGAGATAAAAAATAAAAATTGATCTTGAAAATTATGCTAAAGCTACTGAATTTGAATTAAACCAATCAGTATCCTCATCAGGAAGACTCATTAACAAACTGCGTTATGCAGATGACACAACCTTGTTTGCTGAAAGTGAAGAGGACCTGAAGCACTTACTAATGAAGATCAAAGAACACAGCCTTCAGTATGGATTACACCTCTACATAAAGAAAACAAAAATCCTCACAACTGGACCAATGAGCAACATCACGATAAACGGAGAAAAGACTGAACTTGTCAAGGATTTCATTTTACTTGGATCCACAATCAACAGCCACGGAAGCAGCAGTCAAGAAATCAAAAGACTCAATGCATTGGGCAAATCTGCTGCAAAGGACCTCTTCAAAGCGTTGAAGAGCAAGGTGTCACCCTGAAGACTAAGGTGCCCCTGACCCAAGCCATGGTATTTTCAATCACATCATATGCATGTGAAAGCTGGACAATGAATAAGGAAGACCGAAGAAGAGTTGATGCTCTTGAATTGTGGTGTTGGTGAAGAATACTGAATATACCATGGACTGCCAAAAGAACGAACAAATCTGTCTTGGAAGAAGTGCGGCCAGAATGCTCCTCAGAAGCAAGGATGACAAAACCACGTCTTACATACTTTGGACATGTTGTCAGGACGGATCAGTCCCTGGAGAAGGTCATCATGCCTGGCAGAGTACAGAGTCAGCGGAAAAGAGGAAGACCCTCAACAAGGTGGACTGACACAGTGGCTGCAACAATAAGTTCAAGCATAACAACGATGGTAAGGATGGCTCAGGACCAGGCAGTGTTTCCTTCTGTTTTGCATAGGGTCGGTGTGAGTTAGAACCGACTCGACAGCACCTAACAACAATAACACTGAATTTTGAAATAGTGGCTTTTATTTGCTTTCACACATATGCATTTATTCATATCCTTACATATTTCAAATTATCCCACGATATCTAATTATTACATTGAGATACACAGGTCTTCCTCCTTTTTGGCTTTTATCTAAGGTTTTACATAGCTCATAATAATCCGTCAACAAAACTGGTGATTGTACCTTGACTTAAAAATAAAACTCATTCTAAAAGTATCACAAATCTAACAGAGCATGTCTTGTGTTCTGACTGGTAGAAAATTGGATATTCAACACTAGGGAAAAACCGATCTTCTAATTCTGGTACTTGGGCGAGTACCAAAAGCAAAAAGAAAGAAAGAGAAAAAATCATTACTTGGAGCTGATAGTTTAACTGATCAAGATCAATGTGAAGTGCTTATTGCTTAAGTAAATGACCTTCGGGGTGATTTCATTAGCTCTATGTACTGCAAAAGGTTATATCTGAATCCAATTTTACGATTGAGTCCAGGCACATAAAATCTCATAATAGTTGGAATGAGTGTTAAACAAAAACAAACAAACAAAAAAGACCCAGGTTCTGTCTGAGACAGGGATTGGACTGTGAAATCTCGCCTGGTTTTGCTTCTCTAATTATAGGCTTTATGTGTAAGTGAATATTTGAGAGAGGAATAGCAATGCACTGATACCATCATCACTTTGATGTTTGTGGTTAGGAAATGACTTTAAAATTAACTACCAGTTCCAAATTGTTAGTACTATAAATAAGACTTTGTCCCTCTGGACCCATTTTATTTATTTGATGAGTTTCCTTACCTTTATAGAGTTGCAATACCCTGTAATGGTTTCCATCACTCTTCTGTCAGTTTGTTGTACTGTGGTGGCCTTTGTGTTGGTGTGATGCTGGAAGCTACACAAAGTGATTTCAAATACCAGCAGGGTCACCATGATGGACAGGCTTCAGAAAAGCTTCCATACTAAGACTAGGAGGAAATGCCTGGTTATCTACTTTCAAAAATTAGCCAATGAAAATCTTATTGACCACAACCAAACACTGTCAAACTGTCTTGTTTTGGAGGACATCATGTTTGGTGAAGTAGAAAGCCAACAAGAATATGGAAGACCCTCAGGAAAATGAGTTGGTATAATAGTCGGAACAATGGACTTGAACATGCTGTCAATTGTGAGGATAATACAGGACCTGGGAACATTTCATTCCATTGTACATGAGTTGCTAGGAGTTGAGGTCAACTCAACAACATAGTGGTTTGCTTATGGTTCCACTTTCCCTCTTAAAAGTGTTTTAAGGCATATATTTATTATTTTATTAAAGTAAGATATGTTTTAAATGTATGTGGAAAACCAGGTTAGGCATAGATGCTTCCAGACTATGTGTTCTTGGTAGATGAAACAGGGCCAGATGTTACTGCTAATTACCCCAGAACTAGGGATAAAAAGGTTTTAGAAAAGATGCAGAAAGTTATGAAAAGAAATGACACTTTTATCCAACTGACTTTGAAACCAATATAACGATTCACTTTCTTGATGTTTCATTCTCTCAGTCACTAATGCTTCTGAGGATATTTCAGAACCACTAACGTAGTCCCGAGATCTGCTTAGGGCACCAATAAAACAGGGTTACCAGTTGTCCAAAGCAAAGACCCACAGATGCCAAGCAGACAGGACACAAGGAAAGCGAGCACCACAGTAGAAGGGAACTGGCAGGGCACTAAATGTAATTGCATGAGAATGCGTGAGATTGTGCTGGCTGGAAATAAAGTTCACACAGGGTCACCAGGGTGCCCACGCACAAGGTGGTTTGAGCTATGAGGCCCCCTACCACTTCAACACCTTTGTCGACATCTGTCTCCTATAGTTTCCTCCCGTATAATTGAAACTCCTTATCTCGGAGGGTCTCTCGGGAGTATATTTCTTTCTAATAAGCAAGAAGTGTGGTGGGCTGTGGAATCTTAACTTTTGCTACACTCACCCAACATGCAACTGGATCCAACGTGAGCAGTTACTGCGCAAAGACAGATTATATTCACAGATTACAGGTCTCTGATCCATTTTGAGAGAACCATCTTGTATGTCCACATTTGCTGATTCGGCAAGTCCAGCCAGGAGGGCCAGCAATTCTTTTTACCAGGATACAAACACAAGGGTATGCTCTTCCCCCCAATTCTGGTAAACAACCAATGGAAACTCCAGTCCCAGATGACATGAAAAAGTGAGGAAACCCGAGCAAGTTGCCCATTGCAATTAATTGAATCAAGCTACTTTTTAATTGTATAGCATTTATGTACAGTTATGTCCTAAGTTTTTTAAACAATAACACTTATAACTTTAAAGTATGTTTGGCATACATGCAGGCACAATCTAGCATACATTTAATATGGGCAATAATTTAATATAATACGAACATAACAAGTGTCTAAAAAATACTGGAAATATTAATATTTACCTAACACAAAAAGTTTTAATTTATGTATCAAGTGAGTTTTGGTTTTTATTGTCTATTGGGTTATTGCATGGGAATAGTGCTTAGTATTACTGCAAATAAGCAAATATATATGCAAATAAGCAAGGTATTAGGCACGTTAAGAAGACACAAAATTCTGTATTTATCATGCAAAATATGCTTGTTTTGCTACAATGTGTGTGTTTCTAAATTTGTTTTTCAAGAAAGTGAGAAAGAGTATTTACCAGAACATTGTGTTTTATCAGAATATTTACGTGATACCGTGTAAGGAAATTGAAAAATTACTTGAAGAAATAAGTGAATATTTAGATAATAAAATTTTAAAAATATATATTATTTTCCATTTGCCTTCAAACTAACTTTTTTTTTTTTGTAAGAAATTGAAATTGTCATGATTTGCGAAACAAACTTGGTTGTCAAGAAGTGGTACTCCTATTACATTAATTATGTACATATCTCTAAACACGGGAGTTAAACAATTCCACAAAGAAATAAAATGTACATTTTATAAATTTTGTATGCAGTAACCATTATCTTTTCCTTTTCATTTCAGATCAATCGGGTATAACCTCACATTCAGCTCTCCCTCGTCAACCACATAAGAACATACCAGCGGCACTATAGTTATGAGACCCGTGACATACCCGGTCCCGTCCTGCACAAGGTGAACCAGAACATGTCTTCGGATCGAGCACACCCTTGTATTTGTACCAAGCTCTTTGCGATGGCTCTCGCCCCGACAGGGTATCAGCAGTACTCCGATGAACTGTGAAGATGCACCATCAAAGCACGCAAAGTGAGTGCGCAAGTTTTAAAGTATTATTTCAAGAAAAGAGATCTGCCAAGGAACCAGAAACCAACCTCGTACACCAAATGAATATCATTTCTGACTGCCTGGTAAGTACTACTTCTTTTGACTATCTCAGTCCTGAAGAACACAATTACATGTTCCAAATCAATTTTTTTAACTTACTAATTTTCAAAAATAAATTTTTGTGTTAACGTCCCAAGTTTAAAGCTTATTTTATAAATTTTATTTGTTTTATACATTTTATGTATTTCCAATTATTCAAATTATTTGCTACGGTAGAACCAAATTTAAAAATTGACATAGTTTTATACCCAGGTAAATGAAACGGCAACAGCTAACTAGAGTGCAAAAATGAGAGCTCGCAGAAGATGAAAAGAAAAGGATTTGTGAATCCCTAAAGACGATTCCAAAATTAACTTCCTTTTTAACATGTAATGAATCAAAAGAGACTTCTTCTGTTGAACATACCAGTTTAATGGATGCAAATCATTGTACTAGTACCGCTAGTCCTGAAATTACTAATACCAATACGAATATAACAGAATTTATTCCAAAGTCTACATCCATTTCCTGCTATAGAAAAAACATTAACAATGGTGTAGAAAGTGAAACTATTTTAGAATCTGAAATTGTCACATCTTCAGACCCTGTAAATAACAGAAATACAGATGCCACTTTTTGGAATAATTTTTCTTCTCATGATGTAAATTTTTGGATCAAAACAAGACCAAGTGATTGTCAGCATCACAGTGGACCATGTGAAAATTCATGGCAAAAATTTCTGGATGGTAAACAAACAAGCTTCTGTGGCCAGAATATATTTCTAGGGTGCAAAGCTAATGGTGAAAATTATAAGAGGGGGCGGCTTCTGTATTCTCTATTAGTCAGCCCTGTATATTGTTTTGTTTGGAAACTATTCAGTTCTAAATCATTTAATTCTCGATTTGTTACAGATTCATTAGGCAATTTTCACAAGTCGAGTATGACTGATAAACACGAAAACAGTTCAATTCATGGAGGTTGTATGTTGTCATATTTAAACTGAAGACATGATTTTGGCTTAACTCATGAACTGGAAACACAAATTAATGAAGAACCTCAGTATTGGAAAGTGGTTTTGCAACGCGTTGTTGCTGTCACCGTAGCAGTCACTGAAGGTGGACATCTTTTCAAAGAAGAAAAGAAGTGTTTAGGTTCCCACAAAATGGAAATTTGGGGGGTTTACTTGAACTTGTTGCTCACTTTGATCCATTTTTAGCAGGTCACATCTCAAAATATGGTAACATGAGAAAGGGCAACCCAACACATATGTCTAAAACAATGTGTAAAGAATGAATAAACCTAATAAATGGTAACGTTCGATCAACTATTTTCGATGAAATAAGTACACCTCAATATTTCAGTTTGTCTGTTGGGTCCGCTCCTAATCTTTCTCACACAAATAAGCTAAGGGTGGTTTTAAAACATGTACTTCCAACGGATGGAAAGCCTGCCGAGAAGTTTATTACATTTACTAGCTTAAAAAGTCGTATCAGTGAAGAAACTGCAAATCAAGTACTTCACTATTTATGTGAAGTTTGCAAAACTGATTTTTCTAAGTGCAGAGGCCAGTCCTATGACAGTGCTGCCAATATATCAGGGCTTTATAAAGGCAGCAACAGAAAAGTTTAGAACGTAATAAATGTGCCATTTTCATAGCATGTGCTGTGCATTGACTCAACCTTGTAGGACGTAGCATGAAGATTGTTGTCCAGAAGCAGCTGGTTTTTTCCTACTGTTCAGTTACTCTACACATTTTTGCTGCCTCTCTCACCGATGGGCAAGTCTTAAAACATATTTAGGCAATGATCGAGTATTAAAGTGTCTTTCTAATACATGTTGGGAGTACAATGAGTACAATCCTGGAATCATACACTCAGACGCTAGATGCCTTAGAAAACGTTGCTGAAGACCAGACACAAAAAGGAGGTATCAAAAGAGAAGCTGAAAACATCATCAACAAAATGCAAATACTAGACTATATATTTGTGTTGGTTATGTGGAATAATATATTGCAGCATTTTCATCAAACAAGTCACGCTTGGAGGAAGTACAGCCAGAATGCTCCTTAGAGGCAAGGATGACGAGTCTGCGTCTTACATACTTTGGACATGTTTCAGGAGGGGCCAGTCCCTGGAGAAGGACATCATGCTTGGCAGAGTACAGGCTCAGCGGGAGAGAGGAAGAGCGACTCGACAGCACCTAACAACAACAACATCTCAAAAAAAATACGGTAATTTGTTGTAATATTGTTTTTCTAATCATTGAATTTGCTTTTATGGTATCTTTTCATTTGTTTATTTATAATTATAGCATTTATTACAAAACAAATCAAAATTGAAGTATGAACCATTTAAAGAAAAACTGGTTAAAGTTGATTTCTCATTGTGGGAGACCAACAGAATTTTACACTGATTGTTGAAACAACTAAGTTCACTGACTCATTTTCTTTGTAATAGAATATGTGGATATTTTTTCCATAGAAAATGTATATAGTAAAAATCTTAGTACCCCGCACCCACTAAAATTTTATAATCCAGTTCACCCCATTCCGCCAAAATGGCATACGCCACTTTTCCATTCAATCACTAATATTTTACTCACATTTAAAAAGAAGTTACATGTGGATAACTAAGACACATACACACACACACACACATATATACATGTGTGTGTATATATAACTCACATATCCTATTGGAATGCATGAGTAAGCAGAGAAGCAGGCACCACAGATGATCAGTATTTAGGGCCCTCACATGCCTTAATCCTGCCCTGCCTTCAAGGGTCCCTCCTTCCCCTCCTCTCCCACCAGACTTTGGAATCCACCACACAAAGAAACTCCAAACCAAATTCCACCACCTGCCAATTATGTGACTTAATGTAATCATCCTGCCTCTTCGAACCTACGTTATTTTTTCCACCAGTGTAATGAAACTAAAAATTCCCGTTAGCAATAATGGTTTAGCTTCTCTCTCACTTGTAAAGCAGTCCGTGGGTGGTAGAAATGGTTGACACACTCAGCTACGAATCAAAAGGCTGATGGTTCTAGTCCACCCAGAGGCGCCTTGGAAGACAGCCCTAGCGATCTACTTCTGAAAAACCAGCCACTGAAAACCCTGTGGAGCCCAGTTCTACTCTGACACGTATGGGGTTGTCCTAAGTCTAATCGACTCAACACCAACTTTTTGTCTGTTCATTTGACCAGCTGTAAACCAGCTGCTGTCGATTCTGATCCTTCAGAAGTAGGTCATCAGGCCTTTATTCTCAGACACCACTGGACAGGTTGGAACTGTCAATCTTCTGGTTGGTGGCCAAGCCCTTAACTGTTTGTGCTACCCAGGGAGTCCTTGGATCACCTGTAAAAGGTGGTAATAACAACATTCACCACAATTCTATAGGAAGGATTGAGAAAATTACTTCAAAAGTCCTTGTCAGATAGAATATGATAGTTGTTTGTCAAGTAACTTCCACCTGACTGACTCTATGGAAACTCTAGTAGGTACAGTGCTGGTTCTTATTACATCACATACAGCACGCCCTTCCCTGGTGCTAAGCAAATGTTCCTGAGGAACAAACAATGTGGCCTGTTTTTTCTGTATCACTGATTTTTATGAATATCATCTATGAATTTAGCATCAGACAGGATGATTTTCGTGATTATTGAATAAGTCAGTAGATTGATGGCACAGAGTGAAAAAAAATTAAGTCTTCTGTTGTTCAATGAATATTTGATGATTAAAAAGGAGAGTTAAAAGTAAAACTAAGATAAGGATAACGATAGTTGTTGTTAGATGCCGTCGAGTCAGTTCCAACTCATAGCGACTCTATGGACAACAGAACGAAACACTGCCCGGTCCTGCGCCATCCTCACATCCTCGTTGTGCTTGAGCCCACTGTTGCAGCCACTGTGTCAATCCATCTTCTTGAGAGTCTTCCTCTTTATCACTGACTCTCCACTTTACCAAGCATGGCATCCTTCTTCAGGGACTGGTTCCTCTTAATAACGCATCCAAGGGATAATGATTACCTTTAGGAAAAGGTATGGGTTATGGTTGGGGTGCTAGCTGGGTGGAAGGGGAGTTTTCAGGTTGTTGGGAATGTTCTTCTCTTGCCCAGAATGAGCATTACACGGTTGTTCACCTGGCAATGTTCACTGAAGTTGTGTCGTATGTTTTGTACATGTTTCTGACTGCATTATCTTACAAAACAAAGCTTTAGAAACTGAAAAAAGAGAAAAAAATATAACTGACAATTTTCCAAATACAGTGTTCCAAATAGGGGGGCAACATTCTTTTTTTTTTTCTCACTTATTTTAATGGCAAGAAGCAGCTTACACTGAATTAGCCCACATATCGGAAGACGCGTGAACGTAAAGAAACACGTGGCCCTGTATCAAATGACATCACGATACACAAGTGGTTATTCACATTTGCACAGCACGTCTTGCACTAGCCCATTTCTCAGAGCTGGTGCTTCTATACGACTTAGCATACAGATAGGGGATAATTAAATCCCGCACATTCTGAAGACTTAGGAAGATAAATAACTATTTTGGTCAGGTCCTAGAATTCTGGAATTCTATCCCCCCGCCCTCCTCCTTAAAAAATTGTTATCTTTCATTGCCTCCACCCTTCTCCTCAGGAAAGCCCTCCAACTCAAATGTTGACATTATAATGAATGTGCTATAGTGTAGGAAGCCCTGGTGGCACAGTGGTGAAGAGCTCAGCTGCTAACCAAAAGGTCGGCAGTTCAAATCCACCACCTGCTCCTTGGGTGCAGCTCTACTTTGTCCTATAGGGTTGCTATGAGTCGGAATCAACTGATCAGCTACACGTAATAACAACAGCTACCCTTTATTGAGCACTTGCTCTCTGTGCTTTACCCATTTCAATTATCCTATAAGTAGATTCTAGTACTTCTCCCTTTTATAGTTGAGAAAAGCCAAGGTCCAGAGAGGTAATGTAATGTGCCCAGTGTCACAGAGTCTGAACTTCAACTTAGGCAGCTGGGCTTCAGGAGTTTACATGCCAAACAACTACCCTCCTCCACCTGTGGCCATGTGGGAGAAGAGTGCTCTTTAATGACTGGCCAGTTGTTGGAGCTGCGGAAACACAGAATATGCGTGAAGCGGGGTGGTAAGCAAAGGCTGACAGAAAGGGCAGGAGGCAGTCTTGCTCTTCATCTTCTGCCGGGCTGTGGTGCTGGGGGCTTGGCTCTGTCCTGACTGAGGGATGGCTTTACCACAGGAGAGCCACAATCAGATCCATTATTAGAAAGGTCCTTCTGGGAACACACAAGGGGATAAACTGGAGGGGGTGAGAATGGAGACAGACCATTTAGAGATCTACTATAATGACACAGGCAAAAAATAGTAAAAGAATGAAAGTAGACAGCAGTTCTGAGGACGGAGAAGGTAAGATGGGTTCAACAGGTACTTGGATGTAATAGCTACAGGACTTGGTGTTTGACTGGGGGACGGATCTTGACCAACATCCAAGTCTTTTAGTTTTGTTCTTTTTGCTTTTCGTTAGTTATGCAAAGGAGCCCTAGTGGCAACATCTTTAAGCACTCAGCTGTTAACCAAAAGGCTAACTGAACCCACCAGCCCCTTGGAAACCCTATGGGGCAGTTCTACTCTGTCCTATAGAGTCGCTTGGAGTAGGGATCTACTCGATGGCAACAAGTTTGGTTTATTTTTTGGTTAGGTGAATGATAATGCCATCTACTGAGACACCTAATACAGAGGGGAGGACGTTTGGGGCACTGTATCGAAATTAGTTCAGCTTTGGACATGATGGGTTTGTAGTACGGTGAGACAGATGGAATTATCTGGCAGTCAACTGAGTGAGTGCACAGGGTTGGTGCTCAAAGGGATCTAGGGCTGCAGGCTGGGGAACAACAGTGATGTGTGGTGGGAGGGCCATGGTGAGAATGAGCACAGCCAGGAAAGAGCTTTGGAGGCAGTGAAGCAGACCAAAGAAGAACCCCCAAAAATGGCAATTTAGAAAACTGGTAAAGGAGAGAACCCTGAAGCTGCTTGAAAGGAAGAAAAAAATTCAGGGGATCTTGGTGTCACTGAAGTCCAAGGGAGAAGTATGAAGGAGAAAAGAATGGCCAACAATATCAATTGCTATAGCAAGGACCATCTTTGACTTTATACTGCTCACCACATTCCTTCAAACCACTGAGGACAAACCACCACCCAGTAAAAATGCAAATGGGTCCTCTGATTATTCAATTTGTTTATATGTGGGCTCTCTGCTGTCTACATAATTATTTACTGCTCCTTGAAGTACAAGAGAAATTAAGGAGGAATATATAAAAAAAAAAAAAAATACAACTTACAATTTATTTGGCCATTCTATATGTAATTAGAAAACAATTTCAACAAACAAACAAGTTGAATATAATAGATCTTGGCTAAATTGTGCAAAAGAGAAAGGAAAAAAAAGATACGAGTTCAACTTCTGAAAGATAAACATTTTATAACAGGTCTTAAAGAAGTGTGCTGTCAGGTGAAAGTTTAAGGATTGCTCAGGAGGAAAGCTAGCAGAGATGCGTTATCTAATTAACCCATCGGTACCTCTTGGGCTCCACATTGCCAGAATCACTGTGGACTGGACCCCAAAATGTAAGGTTGGGGCTTGGATGAGGAGACAGGTAATACTAACACACACACACACACAAAAGCAGGGGTCAGCAAACACTGTGGAAAAGAACAAGGGCTGCTTTGGGGTCAGACAGACCAGGGATGGAGTTCCTGCTCTACAGCTTACTAGAATTGAGGCAAGGTGGGTAACTACTCCGAGCGGCAGGCAGCTTTGTAATTAGGTATATGAACTATTCTATTGTTTTCTGGTTATGCCAGAAGGAAATAAAACCTAACATTCATTGCGTATTTGTCACATGTAATAGGAATCCCTATGCAGCTCAAACAGTTAAGCGCTCAACTACTAACCCAAAGGTTGGTGGTTCAAAAGCACCCAGAGGCACCTCGGGATAAAAGGCCTGGTAATCTAATTCTGAAAAATCAGTGGTTGAAAACCAACAGAGCACAGCTCTACTCTGACATAGGAGTCAGAAGTGACTCCATGGCGACTGGTTTTATACGTATGTGCGTATGTGCGTGTGGGTGAGGGGTATTACAGAGAGGCTGTTTTCCAAGAGCACACAGACCCACGCGACTGCGTGATGCCTTCTCTCACTGAAATGAAAGCTGTGTTGGTGGGAGAGTCTAAACTCACAGCTTTTTCTCCTGCTCAGAAGCAGACGGCCTGTCAATCAGCAGGGAGGTACCTTACCCAGGAGTGGAAAGGCCATCGTCGAACTGCTCTCTACCAATTCGGTTAGGGATTCCTTCTAACTATTATTTGAAGTGCCTAGAAATTAATGTAATATTTCCTGGGCTCATTTGCATTGCCTGCGGGCTGGAAGGGCCCCCTGTGAGAGGCACAGAGTTGGGCAGGGAGGGAGCTGTAACCAGGGCAACTCAGTGCCAAGTTAAAGCAGGAGGCTCCCGTGTAGAGTGGTGCTGACGCTGGGATTAGGCTCCGCGACAGGAGACCCTGCCCGGCTGATAAATTGAAGTGGTAATTTGGGATTTAATCAGATAGAGCAGTAAACGTGCTAGAACGAAGAAAATCCAAAGGGAAGCAAAGACTGGGAAACCCTACAAGTTGGTGAGTGAGGTTTGGTTTGGTTTTCATTTTGGAATTCAAGTCTTTCCTCCTGCCTTTGCATTTGAATCCCGAGTTTGAGTGACTCTTCTGCTCCTGCAAGCATATTAGTAAAGTGGGTTGCCTTTGTTAGTCTAAATTGCTGTGTGTTTGCAAATACATTTCAAGACAATGCCACAGAAGAGAAAGCTTCTCTTGGGCACAAATCACAGCGTCTTTAAGTAACTCTTGGCCTTGAGGCGTCTGTGCCCTACGTATAATAGGTGCAGAAGCAGTTGAAATCTTCCCAAACTCTTCATCTCTTATTGATTCCCTTGTTCTATTGTGAGCAGAGACACCTACACACTCGTTGAAAATGAGGGGCTCCCAAGACCATGATGAATGAAGGAGACACAACTTGCCCCCTGAGGTTTAAAGTTAGAGCGTTTTCTCAGCCTGGAACTGCAGGGAACCTCAGAGTCCTGGCACATCCCAAACACCTTCACTAATTCACCTTCTTAGTCTGCAAATCCCCAGACATTTCTAGGACCACAACTTTGTTTAAAAGCCCAAATACTTACCAATTCTTCCAAGCACTGTACCATTTTTAAATGAATAAAAAATTTTTGTGAATTCAAATTTTCCCTTAATTGGGGAATATTATGAAGTGTTGGGGGAAGGAAGAGAAGGCAAAAGATTTGGAATCCCTTTCACTACATTAGAAAATTAGTAACTCACACACAGTGCTGCACCACACACACCGGGAAAAACCCTATCCGTTTTGATAACAGTTTATGAAAGAAGCATGGACCATGTTAACACATACCTTTCCCTCTATTTCCATGGAAAATATTTCTCTCATTTCTAACACGTTTATTTAAAAAAAAAAATTGGTTAAAAGAGTCACCCTCATGCACACAAAACATCTGCCACCTCACTTTTGTAGCCAGGGTTTATTTTTAAACTGTGTTCCCCATCTAGAAGTCCCTAACATTTGGAAAAAGTCAGACAATTCATCAGTCCCTCCACACTGAGAATGACCCGCGTGGCAGGGAAAGTTCGATCCATTTTGATTATCGTTGTGGCGATGGCAACAAGGCTGATCCTCCGTTTTTATATCTTCTTCTTCTCTAGATGATCCCTCCGCCTGGATAGTGACAGTGGATTAGACAGTCTTTTTTGGTCTTCTGTTTGCCTATCTCTATGTTCACCAGTTCACTCGTCTGTGCTATCCCCTCTGCTCTGAATGCCTTCCCAGATGTACCAGGGAGCTAAAAAAAAAACTTGGGAAACTGACAGAACTGGGCAGAAATTTGTTCCGTTGACCAGGGGGTCACCACGAGTCAGAGCTGACTCCCTGGCAGCTAATAACAACAACAAATGAAGCGTACCCTGAAAGTCCCTCATTTGTGTGGCCTCTCCAAGCCTCTGTACCTAGTTTTGTATTTGTAATTTACACTATTTTCCTTAAAAAGGGACCCAAAATTGTACCTGCTTCAGGTCCTAGAAAACCCTGATTCTTCCCATGTCTCTCCTATCATCTCTCTACTTACTCAAATCTGATCCATCTTCTAAGAGACTGGTCAAGTCCCTCTTCCTTCACCTCACTGACTCAGACCTTGGAAGCCTTGTTACAAATCAAGGGAACAACTAAATCTGGACCATGGAAATACTACAGCACCCTTCCATCAGGTTAGTTTCCTTGGAATGAGATAAAACCCAGGTGCTGTACATCAATTCCGACTCATGGCGCCCCCACGTATGTCAGAGTACAACTGTGCTCTACAGGGTTTCAGTGGCTGATTTTCCAGGAGGAGATGGATAGGCCTTTCTTCCAAGGCACCTCTGGGTGGACTCGAACCTCCAACCTTTTGGTTAGCAGTAGGGCACTTTACTGTCTGCACCACCCCGTTACTCCCTGAATAATTTAAGACATATCTAAATAATGAGAACCATTTTAATCTTCATTTGGTGAAAATATTTACCAAACCTCAACATAAAGAAAACAGAAATCCTCACAACTGGACCAATAAGCAACATCAAGATAAAAGGGGAAAGATTAAAGGTGTCAAGGATTTCATTTTACTTGGGTCCACAATCAATGCCCACTGAAGCAGCAGTCAAGAAATCAAACGATGTATTTACTGCATTGGGCAAATCTGCTGCAAAAGACCTCTTTAAGGTTTTAAAAAGCAAAGCTGTCACCTAGAAGACCAAGGTGTGTCTGACACAAGCCTGGTGTTTTCAATAGCCTCATGTGCACGCAAAAGCTGGACAATGAATAAGGCAAACTGAAGAAGCATCGATGCCTTTAAATTATGGTGCTGGAGAAGAATACTGAATACACTATGGACCGCCAGATGAAGGAACAAATCTGTCTTGGAAGAAGTACAGCCAGAATGCTCTTTAGAGGAAAAGATGGTGAGACTTTGTCTTACGTACTTTGGACATGTTACCAGGAGAGACCGTTCCCTGGAGAAGGACATCAAGAGTCATCAAAAAAGGAGACGCTCAACGAGATGGGCTGACACAGTAGCTGCAACAATGGGTTCAAGCATAGCAACAATTGTGAGGATGGTGCAGGACCAGGCAGTGTTTTGTTCTGTTGTGCAGAAGGTTGCTATGAGTGGGAACCAACCCGATGGCACCTAATAACAACACAATGTTTGCTTTAAAGTTCAATATCATTGGTCTACATTTCATTGAAGTAAATGTTTTGCCAATGTATGCCTTTTGCTTACATGCAAATACATCACTGATTTCATGTTGCCTTCATTTGTATTTAAATTTTAGATTCAAAACTGATTCTTTCTGAAGCATTTCAGTCTACAATCTCAAAGCTTCGATTGAGCCTAAAAGAGTAAGCCTTACACACACGAAGATAAAACGTTCCAAACAAAGGATGATCCTGAACACCATAATGTTTTTGTAATACGTGTGTTATTATTTTTCATAACATGGCACTTTATACACTCCTGATACCTGACCAATAGAGAAAAGTTACCAAAAATACGGTATTTGACAATTCTGAGGTACACAGTTCTCAGGAAGTAGAATGAGAATGTTTCGGAGAATAGTTTTTAGAAAATAAACAGCAGCTTCCAATTTTTCTGAAAGCCAAATCTTGATGACTTGTCGCTTAAAGATGTGTTTGCCTTAGGAAAAGGAAATGACGGAAGAAGAACAGATAAAAATCCACTGGCCCTACCACGCAGCCCTGCAGCAGTGCTTCTCAACTTCAGCGTGCACACAATTCCTACACGGGTCTTGTTAAAATGCAGATTCTGATTCACTGTGGACTGGGCAGGAAATTCTGATTTCTAACCATCTTCCTGGTGATCCTGCTGCTGCCTGGACCACAGGTGAGGAGAAAGGCCTCGAATACATCTCCACTTTCTTTCTTTTTTTCCTCCTTAAGCTTAATTTATTTACTTATTTCTTTCTTTTGAAACACAGAAATCCTATGACATTCCCACCTCATCAACGGCTCAGCAGAGCTGGATATTTCCTTGCAGAAAGCTCCACTCTTTCAATGAGAGAGTCCAGGAACCACTAGTGTGTAAATGAGAAGGTTCAGTGGAGGGGAAGATGTGACTCGTAGGCTGGGAGTAAGGAAACCTGAATTTGTATTAATAAATGTAAGACTAATAAGACTGTGATCTCGTACATTTAATAATAAATATTACGACTTATTGGTCTCTTCAGATTTGAAATCAGGCTGTAGGACTGGGTCCTTGTTAGGCCCCCTCTGGTTACAGATTCCATAACAATGGCCATGCGTTTCTTTACGACATGAAGGCTAACATATGGTCAGTCTATTTGGGCCATTTTAGCATCAATATAGATTGCCAATCAACATGTCTGCACGACCAATCAGTACCAAGTAGGGAGACTGCTGAGAAGAATGAACACTCCGTTTCTCTTCTTGTTCGGTATCACCAGTTATAGACTCTGCCGTGTGCTTAACTCATTCAGCCCTACTGCCCTCAAGTCGATTCCGACTCACAGCGACCCTACAGGACGACTGCCCTCAAGTCGATTCCGACTCACAGCGACCCTACAGGACGACTGCCCTCAAGTCGATTCTGACTCACAGCATTCCGACTCACAGCGACCCTACAGGACGACTGCCCTCAAGTCGATTCTGACTCACAGCGACCCTACAGGACGACGTAGAACTGCCCCACAGGGCTTCCAAGGAGCGGCTGGTGGATTTACACTGCCGACCTTTTGGGTGGCAGCTGAGCTCTCAACCATTGTGCCACCAGGGTTTTCACGCTCGTAAGTCCAGGGGAATTCCCAGGCGGAGGGTTAGGCCATGTGAACCAAGGCTTGTCTCTACCACACCCAGCTATGGGGCTTTGGACGAGGCATTAAGCTCTCTGCATACCGACTGGAAGCCCTGGTGGTACAGTGGTTAAGTGCTCTTCAAGCCCTATCTGAGGGAAACGGTATTGGCCCACCTAACTCACAGGAACTTTCAGAGGCCGGAATGGGACGGAGGATACGCTTGTGGCTTTGGAAACTCAGGTTATATTTTTATCATTCCCGACATCTTTCCTAAATAATTTATCAACCAGCAAACAAAAACACACCTCGCATTTTGTTACGCAGGCATTTTCTTTTCGTCTATCTATTGACTGAAATAAACACATAGAGGCAGAGAAAACAGAAAGGGACGAGTAAATGAAAGAAAACATTCCCCAGCCCCATACAGAAATCTATAGAAACAGATTTCCCCAGGAGGGTCTATCAGAATATTCTTGATGATCTAATAAAAGAAAGGGAAAAGACTCAAAAGTTTCATAAATCATCTGGCGCTTACTTTGTTATTAGGAGAAAAGGGAATTGTGTCACAATATGCAGATTATAAACACAAAAATATTATCAAGTGCACATGTGCAGAGGAAAGAGATGCGTACTTCCCCGGGAATGCAGTTAATAAATGTGCCCGCACCATTTCATACGGCGATGGAGTCACTACTGAACTATTACGGAAGCAAAAAATTTCCTTGACAGGAAAGATTAGTCCAAAGGACTAATGGACCACAACTACCACAGCCTCTACCAGACTGAGTCCAGCAAAACCGGGTGGTGCCCAGCTACCACCACTGACTGCTCTGACATGGATCACAATAGAGGGTCCCGGACAGAGCTGGAGAAAAAATTAGAACAAAATTCTAACTCAGAAGGAAAGACCAGACTTGCTGGTCTGACAGAGACTGGAGAAACCCCTGAGAATATGGCCCCCAGACAGGAGGAATGAAGTCACTCCTGAGGATGACCATCCAGACAAAGATTAGACAGGCCCATAAAACAAAAAGAGACTAAAAGGGTGCACCAGCCCGGGGGCAAGGACTAGAGGGCAGGAGGGGACAGGCAAGCTGCTAAAACGGAATCTATGGTTGAGGAGGGAGAGTGCTGACATGCTGTGGGGTTGTCAACCAATGTCACAAAACAATATGTGCACTAACTGTTTAATGAGAGGCTAGTTTGCTCTGTAAACTTTCATCCAAAGAACAATAAAAAAAAGAAGCTAAAAAAAAAAAATTTCCTTGACAAAGTTGTGTTTTTAATGGACCCAGAATACGCAGGATCATTGGATTTTTCCTGCTCCTGGAAGACTAAAACGATCATCAGACTAAATGCGATTTGGTCCCATCCCTCCTCGATGCTCTTCTAATGCGCAAAGCTCGTGTAACACATCAAGACATGGAGAATATATTTACACCATCAGGGAAACTACAGGGATTATTTTAAGCCTATGTTTAGATTCTTTTTAATTCCAACACAAGCAAAAACAAAGGCCACTACTGACAACAGAAAATTTATTAAGTTACATTGCAGTCTTGCTATTCTGCCTTCACTTGCCCTACCTGAGAAGCAAAGACGAGCAATTCTTAATTCTCTCAAATATAAGTTTTAGTCACATTAACTGAATGAAGGCAGAGTCTTCATTATACCCTTTTTCTGACTTAAAAGAAACAAACAAAAAAAACAGGTGCGTGAGCCTCTAGATTCTTGGAGCGTGGTTAACTGAAGTTTCTGCCTAACTAGAAAAATAAAAAACAAAAATCTTAAGACCTTCACCTTTTAGCCTTGTTGAAAGTGTCCGTTAACTCCACCCAGAAAGTGTAGTCGGACTGGCAGAATGAATTCCTACCCTGGTAATGAAGGGTTCTGTACCACCTCAGGATCGTCGCTTTGAACGTCGCCTGTCATCGTCCAGGACACTAGGTGGAGAAATAGCGTACAGGAAAGCCTGAGATGCTTACTGCTCCCAGGCTATTCCTGGAATTTTCTTGTTGTTTTAGTACATAGAATTACTTCCTTATGGCTCCTAAAAATGAAAAGTAATTTTAAAAATATCCAATACGGTTTTGTCTTTTTTTTTTTTTTTAATCACTGCAACTTCCCTAGTTGAAACCCTCACCATCTTGCACTGAAACGAATGTTGTTTCCTCCTAACTGGTCTCCCAGCCTCAGTTTCTCCTCTTTCCATTCTACCCCCCATCCACTGCACCTTCTTGCTCAAGCACAGTTTTCTCAGGTCAGCCCTTTACCGTGATTCCAGCTAAGAAGGCAAACCAAGCAATCACGTCTACCACCTCTTCCTCTCCAAGTCCTGCTGAAATGACAGAAGAATATATATATTTTAAAGAAGAACAGGACCCTAAGAGTTCTGGAAAGTGATGACGCAACACACCTTTAGGGAGTTCCTCCAATCCTAAAGTTAGAGAAAAATAATTAAGAGAAAATGGAGGTAACAGAATCGAGAAAAGGCTAGAGAGAAAACGCTAGCCAAAAACATGGAGAAAAGGTCACCCCGAGTTGAGTCAACACAAGCGCAAAGAGTAGGAGTGGCTGTGGACTGTCATCGGGCAGAGGAATGAAGAACTACATTCAGAACACCTGAGTCAGGGGGAGCTTTCTGTCTTCTCTCCCTCCCTCCTGTATAAAACAGCAATATGCAAGCATAGTTTTTTTCCCCAAGGAAAACACCAGTAACTGCCTTCTAAAGAAAGTGGGTATTACGGCTGGTGAGTAAGGCTAGCGAGGGAGTGGGGGATGAGAGACGCAGAGCAGAGCTGGATGCACAGGAGACCGCCTCGTCAGAAACTGAGGAGAAAACGAAGAGTGAGATCAAGCGCTCCAAGGCCAGAATAAAGCTCTTCATCTGCCAGTCCTGGGGGTCCCCAGACATCTGTCTGCTCCGCACTCACACCCCCTCCAGAAGCCTCCAGCAAACGTATGCCCCACCTGCTCGCATGGCGCTTCCATCTGAAAGGGAGTTCTGCTGGAAAACTTCACAGCCACATCTGGATCACCACACTTGAGGGACAAGGGGATACTGATTGGTTTAAAGTCAGGAAAGGTGTGCTTCAGGGTTGTATTCTTTCACCATACCTATTCAATCTGTATGCTGAGCAAATAATCCAAGAAGGTGGACTATATGAAGAAGAACAGGGCACCAGGATTGGAGGAAGACTCATTAACAACCTGCATTATGCAGATGACACGACCTTGCTTGCTGAAAGTGAAGAGGACTTGAAGCACTTACTAATGAAGATCAAAGACCACAGCCTTCAGTATGGACTGCACCTCAACATAAAGAAAACAAAAATCCTCACAACTGGACCAATGAGCAACATCATGATAAACGGAGAAAAGATTGAAGTTGTCAAGGATTTCATTTTACTTGGATCCACAATCAACAGCCATGGAAGCAGCAGTCAAGAAACGAAAAGACGCATTGAATTGGGCAAATCTGCTGCAAAGGACCTCTTCAAAGTGTTGAAGAGCAGAGATGTCACCTTGAAGACTAAGGTGCGCCTGACCCAAGCCATGGTATTTTCAATTGCATCATATGCATGTGAAAGCTGGACAATGAATAAGGAAGACTGAAGAAGAGTTGACACCTTTGAATTGTGGTGTTGGCGAAGAATATTGGATATATCGTGGACTGCCAAAAGAACGAACAAATTTGTCTTAGAAGAAGTACAACCAGAATGCTCCTTGGAAGCAAGGATGGCGAGACTGCGTCTTACACACTTTGGACATGTTGTCAGGAGGTATCAGTCCCTGGAGAAGGACATCATGCTTGGCAGAGTACAGGGTCAGCGGAAAAGAGGAAGACCCTCAACAAGGTGGATTGACACAGTGGCTGCAACAATGGGCTCAAGCATAACAATGACTGTAAGGATGGCGCAGGGCTGGGCAGTGTTTCATTCTGTTGTGCACAGGGTCGCTACGAGTCAGAATTGACTCGACGGCACCTAACAACAACAACAACAACAGTATGAAAGAAAAGGACTAGGAAAGAACTTGCAGAACAGATGAATTAAAGCAGAAAAGGGATTATTCACCAAATAAAATTCTAAATTAAAATTAGAATTCTCAAAGAGATCTGAAAGATTATGGTATGTATCCACTAACAAGAAGAGGCTGTTATGAAAAAAATAATAATAAACAGAAAAATTTCTGGAAATTAAAAAAAAAAAAGATTATGGATATTTGGAGTCCTGCTGGTGCATGAGAGAAAAGACCTGGCGATCGGCTCTGGTAAATATCACAGTTTAGAAAACCCCATGGGGCAGTTCTACCCTACAGGGTCACTGTGAGTCGGAGCCGGCTCGATGGCAACGGGTTTTGGTTTGGTTACGACCTTAAGCGTCCTAAAGACTCAGAACTTTCAAGAAACAGTGACATCACTTTGAATTTGTCAAATGCACACCCTGGGTCCATTAAAACCTGGTTCCGTTTCCATTCATCTTTCTACTTTCACTGAAAGAAAAACAGCTTCCAAACGGAGCCCCAGCTCTAACCAGTACATTTCAGATCCCTGTGTTAATGGGTCGAGTCCCCGGAGGGCTCCGCATTTAGAACAGGCTGTTTGCACACATGAACAGGGCTCATATATTTTGTCCATGCCCCTGAAACAATTGAGTACTCCAGGATATGGTGTATGTTTTTTATAATTACACCAGAAGAAAGCATTCTTTATGGAAATAAATATGCTTTTTAAAAACACATTTCTGAAAAGCAGCAGGCAAGGCATTAATAACAGAGTGAAATGATAAACCGAATGCAAGTCTGAGAAAAATTCTATATTTGTATTTTACAGGCATTGTTTTCATTCCTGGCACCTTATTTTTCATGTACATAAAGAGAAGGCAAGCTACAGCAGGGTGAGACCAAGATCAATGCTGAATGTATTACTTGGCACTGGTCAGACACAGTTTAATAAGAAAAAAATTGATCCATTAAGCTAAACCTAATTTTTGGCCGAAAATGGTTGAAATCTCTTCTTTATATCGCTAGCTTCATAAAGGCCTATAATATTTGGAAGAAACAACTGAAGGCTGAGTTTAATCAGATTAAATGTATTGCAAATATACTTAACAAGAATCTATCAAGTTGTTAATGATTGCTATTAATATCAAACAATTTTTGTATAGAATTTTTTATTAGAGCAATTGTAAAATACAGCTCTAAGAAATGCAATATAAAAAGGTTTTCGGGTAATTTGTAACAGCTACAATTGCAGAACTCAAATCTTAACCTACAAGATATAGTAATTTATTTTATCAGTCTAGTTTCTAACACAAGTGCAATTCAATTTGTAAAGTATTTAAGCTCTGGTCTTAGGCCTGTGTAGCAAAATTCAGAAGGACCGGATCTATAGCAGGCCGCGTAGCTGGCCCCGTAGCAGGCCGTGTAGCAGGCCGCGTAGCAGGCCGTGATAAGGTTACACCTCAGGAAATTAACAAGTGGACGATCTGTTGTTACAGTATTTGTTGTTACAATTACTTTTGAAAATGCAACACAAATTTCAAAGAAGTTGTAATTAGAATTCTCAAAGAGATTCGAAAGATTATGGTATGTATCCACTAACAAGAAGAGGCTGTTATGAAAAAAATAATAATAAAAAGAAAAATTCCTGGAAATTAAAAAAAAAAAAAAAAAAGATTATGGATATTTGGAGCCCTGCCGGTACATGAGAGAAAAGACCTGGCGATCACCTTTATCCCAGATCGTAAAAAAGGCTGGAAGTTTTAGTCTCAAATTTCGTGGAACTTTTAAAGACTAAAGGGAATTTAGTGATCGTGTGGTTCACATATAAACACTAGAGCTGGGGGCTGATTCTGTAAGATAATCTCCCAAGTATGCATACACTGAATTAATGATTTTTTTTTAAGTCATAAGATGGAAACTGCAGCTAAAGAAAGCTGAGGCCACTGAAAATTGAAATAGAAACTAGTAGACACAACCACTATATAGTTAATCTGGAAAACATGCAGACTACAAATACCTTCTTACTTAAATGATAAAGCTCTAACTCTTCACTCCCTTTTACTTATTTGGCTACTCACTATCATAATGGAAACCCTGGTGGCGTAGCGGTTAAGTGCTACAGCTGCTAACCGAAGGGTCGGCAGTTCTACTCTGTCCTATAGGGTCGCTATGAGTCAGAATCGACTCGACGGCACTGGGTCTTCTCTCATAATATACCCAGAATCACACACACACACACACAAACACACAGATGTTGCCATAATCAATATTTAAAATGAGTTCATAAAAATTAGAATATTAAAGATCATGCTTTATATAAAAAATTATACTGATAAAATATTTTTTAAATGATTCTATTCCCCCAAACTGGAAAAGGAATACCATGTTGTTGTACCTTATTTCAAAAACATATCCCCTGCAGCCTGGGTGCTGGGTGATGAGCTATGCCCTTTTACCTCCAGGGTACCAATTTAAATCTCCTCTGCACTGGGGGGTAGAGGAAATATTGTTTCCATTCAACTGGCCATCCAGCGTTCTATGGAAAATGGATAGGAGGTCTCAGCTCAGGTTTCAGTAGATAGATGCTTACATTATGGAATCGTCAACCAGGAGAAAGGACAAAAATTAAAACATTATGCTGTGTGTGTTGGGGGGAGGAGGAGGGCACTTGTTTTGCATCCTGTACGTGGGGAGGACGTTAAGAGCACGTAAGGATGTCTTTCAGTTCACAGGAGACTGACTAAGTATGCCTCACATACTAGATTCATTATAATTTGTAAGAAAGAAAAGCCAAATCTGAACATTTGCGTGTGCACAAGTTTTTATATGAGGGACACCCCTTTGCAGGAGCAAGGTTGGGTGGGCGAAGACTGTGATCATCAGGTCAGGAGATGAAAATACTTTCTTTCTGAATTATAACCCCTGGAATATTTTACTGCAAAGTATGATACAAGAACCGTATTGATGATTAATTTGTGGTTAAGCATATAAATCACTTCTTGGTTGCCGTGCTAATACTGATTTAGAAAAATACACACTTCAGCTTATATTGATCTGTTTTTCTAATTCTTCATCAGAAGAGTCTAATATGGTAGCTTTTACAATTTACTTTCCAAAGATATCCTTTTAGGAGATGAAGTAACCAAAAGATATTGAAAATCCAAAGTAAATTGCATCGTGCCAGTTAGGCTTCCCTGAAGGAATGGCTACACCCCTGTAATCCGCTCAGCTCACAACTAACAGGCAGGGGATTCAGCCCTGTCTTAATCTTCACTAACTCTGACTCTCTTTTTAGCACACAACATTTGTCTTCAGGACATTTATCAAATATTTAGTATAGCTTCTAACAGAACTAAATCTCCTATTAAATTACAATCTACATTATGAGTCAGAGTTTTAAAATGTATATAGAATCCAATATTATGTTGTGATTCTTATCAAAGCACACAAAAAAAGAAATGCTTTAGAAATTACCATGCCTCATTTTTTAAGCTCTAAACATGTAATGTAAATTCCTCCACTTTCTTGAGACTGGTTTGCTTATAAATTTGAAATTATATATAAGTCACTAATGGGAAAGAGTCTAAACACCTACTGAGGAATTAAAAATAAACACTGATCTTCTGAATGGAACTAGAACTTGAATATTTCTACATGAGAGCACACAAAATCACCCAAAACAAAAGAAAGTGGAGCTGAACCATATCTGTCTATTCATACATGGACGCAGACAAATAAAACATATGTAGTGTTTTTTTTTTTTTTTTAGTGTATACCCGTGAATATGTATATATGTGTGTATATATACGGACCCAAATCAAACCAAACCCACTGCTGTCGCATCAATTCCAACTCATAGTGGCCCTGCAAGGTACAGTAGAACTTGCCTCATAGGGTTTCCAGGACTGTACATCTTTACGGAAGCAGACTGCACACACATACAACACTTGCATGAACACAGTTATGATAGATGTATATTTGACACCTTTAATGCTATATAAAGAAAGCAAGAGAAGGAGGTATTAGGTTAAAAAGACTACTAAAAACAATCAGATTAAGATGACAGTAATGTATTAGTAAAAATAATGCCAAAATATGAAAACCTTGCGGAGACACCTATCCCTCAATGCCATCTGGGGGGAAAAAAAACCAGCATGAAAAACTGTAAACAGTGGCAGAGTATCCAGAAGTAACAGATATTTCAGAATTCACTGAACCGCATAAAGGAAATTAATATAAGAAAGCTCACCGGTAACAAAAGCACAATCATAAGAGAAGGAATCAAGATGGTGAAGGATCTTTAAAAGAGAAGTAGGCTTTGGGAATTGCTGTAAAGCTATAGGACACACTAGAGAACTCAGGAGAGGGGTAAATGACACCTAAGTGTACGGTCCAACCGAAAAAAAAAAAAACAAATGTAAAAGAGGAAAACAAAGATGAAAAGTATTAACTGTCTCATAATTCTCTTCCTTTCGTAACATATTTTTTTAATAGCCATTACGGAATGCTTCCCTGTCAGCACAACTGGGCTCAATCAAAAGCTAAGAAGTTTCCTCAACACAACCAAACACTTCGAGGGACAGGGTAGCAGGGGCGGGGGTCTGGGGACCATGGTTTGGGGGGACATCTAGGTCAAGTGGCAAAACAAAGTTCACTAAGAAAACGTTCTGCATCCCACTTTGGTGAGTGGCGTCTGGGGTCTTAAAAGCTTGCCAGCGACCATCTAAGATGCATCAATTGCTCCCAACCCACCTGGAGCAAAGAAGAATGAAAAACACCAAAGACACAAGGAAATTATTAGCCTAAGAGACAAAAAGCCCACATAAACCAGAAACTCCATCAGCCTGAGACCAGGAGAACTAGATGGTGCCCGGCTACCAACGACCACCCTGACAGGGAACACAACAGAGAGTCCCTGACGGAGCAGGAGAAATGTGGAGCAGAACTCAAATTCACGTAAAAAGACCAGACTCAATGGTCTGAATGAGACTGGAGGAGCCCAGAGGACACGGCCCCGGACCCTCTGTTAGCCCGGAACTAAACCATTCCTGAAGTCAACTCTTCAGGCAAAGATTAGACTGGACTATAAACCATAAAATAATAGTCATGAAGGGTGTGCTTCTTAGTCCAAGTAGATACACAAGACTAAATGGGCAGCTTCTGTCTGCAGGAGGGATGAAAAGGCAGAAGGGGACATGAGCTGGTTGAGTGGACCAGGGAAACCCGGGGTGGAAACGGGGAGTGTGCAGTCACAATAGAGGGAAACCTGGGGTGGAAACGGGGAGTGTGCAGTCACAATAGAGGGAAACCCGGGGTGGAAACGGGGAGTGTGCAGTCACAATAGAGGGAAACCCGGGGTGGAAACGGGGAGTGTGCTGTCACATTAAGGGAAACCCGGGGTGGAAACGGGGAGTGTGCGGTCACAATAGAGGGAAACCCGGGGTGGAAACAGGGAGTGCGCGGTCACATTAAGGCGAACCCGGGGTGGAAACGGGGAGTGTGCAGTCACAATAGAGGGAAACCCGGGGTGGAAACGGGGAGTGTATGGTCACAATAGAGGGATCCCAACTAGGGTCACGTAACAACACCTGGGTACATTTTTGTATAAGAATTAACTTGAGCTGTAAACTTTCACCTAAAAAAATTAAATAAATTAATTTTAATTAATTAAAAATTAAACTGCTTCCCTGGGTTATATCAGTGGTCCTTCTGGTTGGAATCTTAATTCTGTTTCCTAGAAGTATTTTCTGGGAGTTGCTGTCCCCCACCATGCCTCTGTATTTCCTTTAAAAGCTAACAACAGCGAACCAACAGAACAAATTCCCAGCCATGTATCACCTGCCATATGTTCACCACCATGCGTGTAAACACTGTTTTTATTAATTGACAGGACACCTAAGTCCTAAAGCTAGAAATAGAACCCGAGGTTCTGTGATTGTTCAGTTTACCTTAAAGTTAATTTTAAATACTGCTTTTCATGAAGCTTCCTAATAATACGCAACCAGTTTTCAATTTATCAGGGTTATGGGGAGATGAAGGTTATAGATCACCAAAACATGATGAAGACAAAGCTAATAAAAACACGTTTCAAATGGAGTCAATGTAAACTTATTTAGTTAAAATTACATCCAGTTGGCTGATTTAGTTACGATGCATTTAGACAATATAATACATGCAACTATTTTAAAAAAAAATATACACATAGAAATATAGAAACAAAGACTTATAGAAAAATATTGCTATTTATGTAAAATTACATGTATGTGTACATAATTCTGAATTTACATGTGTTTTTCACAAGTGAAATGATATACACCAAAAATACTTGGAGTGGTTGCCTCAGACTGGGGGTAATTTCTCCTTCTATATTGTTTAAGGAGCCCTGGTGGCAGAGTGGTCAAGAGCTATGGCTGCTAACCAAAAATTTGGAAGTTGGAATCCACCAGCTGCTCCGTGGAAACCCTGTGGGGTAGTTCTACTCTGTCCTACAGAGTCACTATGAGGCAGAATCGGCTGGCAGTAACTTTTTTTTTTAATTGTTTAAAATGTTTTTCATGGAGCATTTGCTACTTTTGTAACAAAAACATACTTCTAAATTTGAGGGCAAAAATATGACCAATCTTAGGACAGTCTAGACTGGTCTTCTTTTTGCCACCTAGACCCTCTGCTGACCACGGATCTCATTCCCCTCCTCTGGGAACATTCTCACTGCTCAAGGTCATTAACCCTGGCTCCCACACATCTTATTTTTATCAACTTGTTAAACATGACTCCCACCTTGTTGCTCAGGCTAACCAACCAGAATACTCACCACGGTTTCCTTCCATTCTGACATCATCAAACAAAAGTGCTCCTTAGCTCAGATACACACCAGTCCAGGCATTTCTTGTACCCTTCGCTGACTGACAGGGGCCAGCAGTATTTGCCAAGGTCACCGTGAGAAGAGGGTCTTTCATGACTTTAGGGCTTTGTCTGTTTTTCAGTCTACTGAAGAACTTATCTAATATCCAAAAAAAATTAATTCATGTTTTCCTTTTTCAAACTAAAAACAAATTTTCCCATTTTAAATTGTAGTGCAAATTGTTTAACATTTTCCCCTTTTTGTAATTGTTTGACAGTTTCAAGATTTTTTTTCTTGAATATTAAGCACTATGCTTTTTACACTGGGTTAGCAACATTGTAACTGCGTGGCCACTTCTCTGACTGGCAGGAAGTGTACACCTGCAATGTTGCTGGAATCACAGTGTGTAGTTTATTCGTCAATATATACTTCCAGACATGAGATGTCTTCTAACAGCTAGGGTGGATTTATGGCGATTCTATCTCATTTGTGACTACAGTAAATTTGCAAAGTGATTAAATTTCAATTAATTATAATTCATTTTTGACAACTGTCTCTTTTGCTCCAGTGACTAGCTCGATGCCATATAACTGAATTGAACTGAATGGACAGATAGTACAGACACACAAAGGGAAGGATGTAACGTGATACTGAGACTCTATCAGGATGTAGGGCCATCACCCCACTTCTCCAATCTTCCCTGCTTTTTCCTCATGAGAAAGACAGAAAGAGAACTGAATTTGTTTTTTGGTTTTTGTTTTTAAGTCTCTTGGTTTGGGTATGTATTCCCTTCACCTAAGACGTGGCCAATTATCCTGTTTGAAGTATCAGCAAAAGACATATTATTTTGCTTAACACTAGTCTTTTCCTCCATCGCCGAAAACAGACTTAAGGAATTTCAGCAGCAAACAACGGAAATAAGACACTGAAATCTAAGCGTAAACAGAGACTTAGCAGATTCCTTCAGCTCTGCGAGTGTATAAAGGGTATTTCCGAATTACTTAGCTGTGTTGACCCAGCAGGTTTGGGAGGAATCTATTTGCAGCTGCCAAATGTTGCTGCAGTTAGTCCATAAAGCTAACTGTAATCAAAAGAGCTAAGAATAAATACACATTAACAAGTATGCATATTTAATTTGTAATATCACTCAACTTGATCATCCTAATATAGAGTATATATATATAAATGTGCATTTTCATTACTGAAAAACACAGCTATCCCTAGGCCTACAACAGTATCTCCCAGAATCATACACTTCAGTCTGTGTACCTGTGGTGTTGTGAGAACCTATAAAATTGCCTTTAAAATATTTATGATCTCACTTAGTTTGCATAGTCATACGTCATGTGGCCTATGTAAAAAAAAAAAAAAGTTAGAAAAACAATTCCTAAACTGTATTCCCAAGTAGAATAAAGAGTGTATGAAGGAAATAAAGAAATCGTACCAATAGAACAGCATGATTGAAGACCTCAGAGTGGAAGATTAAATGGAATAAACAAAGAGATCAAGTGGAAAAGGGAAGAAAAACAAAAAAGGAAACTAGATTATAAATAAATTCCTCCAGAGAACTATGCTTATTTTCTAGTTTTGTATCTACCTTAAGCTCCTAAACTGCTGTTGAACACATGGTGGTCTGACTCACTGGGCACAACAGAGCAGGATGCATGTCAGCCAGGAGGACAGAATGAAGGAACATCTGGGCAAAGAGCTAAACGGACGTTGTTCATTCGCCCTGTCACCTCATAGGCATTTCCACTTCCCATGTCATTGATGAAATTTTATTGGTTTTCATTTTTTTACCCCCACATTAATACTTCAATCATCAAGTATTAAGACACATTAACATGTAGGTGGCCACATTTCCAAAAGAAAACTATTTCCTAGGATTCTAGGCCCCAGACAAAACTATAATAAAAAGTGGTACCACCTGTACACCAACGTTCATTGCAGCACTATTCACTATGGCGAAAAGGTGGAAACAACCTAAATGTTCATCAGAAGACGAATGGATAAACGCAATGTGGTACATACATACAATGGAACACTACTCAGCCCACAGGAGAAATGAAGTCCTGATGCATACCACGACATGCATGAATCTTGAAAACATGCTGAGCGAAGTAAGTCACAAAAGGACACTGTATGACTTCACTTATATGAAATAAGTAAATATATAGAAACTAAAGATTATCAGTGGTCCCCAGGGGTAGAAGGGAGGGGGAAAGAGGAAGTGTTTGCTTGGGGGGCCATTAAAATTAAGTTAATGGTGGTGGAACAACTAGGAAAAAGACAAGGATACCCAGACAGGGGGCTGGGTAACATGACGAGTGTAATCAATGCCGTTGAATTTACATGTAGAAACTGCTGAATTGGGGAATGTTTTGTTGTGTATTATTTTCACTACAATTTTAAAAAAAGATACTATAAAAACGTTAAGTCTGGAGATTGTGGCCTAAAACACACATGTGCATTTACTGCTAATGGGCTTTAGATATTCCGATAGCCTACAGGCTTAAACAGAAAAGATTAAATTCTCAAAATACTAAAAAGAGCTAGGTGCCTATCCTTTTCTCTGCCTGCGATCAGGACTGCAGAATTCTTGCCGAAGGAAACAAGTGTGGTATTTTCCAGCTTAGGAAATGGGGGATAAGACTGCTTTCTAAAAAGAAACATACATATCAAAGCTGGGGCTCAATCATTTAGTCAAGAGAGAAACTGTTTGCCTAAATACGTGGCCTTGAAGATGCTTAGAAATACTCACCCTCTCTTTCCAGAGCGTTACCTCTTGTTCTTGTAGAAAGGTATGTCTCTCTCAACCTTACCTTAGCAACCTACCCAAACCCAGTGCTGTTGAGTCAATGTCAACTCATGGCAACCCAACAGGACAGGGCAGACCTACCCCATACGAGTTCCAAGGCTGTTATCTTTATGGAAGCCAACTGCCACATCTTTGTCTCATAGAGCAGCTCGTGGGTTCAAACCGACAACCTTTTGGTTAGCAGCTGAGCTCTTCATCACTGCACCAGCAAGGTTCTTTTTTTAGCAACTAAAGACAGTGAGAAATTATTCTTTAGGAAAGCAGCCCCAATAGACTTTTAAATTAATCAGATTCAGAGTACAAATTACAAAACAGACTGTGCTTATGGAAACATAAAGGTTTTAAAATGAAAAGAAGTAAACTTTCATTGTCACAGAGAGCAAAACATCACAGAGGTGACACCTCCATTGCCAACAGGCACCATAACATGGTTCGTAAAAGCATGGAAAATGACGTTATTTCGAAATTCACGAAGAAAGAACAAGTTATACATCATTACGGAGCAAGGACTTGTGGGAGACAGTGGAGTCCAGTATCAGGAGGACGCACGTGGGTTTGAATCCTACCTGTGCTATCTGCTAATCGTGTGACCATGGGCAAGTCACAGAAACTCTCTAACACGTGATTCTGTGAAATGAAATTATTATTCCAGGAAAATTTAGTTACCTAGAGTCTCTATCCCAAGTCTGTTCAGAGAAGAAAGTTACCCTTTGGGCTTCGTTTTGTCTTTTCCCAACGGCATCAATACTGCTAACGTGGAAATACACACAAGGCATTTTCAGAACATACTGCAGGTGATTTTGGTGCACAAGGCCGTGTCTACGTATGTACGAATATATTAAATATACGTTAAAAATTTCCCAAAGTCGACATAAGAAACAATTGGTTGTACTTCTTTCTGCAAAGTGAGACCAGAAGTTTTAAGAAGGAGGTGCTCAGGAAGAATTGAGCTTTCATGTTACTCCCTCTTGTCATGTCTAAGCCTTTAACAACGTACCATATATTATCACAGGACTCAAAAACATAATTTGGAAGACAAATGAATTATCTCAAATATCGACATGAGGTAATATATCTTTTTCAGTAAATGAAAGTCATCAATCCATGTTCTTTTTCTCACAAAGCAAAAAATAAATGATCTATGAAACTTAAAGTATGAAAATTTACCAAAAACAATTCATTTCTACGAGGAGGTTAAAATGACAATAAATAATTTTTAACTATGCCATGTAGGTACGTGATGCCATTTGGCTAATACCTAACACTCGTACCACAAATAGTACACAATGTTCTCAACATACATCATCTCATTTGATCTTCAAGACATAATCAACCCGCACTATCGCCACTACCATTTTCATAAAGAATGTAAACACCATAGAAAAATGGAAACGTCCTTAGGATAGAGATCAGAATAATTCTTATTCACCTAAAGTATTGCAAACCACAATGCCTGGCACATAGTTGATCTTTAAAAATTATTTGTTGAATAAATCAACAAAAGAATAAATGAAAAAATAAGTGAGTGAATGACTCAGAAACACATCCATTCAACAGTGTAGTAGCATAGTATGATCGCTCTACAGTCAATTCGAACTCATAGTGACCCTACAGGACAGAGCAGAACTGCCCCACAGGGTTTCCAAGGGGCGGCTGGTGGATTCAAAAGGTACAAACTCCTAGTGGCCATATTGAAGAGGTCCATTTTTTTCTCCTCCTCAACCCCATACTCCTGAGAAACCCTGCCCCAGCACCTTAAAGTGGATCTGTTCCCCCAAAGTACTGTTACTTGTCCACTGGGTCCTGTCCCTGATCTAAGCTGATTGGACCAGAGGTGGGGACTGATACAAGCTAGGCTAATAGGTTCTCTCTTATTTGGAATTTGTATGTCTTTGTTGAACACTACAATAAGAAAGCTGAATTTGGGCCTGTCTCCAGAGAAAGAGAAGGATATTTATGAATCTCAGAGAGAAAAGATGAGTTCCTTAGGGGGCTCAACTATGATCAGTCCTCTTGGGTTTTCTGAGTTACTGGTATACCCTTTCAAAAATGCACTTTTTTAAAAAACTTATTCATTGTAAGTGAGTTTCTCTTTCATGCAAATAAACACGAAGACTTCTGCCACCACAACTACCTACAGAATCTGATTTACATGTCCTGGCTAATCCCAGTTAACATGGATGAACGAAACATATTCCTGTCTAAAGCCAATCCTTCTACTTGTCCACTGGATCCCATTCCTTCTTACCTACTCTCGGAAATTTAATCCAGCAATCTTCCCCTTTCTTGGCTACATCATCAATTTTTAGCTCTACTGGATTAGTTCCTTCAGGATATACCAACGTCCTCTTCTTTCTCTCATCCTAAAACTTCTATTGATCCAGCAGTACGCTGAAGCTAGCCCGTGCAGCTCCCAGGAGTCAACGGTGTACACCTCTTCCCAAGTCTGCGTTCAGTGAAATCAACCATGATAATGGTATTCACGCCACCGAAACTGGCAAAAGTTACGAGCTGTGCTGGTTTTTACCCAGATACCTGGTTGTTAGACATTTAGGAGCATATCACTCTCTCGACTTCATTGCCTTTTCTTTGCCCCTCTTTTCAGGAAAACATATCAAAAGAGTTTTGTATAAATACTTCCTCCATTTTCTCATCTGAGCCCACTGTAATCAGACTTTTGACCCCACTATACCACTGAAATGGCTCTCGTCACTGCTACGCTGCTAAATCCAGTGATGAGGGCTCAGTCCTCATGGAGGCATTTGACCTAGGTGATAATTTTCTTCTCCGAGATACATTTTAGTTGTTCCTTTGTCTCCTTTATTGGTTCCTCCTTTTTCTCCCTAAGTTCTCTGCTGGAGGGCTCCAGACTCAGTCTTGACCCACCTACACTCACTCCCTCCATGAGCTCATTGGCTTTAAATACTAAAGGCTCACAGCTCCCCAATCTAGGTCACCAGCTTATACTTTTAAATCCAACTGACTACCTCCTTACTTAGGTATCTAAAAGATACCTCAAATTCAACATTTCTAAAACAGAACTTCTAATCTTCCTTCCCAAACTTGTTTCACCAATAATCATACATCTAAGTTGATGGCATCCCCATGCTTCCAATAGTTCAAGCCAAAAAATTTGGAGTCATCTTTGATTCCTTCTTATTTTCATACTCCGCACTCAAACTACTAGGAATTCCTGCTGGCTCACCCTTCAAAACAGCTCTAAAATATAGCATTCCTCACCCTATTCCCATGCTGCTAGCCTGGTCCAAGCCTATACCAAAAAAACAAAACCAAGCCCATTGCCGTCAACTCAATTCTGACTCATAGTTGCCCTAGAGGACAGAGTAGAGCTGCCCCATAGGGTTTCCAAGGAACAGCTGGTGGATTTGAACTGCTGACCTTTTGGTTAGCAGCCAAGCTCTTAGCCACTGGGCCACCAGGGTTCCAGTCCAAGCCTATAGCCTTGATTATTCTAAGGATGTCTATGAAGTCCTGTACTGTTACCCTAGGCCTCATATTGTTCACTCTCGGCACCAAAATAAGGGTGGCCCTTTTAAGAGTAAAGTCAGGTCCAGGCCTATAAAACAAAATGAGACTAAAGGGACACAACAGCCCAGGGGTAAGGACTAGAAGACAGGAAGGGACAAGGAGCTGGTAATAGAGAGCTCAAGGTTAAGAAGGAGAGTGTTGACATGTCGTGGGGTTGTTAACCAATGTCATAAAACAATATGTGCTTTATGAGAAACTGTTTAATGAGCAACTAGTTTGTTCTTTAAACCTTCCTCTAAAGTACAGTAAGAAAAAAAAAAGGAAAGTCAGATCATGTCACGTAACTGCTAAAAACCCTAAGGTGATACCTTTACTGTACTGTAGAAGTCAAAGGTCACGCCATGGCCTATATCCCCTTAATGGTCTAGCCTTCTGTGAACTCCCCAATATCATCCCCTACAACTCTCCCTCTCACTCACTCATCCCTTTCCAGCCACACTAAGGCTACGACTCCAATATGCCAGGCATGTGCCTGCCTTAGGGTCTTTGCTCCGGCTTTCACGTTGCCTGAAACAATTTCCTTCTGTGTATGAACCTGTCTGACTCCCTTAGAGCCTTCCGGCCTTCTCTCGAATCTTGTCCATTTAACATGATGCAACTTACCTACCACCTCCTACACTCCTGATGCCCTCTACCCTACTCTTAATTTTTGTTTTTGTTTTTTCATAGCACTTATCACCTCTTAATCTACTTCATAAGAAGACCTGGTCGTGCAAATGTTTAAGCACTTAGCTACTAATCGAAAAGTTGGTGGTTCAAATCCACCCAGCCGATCTTTGGGAGAAGGACCTGGCGATCTGCTTCCATAAAGATTACAGCTAAGAAAACCCTGTGGGGCAGCTCTCCTCTGCCACATGGGGTCACTATGAGTCAAAATCCACTCAATGGCAACATGTGGAAAATACTCTCTTAATGTAAAATGATCAGATTGAGTGATATTACTGTTTAAACACACATACTTGTTAATATATATTTATTCTTAGTTCTTTTGGTTACAGGTAGTAAAAGGGACTCAATGACACCTAACAACAGCAAACTTAATTCATAATTTACTTATTTGTCATGTTTACTGTTTGTCTTTCTTCACTAAAATGTAAGCTTCTCTTCGGTTCACTGATGGCCCATGTGTCTGTGGTACTGCTTGGCACCTAGTAAATTCTCAATAAATATTGGTTGGAAAAAAATTTTAATCAATGACCCACCAAGACCAATAAGTGGTAAAAAGAAAAAAAAAAAAATCCTACTGAATTTAAAACATGGAAACAAATCCATAGCTGCACAATTTAGAATGTTCGCAATTGTTTCACTAATGAAATTTCAGCTTCTACGGTTTTCTGGCTGAAAACTAAAACTGACAGAAGAAATCCCACAACTGAAGCTAAACCTCTCTGGTATCTGAGACCCAAATCCTGGGCTCGTCCAAGAGCTCACAGCTCCTACCGGAGCTGTGTATCCATCAGCGGTGACACAAATGGGCCCGCGTAGTGTTCCGTACATATGGTGTTAACTCTTATGCTTTAATATATATGTGCAATATGGCTGAATTATACTGGCTCTAGGAACCATCACTTTTATTTTACTGACTTTTGTGTATTTAAAACCTCAGGCATATACAGTATTGAATTCGCCAGGTTTTTTGTTTTTTTTTTTTTCTTTTGGTTGTTCAATTTCCACAGAAGTAAGAAAAAGAATAATTGCTTTAACATTCAAATCTTTTCAGGGCTTATACAATACAAAATTCTCCCAAGTTGAGGAAGCGCATGAGAATTAGAAAATACGAATGTGAAATCCCCAAACGTCTTTGCATCAATTTCAAGTAGGTTTCTAAGACATACGTTATTTTGCCCAGTTTGTTTAAAAATTTTTACATAAAAGAATTAGGTGTGGAGCTTATAAGACTATTGATGAAATACACCCATTTGGACATGAATTAAAAACTCATTATAGCTATAAATTGCAGTTGTGTCAAACCGAATCTTATTTTTACTCTCTAGTTTAATCTTATAGCTTTTGTAACACAAGAAAACATCTGAAAAAGAATGCTTAATTAATTTTAAATGCCATATGCCCATTTAAACACACACACAAAGAATGGGCACAAATATGAGACTAAAAACCTGAATTTGAAAGGAAGCCATAAAAAACACTTACAACATAAGCATAAAAATTTAGGACATCAGAAATGCACCATGATGGGTTAGTATTAACTGAATTAATAACTAGATGGAATAAGTTATAAAAACCTATATTATGTTAATGGTGGAGGAACAACTCAGAAAAACAGGGTGAGAATGGTTGCACAACTCCAAGAACGTGATGAATGTCACTGAATTGTACCCATAGAAACAATGGAATTGGTGCGTGTTTTCTGTGTGTATTCTCAACAACAAAAAAAAATTAAAAAAATCTATATGACTGTTGTGTAAATGTTATATAAGCTCATAGACACATCTAAGAAGACTTCGAAAAAGTCTGCAAATACATCAAAGTGAAATATAATTCTACAATATAGAAAGATCAGTTGGATAAAACATCTTGAAACACTGTTCTGAATAGATTGTATCCGAGCCTACTTTCACCTACACACCAACAGCCGTTAAGTTGATTCTGACTCATGGCAACCTCATGTATCAGCGTAGAACTGTGCACCACAGGGTTTTCAGTGGCTGACATTTTGGAAGCACATTACCAAGTCTTTCTTCTGAGGTGCCTCCGGGTGGACTTGAACCACCAACCTTTTGGTTAGCAGCCAAGCATGTTAACCATTTGCACCAGGCAGGGACCTTACTTTCATCTATATTCATCAGATGTTTTATTGTAGTGAGCCACGTCACTTCCTTGACCTAGTGTCCATACTGTGGACATGAAGGGGTTGGGTCCAGGCTACAACCCACAACAGCATTACAATGAGGTAGAGGCACAGCCCCGGTCTTCTAAAAGTGTGCATTTCAAACCCTCTCTCCCTGGTTATCAGCTCGTGTTCCAATTTTTTGTTCAAACATGTAAAATTTTTCTTTGTCTTTTATCACTTTAAGTTTTTTAAAAAATTAAGAAATAGTTTGGATTGATTTATAGCTTATGGAGGAAGAAAGTGTTCAAAAAAACAAAATTTTAGGGAGAACATCTGTACTAAACTCCTTAACGCAACACAACTCTATTTTAGTTCTTTGACATCATCATTTGTATATAAATGATGTATTTGTTGTTGTACGCCATCGAGTTGATTCCGACTCATACTGACCCTACATGACAGAGGAGAACTGCTCCATAGGATTTCCAAGGCCATAATCTTTATAGAAACAGATCTAACATAAAGGTCTTTTTTCCTGCCGAGCAGCTGGTGGGTTTGAACTTCCTACTTTTCGGTCAGCAGCTGAGTGCTTAACCATTGCACCACCAGGGCTCCTTTAATAATGTATTAGTGATAAACAAGTCTTATCTTTTTACAACAACAGATCACTCCTTGACAAAATGTTGTTTACTGATAGTTCTTCTGAGCGAAAATAATTTGCATTTTAAAAATATTTCACAATCCATTATTTTCACTAACTCGGATTGGCCTCTCAACCAATCCTTTGGATTAGTTTAAATTAAAGAAACCTGTAGTTAAAAAAAAAAAATCTAGACAATTACTTTATCAAATACTAAATACCCAAGCAGGCTGCTCAAAAATATTTTCACTGATTTTTTTTTTATTCATAGTCAAGTTCAACGCAGACAGAATCACCCACCTTTGCTATTAAAGGACCCTCCAGGGGAGGAGTAATTTTTCTAAGAGAACCTGCTGGATGAGCTACGTCCACTCGGATACTACTTAAAGCTCTCTTTGGGGTAGCATCGGGGGTCTTAAAAGCCCGTGAACGGGGCGGAGCCAAGATGGCAGACTAGGCAGACGCTACCTCAGATCCCTCTTACAACGAAGACACGGAAAAACAAGTGAATCGATCACATACATAACAATCTACGAACCCTGAACAACGAACACAGATTTAGAGACAGAGAACGAACTAATACGGGGAAGCAGCAATTGTTTTCAGAGCCTGGAGCCAGCGTACCAGTCAGGTACGGCACAAGCACAGAGAGCTGCTCCACCCCCCTGAACTAACCCCAGGAGGGGGACCAGCCGGTTCCGTGGGTGGCGTGGGACGCAGCCGGTAGGAGAAGTCTCCGGGAGGCAGTGACTGGTCTTGAAACGGGGAAAGCAGCATCCCAGCCGGGGAACCGTCCCGCCGGGATTTGGACTGGATGCAGGTACGGCATAAACACGAGAGCTGCTCCACCCCCCTGAACTAACCCCGGGAGGGGGCCCAGTTGGGTCGCACGGGCGGCGTGGGACACAGCCGGTCGGAGAAGTCCCCGGGAGGCAGCGACTGGTATTGGAATGGGGAGAACAGCGTCCCAGCCGGGACACTCGGTCACGGCACAAGCACGGGGAGCTGCTCCACCCACCTGAACTAACCCCGGGAGGCGGCCCAACTGGTTCTCGGAGGTGGCACGGCAACGCGGCTACAGGGACGAGAACTCCCCAGGAGGCAGCGACTGATTTTGGAGTCGAGAGTGCACCGTCCCAGTAGGGGAGCCTTGACGCTGGGCATGGGGCTGGAAGCGGAGGATCTGACCTTGACTCCAGCGGGCCAGACCCCCCGGGGGCAATCTCCACACAGCCAGCACACATAGGCCACACGCCCCGTGGGAATCTCAGATATAATAGTCATTCCAAGCAAGACAAGCAACTCTGGCTATATTCTGAGGTGCTACTCTCTATCTCTCTGTTCCTTCCCCCACCCTCACCAGGCGGCTTCATTAACATCCGAATAGCCTGAACCAGAGGGAGAACTCTGATAGGGATCTGACTGCATTTTTTTTAGCGGATTTTCTGGAAAAACTAGTTTCCCAGTGATGGCTCGGAGACAACAATCCATATCAAACCACTTAAAGAAGCAGACCATGACAGCTTCTCCAACCCCCCAACAAAAGAATCAAAATCTTTCCCAAATGAGGATACAATCCTGGAATTATCAGATACAGAATATAAAAAACTAATTTACAGAATGCTTCAAGACATCACAAATGAAATAAGGCAAACTGCAGAAAAAGCCAAGGAACACACTGATAAAACTGTTGAAGAACTCAAAAAGCTTATTCAAGAACATAGTGGAAAAATTAATAAGTTGCAAGAATCTATAGAGAGACAGCATGTAGAAATCCAAAAAATTAACAATAAAATTACAGAATTAGACAACGCAATAGGAAGTCAGAGGAGCAGACTCGAGCAATTAGAACGCAGACTGGGACATCTGGAGGACCAGGGAATCAACACCAACATAGCTGAAAAAAATCAGATAAAAGAATTAAAAAAAATGAAGAAACCCTAAGAATCATGTGGGACTCTATCAAGAAGGACAACCTGCGGGTGATTGGAGTCCCAGAACAGGGAGGGGGGACAGAAAACACAGAGAAAATAGTTGAAGAACTCCTGACAGAAAACTTCCCTGACATCATGAAAGACGAAAGGATATCTATCCAAGATGCTCATCGAACCCCATTTAAGATTGATACAAAAAGAAAAACACCAAGACATATTATCATCAAACTCGCCAAAACCAAAGATAAAGAGAAAATTTTAAAAGCAGCCAGGGAGAAAAGAAAGGTTTCCTTCAAGGGAGAATCAATAAGAATAAGTTCAGACTACTCAGCAGAAACCATGCAGGCAAGAAGGGAATGGGACGACATATACAGAGCACTGAAGGAGAAAAACTGCCAGCCAAGGATCATATATCCAGCAAAACTCTCTCTGAAATATGAAGGCGAAATTAAGATATTTACAGATAAACACAAGTTTAGAGAATTTGCAAAAACCAAACCAAAGCTACAAGAAATACTAAAGGATATTGTTTGGTCAGAGAACCAATAATATCAGACATCAGCACAACACAAGGTCACAAAACAGAACGTCCTGATATCAACTCAAATAGGGAAATCACAAAAACAAACAAATTAAGATTAATTAAAAAAAAATACACATAACAGGGAATCATGGAAGTCAATAGGTAAAAGATCACAATAATCAAAAAGAGGGACTAAATACAGGAGGCATTGAACTGCCATATGGAGAGTGATGCAAGGCGATATAGAACAATACAAGTTAGGTTTTTACTTAGAAAAATAGGGGTAAATAATAAGGTAACCACAAAAATGTATAACAACTCTATAACTCAAGATAAAAGCCAAGAAAAACGTAACGACTCAACTAACATAAAGTCAAACACTATGAAAATGAGGATCTCACAATTTACTAAGAAAAACGACTCAGCACAAAAAAGTATGTGGAAAAATGAAGTTGTCAACAACACACATAAAAAGGCATCAAAATGACAGCACTAAAAACTTATTTATCTATAATTACGCTGAATGTAAATGGACTAAATGCACCAATAAAGAGACAGAGAGTCACAGACTGGATAAAGAAACACGATCCATCTATATGCTGCCTACAAAAGACACACCTTAGGCTTAGAGACACAAACAAACTAAAACTCAAAGGATGGAAAAAAATATATCAAGCAAACAATAAGCAAAAAAGAAGAGCAGTAGCAATATTAATTTCTGACAAAATAGACTTTAGACTTAAATCCACCACAAAGGATAAAGAAGGACACTATATAATGATAAAAGGGACAATTGATCAGGAAGACATAACCATATTAAATATTTATGCACCCAATGACAGGGCTGAAAGATACATAAATCAAATTTTAACAGAATTGAAAAGTGAGATAGATACCTCCACAATTATAGTAGGAGACTTCAACACACCACTTTCGGAGAAGGACAGGACATCCAGTAAGAAGCTCAACAGAGACACGGAAGATCTAATTACAACAATCAACCAACTTGACCTCATTGACTTATACAGAACTCTCCACCCAACTGCTGCAAAGTATACTTTTTTTTTCTAGTGCACATGGAACATTCTCTAGAATAGACCACGTATTAGGTCATAAAACAAACCTTTGCAGAGTCCAAAACATCGAAATATTACAAAGCATCTTCTCAGACCACAAGGCAATAAAACTAGAGATCAATAACAGAAAAACTAGGGAAAAGAAATCAAATACTTGGAAACTGAACAATACCCTCCTGAAAAAAGACTGGGTTATAGAAGACATCAAGGAGGGAATAAGGAAATTCTTAGAAAGCAACAAGAATGAAAATACTTCCTATCAAAACCTCTGGGACACAGCAAAAGCAGTGCTCAGAGGCCAATTTATATCGATACATGCACACATACAAAAAGGAGAAAGAGCCAAAATCAGAGAACTGTCCCTACAACTTGAACAAATAGAAACTGAGCAACAAAAGAATCCATCAGGCACCAGAAGAAAACAAATAATAAAAATTAGAGCTGAACTAAATAAATTAGAGAACAGAAAAACAATAGAAAGAATTAATGAAGCCAAAAGCTGGTTCTTTGAAAAAATTAACAAAATTGATAAACCATTGGCTAGACTAACTAAAGAAATACAGGAAAGGAAACAAATAACCCGAATAAGAAACGAGAAGGACCACATCACAACAGAACCAAATGAAATTAAAAGAATCATTTCAGATTATTATGAAAAATTGTACTCTAACAAATTTGAAAACCTAGAAGAAATGGATGAATTCCTGGAAAAACACTACCTACCTAAACTAACACATTCAGAAGTAGAACAACTAAATAGACCCATAACAAAAAAAGAGATTGAAACGGTAGTCAAAAAACTCCCAACAAAAAAAAGCCCTGGCCCGGAAGGCTTCACTGCAGAGTTCTACCAAACTTTCAGAGAAGAGTTAACACCACTACTTCTGAAGGCATTCCAAAGCATAGAAAATGACAGAATACTACCCAACTCATTCTATGAAGCCACCATCTCCCTGATACCAAAACCAGGTAAAGACATTACAAAAAAAGAAAATTATAGACCTATATCCCTCATGAACATTGATGCAAAAATCCTCAACAAAATTCTAGCCAATAGAATCCAACAACACATCAAAAAAATAATTCACCATGATCAAGTCGGATTTATACCAGGTATGCCAGGCTGGTTTAATATCAGAAAAACCATTAATGTAATCCATCACATAAATAAAACAAAAGATAAAAACCACATGATCTTATCAATTGATGCAGAAAAGGCATTCGACAAAGTCCAACACCCATTTATGATAAAAACTCTTACCAAAATAGGAATTGAAGGAAAATTCCTCAACATAATAAAGGGCATCTATGCAAAGCCAACAGCCAATATCACTCTAAATGGAGAGAACCTGAAAGCATTTCCCTTGAGAACGGGAACCAGACAAGGATGCCCTCTATCACCGCTCTTACTCAACATCATGCTGGAAGTCCTAGCCAGGGCAATTAGGCTAGACAAAGAAATAAAAGGTATCCGGATTGGCAAGGAAGAAGTAAAGTTATCACTATTTGCAGATGACATGATTATATACACAGAAAACCCTAAGGAATCCTCCAGAAAACTACTGAAACTAATAGAAGAGTTTGGCAGAGTCTCAGGTTATAAAATAAACATACAAAAATCACTTGGATTCCTCTACATCAACAAAAAGAACACTGAAGAGGAAATAACCAAATCAATACCATTCACAGTAGCCCCCAAGAAGATAAGATACTTAGGAATAAATCTTACCAAGGATGTAAAAGACCTATACAAAGAAAACTACAAAGCTCTACTACAAGAAATTCAAAAGGACATACTTAAGTGGAAAAACATACCTTGCTCATGGATAGGAAGACTTAACATAGTAAAAATGTCTATTCTACCAAAAGCCATCTATACATTTAACGCACTTCCGATCCAAATTCCAATGTCATATTTTAAGGGGATAGAGAAACAAATCACCAATTTCATATGGAAGGGAAAGAAGCCCCGGATAAGCAAAGCACTACTGAAAAAGAAGAAGAAAGTGGGAGGCCTCACTTTACCTGATTTCAGAACCTATTATACAGCCACAGTAGTCAAAACAGCCTGGTACTGGTACAACAACAGGCACATAGACCAATGGAACAGAATTGAGAACCCAGACATAGATCCATCCACGTATGAGCAGCTGATATTTGACAAAGGACCAGTGTCAATTAATTGGGGAAAAGAAAGCCTTTTTAACAAATGGTGCTGGCATAACTGGATATTCATTTGCAAAAAAATGAAACAGGACCCATACCTCACACCATGCACAAGAACTAACTCCAAGTGGATCAAAGACCTAAACATAAAGACTAAAACGATCAAGATCATGGAAGAAAAAATTGGGACAACCCTAGGAGCCCTAATACAAGGCATAAACAGAATACAAAACATTACCAAAAATGATGAAGAGAAACCCGATAACTGGGAGCTCCTAAAAATCAAACACCTATGCTCATCTAAAGACTTCACCAAAAGAGTAAAAAGACCTCCTACAGACTGGGAAAGAATTTTCAGCTATGACATCTCAGACCAGAGCCTGATCTCTAAAATCTACATGATTCTGTCAAAACTCAACCACAAAAAGACAAACAACCCAATCAAAAAGTAGGCAAAGGATATGAACACACATTTCACTAAAGAAGATATTCAGGCAGCCAACAGATACATGAGAAAATGCTCACGATCATTAGCCATTAGAGAAATGCAAATTAAAACTACGATGAGATTCCATCTCACACCAGCAAGGCTGGCATTAATCCAAAAAACACAAAATAATAAATGTTGGAGAGGCTGCGGAGAGATTGGAACTCTTATACACTGCTGGTGGGAACGTAAAATGGTACAACCACTTTGGAAATTCATCTGGCGTTATCTTAAACAGTTAGAAATAGAACTACCATACAACCCAGAAATCCCACTCCTGGGAATATACCCTAGAGATACAAGAGCCTTCATACAAACAGATATATGCACACCCATGTTTATTGCAGCTCTGTTTACAATAGCAAAAAGTTGGAAGCAACCAAGGTGTCCATCAACGGATGAATGGTTAAATAAATTGTGGTATATTCACACAATGGAATACTACGCATCGATAAAGAACAGTGACGAATCTCTGAAACATTTCATAACATGGAGGAACCTGGAAGGCATTATGCTGAGTGAAATTAGTCAGAGGCAAAAGGACAAATATTGTATAAGACCACTATTATAAGATCTTGAGTAATACTAAACCTGAGAAGAACACATACTTTTGTGGTTACGAGGTGGGGAGGGAGGGAGGGTGGGAGAAGGTTTTTTATTGATTAATCAGTAGATAAGAAATGTTTTAGGTGAAGGGAAAGACAATACTCAATACATGGAAGGTCAGCTCAATTGGACTGGACCAAAAGCAAAGAAGTTTCTGGGATAAAATGAACGCTTCAAAGGTCAGCAGAGCAAGGGCAGGGGTCTGGGGAACATGGTTTGCGGGGACTTCTAAGTCAATTGGCAAAATAATTCTATTATGAAATCATTCTGCATCCCACTTTGAAATGTGGCGTCTGGGGTCTTAAATGCTAACAAGCGGCCATCTAAGATGCAGCAATTGGTCTCAACCCACCTGGAGCAAAGGAAAATGAAGAACTCCAAGGCCACACGACAACTAAGAGCCCAAGAGACAGAAAGGGCCACATGAACCAGAGACCTACATCATCCTGAGACCAGAAGAACTAGTTGGTGCCCGGCCACAATCGATGACTGCCCTGACAGGGAGCACAACAGAGAACCCCTGAGGGAGCAGGAGATCAGTGGGATACAGACCCCAAATTCTCATAAAAAGACCAAACTTGATGGTCTGACTGAGACTAGAGGAATCCCGGCGGCCATGGTCCCCAGACCTTCTGTTGGCACAGGACAGGAACCATCCCCGAAGACAACTCATCAGACATGAAAGGGACTGGTCAGCGGGTGGGAGAGAGACGCTGATGAAGAGTGAGCTAATTATATCAGGTGGACACTTGAGATTGTGTTGGCAACTCTTGTCTGGAGGGGGGATGGGAGGGTAGAGAGAGAGAGAAGCCGGCAAAATTGTCACGAAAGGAGAGACTGAAAGGGCTGACTCAAGAGGGGGAGAGCAAGTGGGAGTAGGGAGTGAGATGTATGTAAACTTATATGTGACAGACTGATTGGATTTGTAAACGTTCACTTGAAGCTTAATAAAAGTTAAAAAAAAAAAAGCCCGTGAGCGGCCATCTAAGATACTCTACTGCTCTCACCCCTTTGGGAGCAAGGGAGAATGAAGAAAACTAAAAACGCAAGGGAAAGATTAGTCCAAAGGACTAATGGACCACAGCTACCATGGCCTCCACCAGACTGAGTCCAATACAACTAGATGATGCCTGGCTACCACCACTGACTGCTCTGTCAGGAGTGACAATAGAGGGTCCTGAACAGAGCTGGAAAAAAAAAGTACAACAAAATTCTAACTCACAAAAAAAGACCAGACTTACTGACCTAACAGAGACTGGGGAAACCTCGAGACTATGGTCCCCAGACATCCTTTAAACTCAGTAATTAAGTCACTCCTGATGTTCACCCTTCAGCGAAAGATTAGACAGGCCCCTCCCTACAACAAAATGAGACTAAAGGGGCACTCCAGCCCAGGGGTAAGGGCTAGAAGGCAGGAGGGGACAAGAAACCCAACTTCGAAAAGGGGAGTGCTGACATGTCGTGGGGTTGTTAAACAAATTCATAAAACAATATGTGTACTAACTGTTGAATGAGAAGTTTGTTCTGTAAACCTTCATCTGAAGTACAATTAAAAAAAAAAAAAACTCCCTTGAGAAATTTTTTAATGGCAAATAAGCACAAAGACTGACCACAACGTCAAGGCACAATTGCCTGTAAAGCTATGACTGTCCTAACTGCTCAGCTCTACTTGTGCCTCAGTGGATGAGAAAGGACCAAAATGGTGTACCATAATTACCTGCCACTGACAAACCACCAGAACAAGGAGGCAGGCGAGCAGACCCCAGCGTGAAGTGGGATGATGTGGAAGGCCAACTGGAGCCCGGGAATCAAGTGATCCCTTCTCTCTCTTCTTGTGGTTGCAGGCACATGTCTTGGGCAGGGCATATGCCCTTACATTTTGCTTTCCTTTCTTACTTTATTGTTTTACCCTCATGTATCTTAGCTTCCTAGAGCTGCCATAACAAAATACCACAAAACAGCTTTAAAGGAAATAAGCGTATTTTCTCACAGTTCTGCATTCAGGGTGTCAGCTACAGGGGAAGGTCCTGCTCTGTCTCTTTCAGCGTCTAGTAGCCATCAGCAATCCTCGGCACTCCTAGGCTTGTAGATGGTCCTCTTGTGTCATCACGTGCAGTCTGTCTTCCCCTGAGCCAGTCTCTGCGTTTGTACTCTATACAAACACCACTTAGAAGTGATTTGGTTTAGGACCCACCCTTATTTCTAAACAGGATCACATGCACAGATACAGGGGCTAAGACTTCAACATACATTTTGGGGGGACACATTCAATCCATAACTCCATTACTTTCTTTTAACCTATTAACAGCCATCAGAAAGCTAAGTTCCTTACAACCAGCTTAAGGGCTATAAGTTATAACCTGCTTAAGGAATATAGGTTGAATGGGATCCTTGTAGATACGAAATAACTGATCTACTTTCCACAAGGTCTTCACAGACTGAGAGAAAATTATACAGAAAGCACTAAAGGAAATAAATATTCATATCCTGTCTGTCTGTATCTCTCCCCTTTGTGTTCTTTTTGTATTTGGTTTTGATGGGAATCTGTATCTCTGAGGAAACTTTTTTTTTTAAACTGCAGTTTGACATCTGAATTATCTTAAGCTAGCGATAATATGCCAGACAGAAGGGATGAATGGGTCGAGATTTATAATTTCCAGTGAATATTTTTAAAGCTTCCCTGGGTAATCTATGCCATTTTATACTTAATATAATTCTCTAAAAAGACACTCTCAATAGGATATGTGGAGTAGTGGAAACATGCCATATTTCTGATGAGGAAAGCAGAAATGGAAAAATGAGAGCAGCAAAAATATACATAAATAAAATCACATTTAACAAATAATTTATATTTATTCAACGACTCCTTAGAAACCGTATGGGGCAGTTCTATTCCGTCCTATAGGGTCACTATGAGTCGGAATTGACTCGACGGCAGTGGTTTTTTTTTTGTTTGTTTTTGTTTTTTTTTAATGGGTCAACCACTGTTCATTTGTTCAAAAAATAATTTTTTTGGAAAATGAAAATGAAGTGCCTAAATGGTTTCTGCCTTCTTTTATTTCTTACTTAATGAGTGCCCACCACGTATCAGGGAGCCCTGGTGGTGCAGTGGTTAAGAGTTTGGCTGCTAACCAAAAGGTCAGCAGTTTGAATCCATCAGCTGCTCCTCGGAAACCCCATGGGGTGGTTCTACTCTGTCCTGTTGGGTCGCAATGAGTTAGACCCAACCTGATGGCGATAGGTATGGTTTGGATACCACAAGTTAGAGAACAGAGAGGCAAATGGAGAAAGTCCTTGGCTTCACATTGTTGTTGCTAGTTGCCACTAAGTCAGCTCCAACACACAATGACCATATGTATAGCAGAACAAAATGTTGCCTGGTCCTGAGTCTTCACAGAGCAACTATATTCTAGTGATGAGACAGACAGTATACCAAAAAAAAAAAAAAAATTATCAGTGTAACTGCTATGAGGAAAAACAAAGCTGGCGAAAAGTACACGGTGTGGGTGCTGTCTTGGATAGGATGGGCAGTCATGTTCTGAGGGGTGGCATGAGGATAGAGCAGGGGATGCTGGGAGGAAGCAAGTCATGTGCCTGTCTGGGGTCAAAGTATTTCCAGAAGGAGGAGCAGCAAGACCAAAGGATGTGAGGGTCTAAAGGGCTGAAAGGAAGCCGGTGGGACGGAGCGCTGGGATTGAAGAGAAGAGGGATAGGCAATGAGGCTGGAGAAGGAGTCGGAGACTAAACTGTATGGGGCCCTGTGGGCCATGAGAAGGTCTTTGGATTTTATTCTAAGCATGATAGAAAATCACTGGAGTATGTGGCATTATGGTTTTCCTTTTTCAAACTTCACACTGGTAACTGGTTGAGAATGCCTTGTAGACGAGTGGCAGGAGAAGCAGGAAAACCACTTGGGGGCTAACTCAAGGGTACAGCCTACAGATAATGGTGATGTGGACCAGAATGGGGAGGCAGGACTGGGAGGAGGGTGAAATGTGAGGCCTGCTTTGAAGGTGCAGTCAGCAAAAATGGCTATTGGGTTGGATGTGCAGTCTGAAAGATGGAGAGGAGCCGAGGACAAACCAAGGCTTGAACGCGTGGTCACGATGGTGGTGGCATTCAGTGGGATATGGAGGAGAGGCTTACAGAGGTAAAGAGAAGTGGACACCAAGGGTTCTGTATTGGCATGTTAATTTTTAGATTCCTGTTTGATGTCCTGGCAAAGGTGACGAGTAAGCAGATGGCACTTATAGGAGAGGTAGGCACTGGAGGTAAACATTTGGGGTCGTCAGCAGGTAAATGTTATCTAAGGCACGGGGGCAGATGAGTAAATGCAGATGGCAGGGAGGAGACATATAAAGACTGGGTTCTGGAAAACACACCGAGAGTTTAGGGTTACAGTGAGGAATCACAGCTCGGAACACGCACAGTGAGAGGGCAATGAAGTAAGAGGGAAACCAAACCATGATGTCCAGGAAGTCTAGCAAAGGAAGTGTTTCAAGGGCATTATATGCAGTTGAGAAGTCCAAGAAGGTGAGTCCTGGAAATTTCCACGAGTAGCTACTATAAAAGGCTGGAGTGTGGTCAAGAAAGACGAAGAGGCGAGCATGCAAAGAAAGCCAGTACCCTGGCAACAGTCTCACCAAATTAGCAAAGTGTCACTCGGAATCGTACTTTATGTTGTTCCTTCTTTCCTTGCTGCTTAATTTTCGGCATGGCCTCCAGTCATCTTAGTATTGAACTCCTGAGCTCAGGGTTTGGTGCTACAGTAAAAGCTTCATTCTGAGCAGTTTAAGTAAGAAATAAAAGAAGGCAGAAACCATTCAGGCACTTCAATTTAGGACTCTCCTGTCAGCTGAGCTACGGTGCCGCTAGCATTCTAGTACATTAGGTAATTATCTGAGGCTAATACTTCTGTAGTTGTTTTTTCTCTAAATCTGTCAAAGAGAAGAAGTTAAAGAATTGCAAAATACCCAATGTTTTAAACGACTGGAAGGATCTGTAAAGCATTTGGGGGATCTCATGAGTGTTTAGTTAAACGTCAGTAAGCTCTGAAGGCACCAGGCCTCTGACCTGATTTTGAAAGGGTGAGAGGAGAATGGCAGACTCAACGTGATTGCTGCAATTACTTTCTTCCCCCGCCCGCTTTGGTCTGGAGAGAGGAGCCCACAAAACATGGACTTGGGGGAAAAGTAGACTCCAATGCCAAAAAAATTTTACAGCTGTTTTCCAATTTATTTACGTACTTTATTCTTCCTTTAATGTGCCTATTACTGACTTTAACAAGAATATTATGGAAAAGAAATAGAAGACGATAGTAAAGAGGAAAAACGCTTAAAACAATGAGCAAAACAGGTCACCTAAATGGATTTTCGTATGTACAAGTCTTACACATGTATCAAGATCCAACCCAGAGGAACCTCTGTTAAGACCTTCTCCATCCTTCTTCTTAGAATAAATCTCTTTTGCCTCCAAATCTTCATGATATTCAATCTATGACTCTCGTTCTTTTTTTTATTAATTCACCCAATATTCTTTGAGCACTTATTATGGGCTGGCACTGTTCTAGGTTCTTCAGAAATACCAGCAAACAAAACAAAGATCCCTGCCTTGTAGAGCTGAGATTCTAATGGGAGGAAACAAAGAAGAAACAAGAGATACAGAAAAAAATAAATAAATAATAACCATGCTGTGTTTACAGTGATACATCCTGTGGAAAGACAGAACGCCAAGCACATCAAGGGCAAGGGGAAAGTGCAGGGTTCCAATTTCTAATAGGTGGCTAAAAAAAAAAAGGTAAGGCCCACTTAAAAGGTCAATTCTGAGCAAAGACTGAAAGAGGTGACAGAGTCACACTCCCTGCCGTCAAGTCTATTCTGACTAATAGCAACACTACAGGACAGAGTAGAACTGTCCCCTAGGGTTTCCAAGTCTGTAATCTTTACGGAAGTAGACTGCCGCATCTTTCTCCTGGAGGGTAGCTGGTGGATTTGAACTGCTGATCTTTAGGTTAGCAGCCAAGCACCTTAACCACTGCGCCACCAGAGATCCTTTGAGATAAGAGTCATTGTTGTTGTTGTTAGGTTCCCTTGAGTCGGTTCCAACTCATAGCGACCCTATGTACAACAGAACGAAACACTGCCCTGTCCTGCATCAGCCTCACAATCATTGCTATGTCTGAGCCCACTGCTGCAGCCACCGTGCCAATCTACCTCGTCAAGGGTCTTCCTCTTTTTTGCTCACCCTCTACCAAGCATGATGTCCTTCTCCAGGGACTGGTCTCTCCTGATAATAAGTCTCACCATCCTCATTTCCAAGGAGCACTCTAGCTGTATTTCTTCTAAGACAGGTTTGTTCATTCTTCTGGCAGTCCATGGTACGCTCCGTGTTCTTCACCAACACCATAATTCAAACATGTCAATTCTTCTTCCATCTTCCTTATTCATTGTCCAGCTTTTGCATGCATATGAGACGATTGAAAATACCAAGGCTTGGGTCAGACTCACTTTAGTCCTCAAAGTACATATTCGCTTTTTAACATTTTAAAGAGGTTTCTTGCAGCAGATTTGCCCAATGCAACATGTCATTTGATGTATTTTTTAATAATATTTTTCATCATTTGTTTTCTTGACTACTGCTTCCATGGACATTGATTGTGGATCTAAGTAAAATGAAATCCTTGAAAACGTCAATATTTTCTCCATTTATCATGTATACAGGTCCAGTTGTAAGGATTTCTGTTTTTTTTTATGTTGAGGTAATCCATACAGCAAGGGTCTTTGATCTTCATCATTAGGTGCTTCAAGTCCTCTTCGCTTTCAGCAAGCAAGATGGTATCACCTGAACATTGCAGGTTGTTAATGAGTCTTCCTCCAACCCTGATGCCATGTTCTACTTCACACAGTCCACCTTCTAGGGTTATTTGTGCAGCATACAGACTGAGTAAGTGTGGTGAAAGGATACAACCCTGACACACACCTTTCCTCATTTTAAACGATGCAGTATCAGCTCGTTCCTGTGGTTCAGTGGTAGAATTCCCACCTTCCATGTGGGAGACCTGGGTTCAATTCCTGTCCCACGCACCTCATGTGCGGCCACTACCCCTCTATTAGTGGAGGCCTGTGTGCTGCTATGACGCTGACCATGTTTCAACAGAGCTTCCAGACAGAGCAGGAAGAAAGGCCTGGTGATCTGCTTAGCCAATGAAAACCCTACGGATCACAATGGTCTGACTCCTAACTGATTATGGGGAAGGAGCAGGACCAGGCAGTGCTTCGTTCCATTGTGCATTAGGGTCACCATGAGTCTTAGAGGTTATCTAAGAAAGCGTGATGGTGACTCAGACCAGGTGCTAGCAGTGGAGCTGGTAAGACCCGGTTGGGTTCTTATCTCTTCTTAATTCTTTCAAGTTGTTTGTGTGCACATCTTATCACCATTTCAAGGCTATAGACGCCTTAAGGCCAGGATCTGTGTTCATTTTTAAATTTCCAGCAAGAGGTGCTCGATAATATGCTTAACAAATAAATGAATGAACGGGCACTGGACAGAGACTCTAACTTATGAATATCCCGGGCACACACCCTGTGTTCAAGGTATATTCACGAATGGATAATAGCACCACCAAGAGCATAACTCTGAATAAAAAGGGGCAAAAACACAGAATTAGATCTACATAGTGCATTACCAATAACAAAATAACATAAAGGGAAAGATGTCCTTTATATAAGTGAGTTTTATTTAATTGCTGACAAGTTTCTGGAAGTAATCTACTGCATTTCCCCTGCTTTTTCCTTGAGGTAAAATAAGAAACTAAGGGGGAGAGAAATTTCTAGAGCATACAGGTTCACAGTAGGTTTTGTCACGGAAGTATTTATCATTATAAGAGCCAGGCAAATAACATTCCATAATGCTAACCCCTTACTGTAGTTAACACTGCAGGGAAGACATCTATCTCTGTCTTCGAATTCCACTACAACAATAAAAAACAAATGCATATAAAATAAATAACTTCTCTGACACAAACATATTTGGCATTACAACGGCCAAGTGATGCTATTGTTTGCTATTAAATCACAAACTTTGGAATCTTCAATACAGCAAGAGGGAAATTCCTTTGGGGGGGGAAGCGCTCACCTTGATGTCCACCCATAGTTACAGAATATGACTAAAGACTAATTCTTTTTAAAATAAAGAAGCCCAGGTTTTAAAATGCAACATCCAATTGGATAAAGAGTATCAGGAAAAGCTCGACATGCAATGCAGAAGTATCTCACATGCACATAGAAAAAAAGCCAGCAAGGGTGCAGACTTCAATCTCTAGCTTAAAAAATACAGTGTATCATAGGTCTTTGAAGAAATTATTACAGTAGTAATGACTTCTTGAGATGGAAATGGTAGATTCAGGTTTTAGGCTGATAGAGTTCCTCATTAAGTCTATAATTTAGAAAGAAAATTTTATCTTTCTTTAGAATGTTTACTTATTTCCGCTTTCTTTAGTATCCACGGAAAAAATCAAGTTCATTTTATGCCAAATCCAGAAGCCACCACCCGTCTGTTGGTGCTTGATTGTGTGCAGCTATGATGCTGAACAGGTTTCAGTGGAATATCCAGAGTAAGACTAGGAAGAAAGGCCTGGAGATCTACGTCTGAAAATCAGCCAATGAAAATCCTACGGATCGCCCAGAGCAAAAGAGAATGAAGCAAATCAAAGGCACGAGGAAAATACCAGTCCAAACTACCAATGGATTGCATGAACCACAGCCTCCACCAGCCTGAGCCCAGAAGAACTAGATGGTGCCTGGCTACCACCACCAACCATTCTGACAGGGATCACAACGAAGGCTCCCAAAGAAGGGCAAGAGAAAAATGCAGAACAAAATTCAAATTCACAAAAAAAAAGATCAAACTTACTGGTCTGACAGAGACTGCGGAACCCCCGAGACTATGGCCCCCAGACACCCTGCAGCCACTCTTTAAGTCCACCTTCCAGCCAATGATTAGACAGGACTATAAAACAATAACACACGTGAGGAATGTGCTTCTTAGTTCAACCCAGTATACGAGACCAAATGGGCAACACCTACCCAAATGCAAAGACGAGATGGAAGGAAGGGACAGGGAAAGTAGACACAGGGATCCTGGGGTATAATGGGAAAGGGGGAGAGTGCCGACACATTGAGGGATTGCAGCCAATGTCACACAACAATTTATGTATAAACTGTAAAGTTAGAAATTAATTTGCTCTGCAAACTTTCACCTAAAAGACCATAAAATAAAAAAGAAAACCCTATGGAGCTGCAACTGATCATGGGACGAGGCAGGGCCAGGCAGTATCTTGTTTTGCTGTGCATGGGGTCCCCACAAGTTGTGGGCCAACTTACCGGCACCTGGAAAGGTAGAGGGTCAGCGATAAGGAGGAAGATCCTCGACAAGATGGATTGATACAGTGGCTGCAACCATGGGCTTAAGCATAACAACAACTGTGAGGATGGCCCAGGACTGGCAGTGTTTCCTTCTGCTGTACACAGGGTCACTATGAGTCAGAACTGACTGGATGGCACCTAACAACAACAACAACAAATTTTTTAAATATCCTTCTGAGTTGGAGCTTAATGTTTTGAGTCGGTGGCTCCTCTGTCATTCCACAGATATTTATTGAGCCTTTGAAACTGCCTGGCACATGGCGGGTGCTAGGAACACAGAGGGAGAGGCAGAGTCACTGCTTTTGAGAAATCCTGTGAGGGAAAGAGAGAAATATGTGGGGACAGGGTCTGACAGTGCCCTGATAGAGCCATGTCTCAGGTGCTATGGGCACCAAGGTGGATGCCCTGACAGGACCAGGGAAGCCCTCCTGGGGGAAATGCTGTCTCCACTGAGTCCTGAAGGCTGAGCACAGCTGCCTCTGCAGAGGGTATGCGTGATCAGGGTCTGGTTGTCAGGAAGGCTGTCCCAGCAGTAGCGTCAGAGATGGAGGTACGACGGTCATGCCAGAGGCTTGTGGGCATGACGGTCGGAAATGATGAAGGTCAGCACTTAGAAAATGGCAGTGGGAATGGAAAGGAGGGATGCATTCAAGATATATTTAGGAAATAGGCCATAAAAGATGTGGTCTCGATTGACCAGGACAAGTGAAGGAAAGGGAATTGGAGGAAAGAGGAAACTAGAAGACTCTCAGTTCCCTAGCTTGGAAGGCTGGGTGTACAGAGGGGCTGGACTCTAAGAAACACAGGGGAGGAAGCAAATACAATAGAGCAGAGGAAAGAAAAATCAAAATAAAAGACGTGGCATGATACATATTTGAGATTATGACCGAATTCACAAATACAAACTGGCTGTGGTCTGAAGGTAGTCTAACTCACTGAGTTTATCCAAAGATGTGAGTATTACAGTCATCGCTGGGGAATACTTACACAGATGTCCTTCATCTGCTCTTGTCCCAAAATGTACAGATGGAGACTAACAGCCAGTACAGATTTTAAATATTTGTATCTTCGAATATTTACCAATTTTAGGTCTTCCATTGCACTATCAGAAGCATGACTTCCTGACCAGTTTTCCTACTGCAACAAAATTTTAGCAAACTGTATTTTAGTGCATATTCCTATGCAGAATCCACCACCTGCCTGTTAGTGTGTCATACTGTAGCAGCTCACATGTCCCTGTGATGCCGGAAGCTATGCCACCCATATTTCAAATACCAGCAGGGTCACCCATGGTGGACAGGTTTCAGCAAAACTTTCAGACTAAAAGTGGTGAGGAAGAAGAGCCTGGCAATTTACTTCCAAAAAGTAGTCAATGAAAATCCTATGGATCATAAAAGAACATTGTCCAATATAGTGCTAGAAGACGACCCCCGTAGGTTGGAAGATACTCAAAACACACAGTGGCAGCAACCACGGACTTGTTCACATTAACGACCATAAAGATGGCACAGGACCAGGTGACATTTTGCTCTGTTGTGCATGGCATCACCAAGAGTTAGAGCCCACTCCACTGTAGCTGACAATAATAAATTATATACAACGAAAAGGAAGTAAAAACAACAGCAGTTTTCTAGATGTCTGATTTTATAAACTTAATAATGGTGACTTTTTCACTTGGGATCCTAATTTCAAACTTTTCATTCATTAAAGGTCTGGCAAATTTTAACAGTCTGAAATTTCATTCTTCAAGGGCTTTCTTACCATATAAAGAAGATAAAAAAAAAAATCTCTTTATGATCATTTATCCGTTTTGAGCTTGCAACATCATATTATTTCCCCCTTGTTTCTGCTTCCAAATTTGCAGCAGGAATATCACCAACGCCCAGGAAATGAACCCCTGCTCCAGCAGGACACTCTGAGTCAGAAATCTGATGTCTCACCCTGTGAGCCTTCTAGCAAGTAATCTCTACAGTTCCAATAATAAACAAAAGTCTTGAACAACATCCACTCGGACGCTCTATTCCAAGATCTTGAATGCTAGAGACGTAAACGAGAAAACTGTACGTCTTTATATTTCTGGATGCATAGATAGCGAGGCGGCCTTTGTTCGACTACACAAATGTGGTCTGGCATGCTGCCACTCCAAAACAAACCAGATTTTTATCTCCCTAAATAAAAAAAAAAAAACGTGTACCCCAGCAAGGAAAGGCATTGTCTAAATCAACGTTTCTAAAACTGCAGTTCCTGACCCATCATAGATCCTGAAATCAATCTGGTGAGTGGAGACCAGCATTTTTAAGAAATGAAATAGAACGCAATGAAGAGATAATATCAGAGATCATTGTATTTTATGAGTATGTATGGTTTTGTGAAAGTTTCGTACATATGTATGTGTGTGCTGGGTCGTAATGTAAACCACTCCTTACCAAAGGTCACACTCAGAGAAATGTAAAGGCCACTGGTTTAAATAACCTTTTCTATGGATGTTGCTGAGAAATGCCAGAGGTTTGTAGCTTAAATATGAAGTGGAAAAAAAAAATTATGAAATGTGTAGATTTATTTGTGTGCAACAGCTCTCTGAAAATCAAGCACTCGGTTATTTCAAGCTGTCAAGTATCTTACAGAACAAAACCTAACAAGTAAGATCAAAGGTTTCTCCCATCCTGTGTTTCATTACAAAGAATATATGGTTCAACATCATTAAATGACAGGTCTGCGCTAGCTTGATTTAGCCTTGCTATTTAGTAGCAATTATGGACACAAGTCTCATTTAGTTGCATTGATCTTGCAGTTAACTTTAGAACAAATCCAGAAGCTAAGACATGAAACGCACCATGTGAGTCCGTAACCCAAGAGGCCCCGTACAAGATTAAGAAAGCAACCAGAATCCTCAGGAAAAACAGAAATGCATGCGTTATCACTACGTGTAACCTATACGCAAACATCGCACCATTATATACAAACTATAGACTCTTCTACCGCATTTAAAGAATAAATGAACACACAGTACAACTCTAGTGACTGTGCTTCCCCATAACGTTACGAGAAGACCAAAAAACATGAAAGCCACATGCAATGCTTTATTTACGTCACCAAGAGTAAGCTCTATCCACGGAAAGGGTGAAGAACTGGGCCTAATACCACATCACCCTGAGATTCCCTAACTCGTGCTTTTTGAAAAATAACTTTCAGGTCACTGGTTATCGATAAAGTGCTGGTCGTGAGTTTTACTGGAACTCAAAACGGTCCTCGTTGGAGAGCTGCGGTAAGTCTGAAGTTTCTATTTTATTTCATTTCTAACATTCCATTCCTTAGGTTCTTTATGGTGTTTTTTAAAAATCCATAATATAATTCTATGAGAGTTAACAGAATAGACTGTAACAGCTGTTATGGTCTATTGTGTAAATAAGTAATTACACAATTTACAGACTACCATGTAAATATGTAATTATGGACTTTTTAAAATGTGCATTATTTACTCGATAGTCTATCGTTTACATATGTAATTACGGACTTTAAAAGATGTACTGTTTACTCCGTCTGTAACAGCTCCATGGGACAGAGCCGTTCTGGCCTATCGGGTAAACATGTAATTACAGAAATTTTTTAAATATGTATTATTTATCTGACAGCGCTGCTACAGATTCTCCCATCCATACGTAATCACGGATTTTCAGAAACTGGGTATCATTACTTTCTATAATGTTTCGGCAAGTCAATTCCGAGGATTCCAGTTCCCAGGTCACTTATACAAAACCACGCGGTGATTTCGCGGTACAGCATATTTGTCAAGAAGTGTGATTTTCCGCAAGTCGCTTAGGTAAATTTTCAAGTTTCCCAAAGAAGTTGAAGAAGTGACCCCACACACACACAAAGAAAGAACACATCTTTTTGACAGAAAGGATGTTTTATGTCTCTAGCTTAAAGTTCTACATTTCATCTTTCCAGTCATCTACAGTATCACAGTATCTATTTTAAAGAGCCAGAAGATCTTAGCATGTTCAGTTGTATTTGAAGCAGAGTATCTGGCATGCGTTTCAACCGTGGTCTTCTTTAACATTCAGTTATAAACATCACGCTCGGGCAGTATTTGTGGGTAAGTGTTCAACAGTTGTCTCTCAAGGGGGAGAATGATCTAAAGCACTGGCCCATTTCTGGGGTGTAAATGCTTCCACCGTGGCTGATTTCAAGTTACCAAGGGATGTCATTTAACTCGGAGCTGGGAAGGGTGTCCACGGTCAGCTCTGCTGAAGCCATAACAGCCCGTGGGAGCCCATCCGATCACACACTGCCCCTTATGCCATTTCTGTTATTCACAGTGGTACCTGGACCTTACTGGCCATAAGCTCTGAGGAAGTCAGGAACAAAAGTCCAATTATTAAGGGCACATCAGGTATTCAAAACTTAAGTGACACATCCTCAATTAAGAGTCAGTAAGAGACCCCCAAGGAATCCCAAACCACCGCCATCGAGTCAATTCCGACGCATAGTGACTCTACAGGATGGAGTGGAACTGCCCCATGGGGTTTCCAAGGAGCGGCTGGTGGACTCGAACTGCCGACCGTTTTGGTTAGCGGCGGAGCTCTTGGCTACTGCACCACCACAGCTCCATAAGAGACCCAGCAGTGACCTATTTCCTGGTTCGGAGGATGCCTAAACGTCCCGTTCATCAAGTGTGCTAAGCAGCACTCCATTTACCCTGGGACGGGGTGCGGGGGGAAGAGGCGGCGGGAGGTCTTTACCTTGTTGCCTGTTGGGTGAGAGACCCACCTTGTGGTGACTCATTACAACTGAGGTGCACCCACAAACGACTCTTCCGTAAGAATATTTTAGACATGATTGAAGTATCAGAAGGGTGGTTGAGCTGGAGGACTTTAAGATTTACTCTAACTCTATGCCGCCATGTTTTTATGATTTAACAAATAAGTGAGATAAAGGTTAAATACACCACATTTCAAGAAGCCATTCGCTGTTCCATACCTGCATATTACCAGCTTCAGCTGCCATTTGCGACTGAGCAAGAAGCTGTAAGCTCAGCTAGGCAGCTCTAGACAGGCCTTCAAGGGCAACTCCCTAAAAAGAGAAATACAAACTTCGGATAATGCTAACATCAAAACTAAGGATATTAAAGCTATGTCTTTTCATTTAATAACAAAGTCAAAAACTGTCCTGAACTGAAATTAAAAAAAAAAAAAGAAAACTGCCTTAGGTGTTTATTCTAGTTTATTTTACATCTGTGATTCAATACGCATTGATAAATCACAACAACGGACAGTATATCTGGGGATTATTAGTTATTTCAAATGCAACTAATTTCCCGTTTGGGGGAGAATATACTGCTCCCTTTACAGATGACAGAGGAGATCAGCCAACACACGTACGATTAATTCCCCAAACGCTAACTCGCATTAAACACGTTATCCTATGTGGTCAATATAACAGGCTACCAGGCCAAAAGGGCTTTCGGTAATTTCTCACCAAGGGGAACAGATATTACATATATCTACAAAACGTGAGCTTTTGTTTCATAAACAAAGCATGAGGTTTTGTTTCACTGCATCATGAAAAACACTCCATGGAAAGCAGGCAGGACCTTCAGTACACGCTGAATTTTAGTTGTGTGAAGCCTTTACCAAGACCTGACACCATGGGTTGCATTCCTTCAGAGCGAGATTGTGTTCCCCCATGTTTAAATCCCCACGTAGAGCAAAACACAAAATAGACATTATGTTAGGGCCTCACGTGGCTGGCAAGGGACTAGAACGTGCCAGGGAGGGGGCGGGTGGCGCCTGCCAGAGGCTGCAGTGTACTATCCTGCTGTAAAACCGATAGGAGGCTCCTGTTCATCTGAAACCTAGAACCTATAATGAAAACGGCGAACAGTTCAAAACTGGCACCTTACTGCTACTGGCTGTTTATGTGCCAGGATTCCATACCACAGCAGAGCTGCCCACTGTGTACAGCCCCCAGACACAACGGAACCCTTTGTAAGATGGGACGGTGGGTAACGAGGGGTTTACCACGTAAGAATTGTTTCCTTTGTTTTAAGGAAATGCGCGTCATCTACGTCCCAATGGTTATTTGGGGAACTCTCTTATTCTGAGTTTGCTAAATGGCTGAGCAACATAATTTCAGACAAAGTAGGACTTCCACAGTCCACAAGCCGAGGTGCAGGAATGGGGAAGTAAGCCAGAACTCATGAATGCTCATTACCTTTCCAGCTGCACCTCACTTTACACAATAAATGCATCCCGGGAGAGAAGTGAAAATAAAATACTTATAAACCAAGTCATATTTTAAATTAACTAGGGATATAGTTACTTAAAGGAAGCTCTAGCTAGTTCTTTGGTAATGTCGATAACCTATTCGCAATTTATCAGTTTATGAAACACGAATTTCCATACATCAAATTTTAAAGCAGAATATACATGCATATATTTATACACATGTGTCTATATGGGCTTATAAATATTCTAAAACCCATACAGTTGTCATCAAAATACAGTAAAGGCATTAATGTTAGCTCGATCCATAAGGACTGCCCAGGTTTCAAGGGATGTAAGAAATATTTGCTTGAATAAGGATGTGTCAGAAAACGAAAAACAAAGGTTTGCACAATGGCAGTTGGTTATCTGTGAAGCACGAGCCAGAACAGCAAAACTCCGTGTCCACTTGGCTGCGACAATTAATATGGAGCTATTTTCAAGGTGGGATTATGGGCACTGGAGCCTCCAGGGAGGAGCTGTTTTGCCCATGCGTTAAATCCTCATTTTGTGTGAACTTAATGAAAAGATGGCAGTACGTTCTGTCGATGGCTTGTAGCACGTGGGGACGTCTCTTTCTTTTCCCCCTGAGTAAATGCAGTGAGATTTGTGTGGCATTTTATGGATGGAAAATGTGAAGAAAGCGTGTGCTTCTCACTTTGTTTAGAAGTCCTGACAACAGAGACCTAAAATTGTGTAAGGAAGTGCAGCTGGCCTGCAGCATTGGCTGGATACACGATCAGCGTGTTTGTCAACTTTTGCAGTGTTTGGGGACAATCTCTCACATTATAAAATATCACGAAGAAAGGGTTGCGTTTTTCTAAAGCATTTAAAACTGGGCTCTAGCTATTTTCAACAGAAGCTTGCTGGTCCGCTGGAAAAAGATTTTTATTTATCATTCTAACTTATTTGAATTCACAACTGAAGTGTGTTCCATCCAGAAAAAAGACTTGCCTTGCACAGAAATGTGCAGGGCCTGTAATACAGTCAAGTGCACGCTTATCTCATTTTGAGAAAGGGGAGGCTACTTTGATGGAAGCCCTGGCGGCATAGTGGTTAAAAGCTACAGCTGCTAACCAAACACTGCACAGTTCGAATCCACCAGGCACTCCTTGGAAACTCTATGCAGCAGTTCTACTCTGTCCTCTATGGAATCGACTCAATGGCAACAGTTTATGGGTTTATTTTGGGATAGCAAATACATGCACATTACTGATGAGTAACAAAAAAGCCCAGGGTGGAGCACATAGGAGTTCCTGGGTGGTGGAAAGGGGTAAGCACGTGACCACTAACCAAAAGGTTGGTGGTTCATACTCACCAAGATGCACCTCAAAAAAAAAGGCCTGGTTATCTGTTTTCAAAACCCTATGGAGTGCGGTTCTACTGTGACACACGTGGGGTCTACCTGAGTCGGAACTGACTTGTGGGCAACTGGAGAACAATAGGGAGACAAACCAATGGGTTACTCATGTGCAGTAAAGTTGCAGTAGGAGCTCAGTCAGCCCACAGCTGCCCTTGGCATACCTCCCACGCCCTAGGTACATCAGTAAGGGGAGCCTCACCAGAGCTGAAGAAATGCAAAGACATCTGTTTGAAGCCAAGAGCCACCCACTTAGTCAGGTCTTTTCTTCTTCCACCCCTCCTCAGCCCAAGGCTTAGATAGGACAAAGCTGTTTTTCCTCAGGATTATTTAAGAACACATCATCACCTTGGGATTCCTTGGGCCACAAGCAAACGCTTGAGAGAGACTCTTGGTAATTAGCACCGATGACTTCGTCATCTCAGCCTCTGAATCCTACCCTTGATGGAACTCCGGCCTCAGGAGCTTTGGAATCTACCCAGGTCTTGACTCAGCAGTCCAGACAGTTTGTTTGTTTTTAGTACCATACAATTATTTGGGTGGAATGAAAGCTTAAATATAATTTAGTTGAATTATCACTTTAAAGTTGAGGAAACTAGGGCCCAGAAAATTGACATGATGTGTCAAATAGCTGGTTAGTGGTATGGTCACAGGTACACCTTCACTCCAAGGAAAAGGAAATAAGATTAATTAGGCTGTATGTTTTATTTGTTGTTGTCAGGAGTGGGATCGAAACCACTCCTCCAGGGGAAACTGCGACCTGAATGCAGCGTGGCAGCAGGTATGTTTTATTTATTTTTAGTTTTTTACGTTTTACCTCGTTTAATCCTCAAAAAACCCCATAGTCGTTTTTATCATCCTCGTTCATAAAGTAAAGCAAGTAAGATTTAGAACACTTGAACTAACTTACCCAAGATCATACAGTTTTAGGTCACCTTGCTAAAAATCCATTCACCAAATACCCAATTTACCAAACGGTGAATTTTCAGAATGGCCAATTTGCTGAATTGACCAAGAACTTGTTTCTTTAAACTTATCGATAAAGTTTACAACAATTAAGAGTATCCAGAATAGCTAAAGCTTTCGGAGATTATTCTCAAAGTTCTAGCTGACTGGTTTTCGTTTTCCTTTCATGGCAACATTTTTTTGGAATTTATAGTTACTTCGTATTGGTGACTAAAACAAATCAAACCAAACTCGTTGCCACCGAGTTGATTCTGACTCATAGTGACTCTGTAAGACAGAGTAGAACTGCCCCCATAAGAGTTTCCAAGGAGCGCCTAGTGGATTCGAACTGCTGACCTTTTGGTTAGCAGCCATAGCACTTAACCACTACACCACCAGGGTTTCCATTGGTGTCTAGTGTGCATCAAATTTGAGGTCTCAATTACATGGCCCATTATAAAAATCCCTTCTGGGTATTTCTAATTCTTTTCCATGGCTTATAATGGTATTGTCTTTATCTTGAATCTTCTGCCAAGCTAGTACTAAGTCAACACAACCAAAGAGGTAACAGACAGGACCTTAGCAAACCCAGTTATGCGGGATGGTTCAAAAGCCCTTAGAGACATTTTAAAGATTTAGTTCACTTTTATATGGTGTTAGTTTTAGTTTAGTTTTTTATTTTTGTTTTGCCACAGCCACTTTGGCCCAGCAGTTCTGCAGCACGTTTGTCAGTTCAAGTCAGCTGAATGTCATTTCTTATGCCTGTTTCAGACACTTCTCAGATGCTCAAAACACATGGCAGGTAATCCATTAGATGCACCAGGTTAACAAATCTATGAATAAAAAAAGTATAAAAAGTGTTGGGCCAGTGTGAAGATGACCTGGATGACAAAACTCACCTTACCGTTTTGATGTATGGAAGTCCTTGATTTTAAGACAAGCACAAGACTGCAGTTTTAAATCCTTAAGAAATTATAATTCTCAAAAGTCAGAGACCAAAACTCTGAGAAAATCTGGAGTGTAGTGAATTTTAGCCAGAGCCTCTCAACTAGTTACTGTAAAAGGGTGCAGCAAAAGTAAAAATTAAGAAGAACCAAAAGCAACTGCACTGAAGCTCCCTGCCATCGAGTCAATTCCAACTCATATTGGCCCCGTAGGGTTTCCAAGGCTGTAGACCCCGATGGAAACAGACCGCCACATCTGTCTCCGAAGGAGCCACTGGTGGTTTCGCAACACCAACCTTTATGGTTAGCAGTTGATTGCTTTAACCACTGCACCACAAGGGCCACCTAACACCTAAAAACTTTGAAATATCCTTAAAAGTTGTTGCTGTGGCTTTATACAACAGGATTTGCAATAAACTTTAGGGAAGCTTAACAGAAGGAAGGCTTTGATAAATCAGTGATTTGGCAAATTGGCCCTTCCATGAATTGCTCAATAGGGCAACCGAATTTTGGTGAAATGGCTTTCAGAGAAGTAATTTTTGGAGAAATGACAGTTCAAGGAATTGGTCCTTCAGAAAGTTGTTTTCTGGTGAACTGACCTGCTTCTGACCACCAACTGGTAAGGCAAGCAAACCTGTCTGCTGATTCGAAAACCCACATTCCAGCCTCCATGGAGTCTTTCCAATTAATCCTAATATACTGGACATAAAGTAAAGCAGGAAAGTTTCAAAGTTCCCCAAAGCTAAGGGAAGAAAACGTGGATGGAAAATTTTAGACCATTAAGTTCCCTTTAAATGTATTAAAATAAGTTGCATTGAATAAAATTTCACAGTTGAGTTCAATGCAAATCCTCTGCTCTATGTCCCAACAGGAAGAAGAGTGAGATACAGTGAATTTGACTTGCCTGGTGAGAAAGAGATTTCCCTGATACCAAGAACCTTAATTTGAGCGAGTCTCAAACATTTACATTCATACCGTGTGGATCTGTCTGGCCACAGTTAATTTGAGCATGTCACTTTATTCCCTGTACAGAATGTCTAAAGCTTTAAGGCAGATTTGGGGAGGCTTTTCTTCCTGAAACACAAACACTTACACAGCGCTCTCATTAACTGGAACGTTCACAACTGCACTGAAGTGAAAACAGAACCTGAAGCTCTGTCCCACCTACTGTATGTCAAATAACACAGATTAGAGAGGGTGTACCTGACAATGGCATTTTATTCAGGCTTTAGGGGAAAAGAGTTGGACAAGCTATAAAGGCTGCCTAACCATGAAATAAAAATAGCCGCAGTGATGTTTGAAGGATACACTAAAATGAAAAATTTTTAAAAAACAGTTGATAAAGGCAAAATTTTGCCTGTTATTCAGTTGATTTTATGCCAATTTGGCACAACCATTAAAAAGTTGTATCTCTACAACTTTAAGCTGAAGCTGTTTCCAAGTTACCCAGATCCCTAAAAGGAACTGGGAATATGTTTCCAGGCTAGAAGAGAAAAATTGTTATTTGGTAGGGTCTTCAGGTTGAAGGAAATTCTGGTGGTGCAGTGGTTAAGTGCTATGGCTGCTAACTGAGAGGTCAGCAGTTCGAATCCTCCAGGCGCTCCTTGGAAACTCTATGGTGCAGTTCTACTCTGTCCTATAGGGTTGCTGCGAGTCGGAATCGACTCGACGGCAGGGGGTTTGGTTTTGGTTTTTCCGGTCGAAAGGAGCCCTGGTGGCACAGTGGTTAAGAGCTCGTCTGCTAACCAAAAGGTCAGCAGTTCGAATCCACCAGTCGCTCCTTGAAAACCTGATGGGGCAGTTCTACTGCGTCCCTTAGGGTCACTATGAGTCAGAAGTGACTCTATGGCAATGAGTTTTTGGTTTCAGGTTAAAACAGTTTAGGCCAGCTCTGTTCAATAAAAATATAATGTGAGTCATATATGTAATTTTACATTTTTTAGTAGCTAAATCAAAACAGTGAAAAGAAACATGAAAGTATTATTAATAACATTTCATTTAACTCTCAAAGTATTCAAAAATTATCATTTCAACGTGTAGTCAATACAAAAAAAAATTACTGAGATAGTTTACATTCTTTTTTTTTTTTTTTTTTTGTAATAAGCCCCTGAAATCCGTGTTTTATATCAGAGCACAGTTCTGTTGGGATTAGCCACACTTCAACTGTTCAACAGCCATAAGTGACTGGTTGCCATCATATAGGACAGCACAGATCCAGACCCACGGCTGCATTTAAAAAGGAACCAAACCAAACCCACTGCCGTCAATTTTGACTCCTAGCAACCCTACAGGACAGAGTAGAACTGACTCAGAGTTTTCAAGGAGCACCTGGTGGATTCAAAATGCTGACCTTTTGGTCAGCAGCCATAGCACTTAACCACTACACCATCAGGGTTTCCTTAAAAAGAAAAGGTACATTTAATTTAATAGAATTAGACGATGTTAGCTGTATTAGATTAGACTGTGGTTTGTTTATTGTTGCTTCAGAATGTTAGACTTCTATGAAGATACAAGCCTAAAGAACACAATTAGAAAATCTCCGTGATCTTGGCTATAATTCATACACTGGATTATATGAAATTAGTATTTCCAAACAGTAAAGTTTTGGGGCTCTCACCTGTTTTACTAAATAGCTTCCTTTACACCCAAAGCCTGGTGGAAAAGACATGCAGGAGGCTTCTTCCCTTCCCACATCCCACCTCCACTCACCCTCAGTGGTCCACTACGATAAGAATGTGAATGTCCTCCCAAGCTCTGCTTGAAAACAGTTCATCTTTTTGGAAAAATCTAATCCTAAACTCACAACTGGACCAATAAACAACATCATGATAAATGGAGAAAAAACTGAAGTTGTCAACAATCTCATTCTGCTTGGATCAACAATCAACATCCATGAAAACAGCAGGCAAGAAATCAAATGACATACTGTATTCAGCAAATCTTCCGCAAAAGACGTCTTTAAAGTCTTAAAAAACAAAGTCATCACTTTGACGACTAAGGTGCGTCTGACCCAAGCCATGGTCTGTTCAACTGCTTCATATACAAGCAAAAGTTGGGTAGTGAAAAAGGAAGGTAGAAGAAGAAACTATGCATTTGAAGTGTGGTGTTGGTAAAGAATACTGTATATACCTTGAACTGCCAAAAGAACGAATACATCAGTCTTACAAGAAATACAAGCAGAACTCTGGGCATGTCATCAGGAAAGACCAATTGCTAGAAAAGAACATTATGTTTGGTAAAGTAGATGGTCAGCAAAACAAGGGAAACCTTCAATGAGATGGATTAACACAATAGGCACAACAATGGACTAAAAAGCACCAACGGTCATGAAGATGCCACAGGACTGGTCAACACTTTGCTCTGTTATAAAGTCACCACGAGCTGGAGCCCACTGCGTGGCAGCCAACAACAACAACCTCAGACCAACTTTTCTGACCGCTTCTGTGCCATCACCCTTAACTGACAGATTCTCAAAGAGACTAATTTTAAGATTAACAAAGCAACTTCTTTCCAAACCAACTCTAGATTCTGTGTAAAAATCCAAATACATATTTGGTACAGTAAGAGATTTTTTTTTTTTTTAATTCTACTTTATGGATTAGGTGGGCCACCATTTCCCCTCATTGAATTCTTGAGAATACCACTTCCCAGTGTCACTTTCCTTCTATTTTGACGCAGGGTAGAGGCATCTCTACTTTGAGCCTTTGCCTAGGCTCTTCTCTCTCCTTCTAATGCCCTTTGACAGTGTTGCCTTCTTCCCCACACTCCCATCACCTGGCTGACTCCTGATTACTGTCTGGAGTTAACTTTGCTTTCACTTGCTCTTAAAAGCCTTTCTTTATCACCCCCAAACACCAAGACCTAATGCTCTTTCTCAATGTTCTCAAGCCCACATCCTGAGTTCTTATGCCAAATGTTTTCAGTGTGGCTCTTACCCCACAATGTTATCATCGTTGTTTGTTGTTCCTCTCTTTCCCCAACTAGACAGTGAGCTTCCAGCAGGCATCTCATTTATCTTTGTAGCCACAGTGCCTAGCAGAAAATACTGTACCCATACCTATTGCTATCGATTCAATACCGGCTCATAGCGATCCTACAGGACACAGTAGAGCTGCCCCATAGGGTTCCCAAGGAGTGGCTGGTGGCTTCGAACTGCCGACCTTTTGGTTAGCAGCCAGGCTCTTAACCAGTGCGCCACCAGGCCTGGATTATGAAGATGAAATGTAGAACAGTATGAAGAAGTATTATCAAGTAAATGTATTCAAAGAACAGATGTTTGTAAGTATACGTATATCATACTTTGTAGCAAAAATGCATCTAAAATTCTACAGATATTGACCCAGTTATCTGACACGTTCCTGACATTATTGAGGACACAGATGTAAATGAGACCCTCCAGGCTTTCAGACATGGAAATTTAATTTTTTTAAAGATGAGCACTTCTCAAAGAACTGTGAATAAAGTCACCTGGAAAGTTGTTATAAAAAAGCAGATTCCCTGGTTCAGGAGGCCTGTGGTGTGGCCTGAAATTCTTGATTTCCAACAAGCTCCTAAGGGATGTTGCTAGTCCAGTGACCACACTTTAAGAAAGGACTATGGCCTGGGAGTTAGGAAACCTGAAATTCTGCTCTGATTCCTGTTGAGTAGATACGTAGGAGTCATTCCTCTGCTAGATCTGCTTGCTCAGTTCTTAGATTGTCTGGAGGAGTGGAGTAAGTGATTTCTACATTGTCTATAAACTCTAAGACCCAAGATATTCATATTCTGTCAGCCTGCAGAGGACCACAGGGACTAGAGCAGTTAATATGAATTACTGTGGGCTTTTTTTTATCTTAAAAGTCTTGACCCTCAGAACACAGCCCAGACCAGATGACTAGGTAAGGACCAAACATCAGTATTTTTAAATCAGTATTTTGAGTCCTCAGCTCCCACAGTTGAGAACTACCAGGTAGAGCATTACTAGTAGTTTGTGTTAATCATTAGCTCAATGGATAGGTGTTGATGAGGTCAGAGACAAGGAAATGATGCTCTCCTACCCACTAACTTTGTTCCACAGGCTGCATTGCAATGCCACCATCGTGACTTACTCCCCACACTGAGAACTCAGCCCAAGCCCGCGCCCTGGTATGTGCAACTGTGGGGAGAAGACAGGCTGCACTACACCACAACAACCAGTCACGTTTCCCAACCATGTGCAGACCACCCCGGCTCATGAGATTAAAACGAAAACAGGGATTTTCCAACAAAGAATAGAACCACCAGCATCCAAGAACACCCTGGATACTTCTGCCTTTCAAAGGAAGTCACATCCTAGATTCTTGTTAAATTAGTTTTGAAGTTTGGTGAAAATTTTAAATGAAAAGGCCCAAACAGTTTTTACCTGGACTTCATTGGCTTTCAGCAAGGAAAGGCTCTCTGTGATTCTCACCACGTCTCTTTTGGCTAGGCTAAGGAGAGAGGGCAAGGTCCAAACTTGTAGTCTATGCCTTAAAATATTTTTTTTTTATTACTATTGTTAAGATATCTTAGTCTCAAACTGGTTGGTTAAACTTTTTTTTTTTTTTTTAATTTGCTTGACTGAAGTAAGACAAAAGAGGAGATTTGATTCTTTTATCACTCCACTCAAGTAAGGAACTGCTCTGTAGCACAGCAGCTGCACAGGTCAAGAAAATTCTTTTTTTTTTTTTCCTTTACTACTTTTTGCTTTGGTCAACATATACCACTCAAGATTTTCCAAAACAGATTATGGTTGACAAATATATCAGTCAACAAATATCTATAGAGTACACACTACAGCCAAAACATCTAGGATTCAGAGGCAAAATATAAGATTCCTCTCATCTTCAAAGACCTTACGACCTGACTAAAGAGAAGAGACTTATATTCTATGAAAAGATAGCTAAAACTTTGCACAAACAGTAATAAAAGCTAAAATGGTAGTTTTTAAAGAACCCTCACTTCTAGCTGGGATGGGCTAACTGCAGGCTGAATAGAGAAGGGAAAGGTTTGACCTTGCCTTGCAGGATGGGAGGGATTATTAGGTCATTAGCCCAGAAAAGGAAACTAGGGGACCAAGAACATAAAAAAAGGAAAGCATAAGATGGGCTCACAAACAGTAAGTAATGAGGCAAGAGTATTTTCACCGAGGCCAGGTGAAAAGCTCCATATTATCCAGGCTTAGATGTGAAGGGTTAAGGACCATGAACAAAGCAAAAGCTCGTTTGGGCAAATTGGGTCTTTCCAGGGCGGGCAAGCATTGGTAAAGAAAACTTAGTACGGGGCCAGGATGGACGTTCCTGAAGGCAACGCTGTGAATAGTTATTTTCAACCTTTCCTATAGGCAATGGGGAATCAGTAAGGATTTTTGCTTGTTTGTTTGCTTACTTGTCTGTTTTAGGAAGCCCAGTAAAAGTCATGTTTTCAGGGAGACAAATTTTGAGGCCATCTATGGCACAAACGGCAGAGGAGCGAAGAGGTGGAAACGAGGACTAAGGAGTAGACTGTTGTAGAGAAGCTGGTCTGAAGTGTAATAGAAAGAGGGACCCGCCAGAGAAACAATGGAAGAATGATAAATAAGTAGGGCCTGGTGAGGAATTAATATGGGGGAGTGGGGTGGCAAGCCCATTGGTACCCCACATATACCCTCCTGGCACTTACCCCTTCACACAGAAGGCTGCTCACTGTGAACACCTGTGACGCCCTGCCTGAGGTCTTCAACCTGGCTAGGGGACACGCTTGGCCCGAAAAATAATGAATGCTCTTAGGAGCCTCAAACTATGAAAGTCGGGCGTTTGGAAGATAAATACATATCCCAGATTCTGTACACCTTTACTATAGTAACTCTGAGTCCGACAGAGGCCTGGTGGCATTGTGGTTAAGAGCTCAAGTGCTAACCCAAAGGTCAGCAGTTGGAATCTATCAGCCGCTCCCTGGAAACCCTGTGGGGCACTTCTGTTCTCTCCTACAAGGTTGCTATGAGTCAGAACTGAGTCAACAGTAACAAGTTTGGTTTTTTGGTTTCTGAGTCCTGCTCTGTCCCTCAGAGGCTCCAGTGGGATTAAGCTTCATTCCCAACAGAAATTTGCTTGATAATATACCCTCTCTTGCCTTTCTTTCATTCCTTATCTCCTTTCCCCACTATCTGATCAGCATGTCCTGGTATCACTCTCAAATAAACTTGTGGCACTGGAATCTTTGCCTGGGCATCTGCTTCTAGAGGAATCTAAATTAATATGGGAAGAAAGTACAATTAAAACGTACCTGTGGAAAGCACAATAATGGTGCCTCTAAGATCTCCACGTCCTAATCCCCAGAACCTGTAAATATGTTACCTCCCATGGCAATGGGATTTTACAGATGTGATTAAGATTAAAGACCTTGAGGAGAGTATCCTGGGATATCATCCAGGTGGACCCAACTGAACCACGTGGATATACACAAGCAGAGATAAGATTAAGGAAGAATGTTCAGAGAGATGCGTTGTTGCTGGCTTTGAAGATGGAGGGAGGGGGTCATGAGCCAAGGAACGTGGGCAGCCTCTAGAAGCTGGAAAAGGCAAGGCAACAGCTTCTCCCCTAAACCAAAAGCCTCCTGTCGTCAAGTGGATTCTGACTCATAGAGACCCTAGAGGACAGAGTAGAACTGCCCCACAGGGTTTCCAAGGAGCGCCTGGTGGATTCACGTTGCCGACCTTTTCGTTAACAGCCTAGGCCTTTACCACTGCGCCACCAGGGCTCCATGATTCTCCTCTGGAACCTCCAAAAAAGAATGCAACTCTGCTGACACCTTGATTTTAGCCCAGTGTGACCCATGTAGGACTTCTGACCTACAGAACTGTAAGATAATAAGGCTGTGTTGTTGCAAGCCATAAAGCTTGAGGTAATTTTTTTGCAACAGCAATGGAAAACTAATGCATTACTCTAGAATTGCAGGCTACCGACAATTGGAGGTAGTCATAAAAAGTGAAATAGGGCAGAAGAGAGATTGACTTTCTTTTCAGGAGATATTGGTCTAATGTTCAGTATTTCAAGCTCTGTGCGTGTTCCGGATTGTACGGTATTTTTAGAAATTCATAGAGCCTCTCGTATATACGTGATACCATTCTTCCACTAACTATAATATAAGCATGAAGCGCAGAAGGTGATCTTTGTGTTTTTGTTTTAGCCGGGAAGTTATTGTCATTTTATCAGTTCTGTTAAACCTGACATGAAGCCCTCAGGAAGGTGTAATATAAAAAACGCACTGCCATGGAGGAAACTATGGCAATGATAATAAAACACCACTGTCAAACTCACCGTCTCTTTCCACTGTTCCGTTTCACCTGGGCTATATTTAGAAACTTTCATTTGGAAAGGATGGCTCAGCGACAAATGTGTTGTGCGAGTACATCTTTTTATTTAAAAATTTCACTGAGTTGCAGCAACGCGCACAAGGGCTTGATATAGGAATTTTTGACATATTAATTCAGAACAAGATAAAGTAACTTCCAGTGCATTGTTTGAAATATATAATCCTGGACACATGGTTTTATTTGGGACTATGGCTGTTGCTTTCACACCCTGCACCTCTGGACTACTATACTTCCAATGTTTTACTACAGTGTAATCCTTCCGTCTCATTGGTTGCTCTGTTTTTATCAGTCCCTGCCTCTTCCTACCCTGTCCTCCCAATACTTACAGCCTCACTGCTCCCCATGAAACACGCATAACCGGGGCATAAAAGAATATTAAAAACTGTAGCCCATTAATGAGCTGGACTGGGCAAGAGAGTTGGATCTGGTGCCCCTAAGCACGGGGTCCTGGAGTTAGAACCAACCAAACCATTTGCCGGGTAGCTGATTCCAACTCATGGAGACCCTATGTGTTTCAAAGTAGAACTGCACCCCATGAAGTTTTCATGGTTGTGACCTTTTGGAAGCAAATCACAGGCCTTCTTTCAAGGCACCTTCGGGTGGGTTCAAACCACCAATATATCCATTAGTAGCCTAGCATTTAACTGTGTGCACTACCGAGCACAGCCGTGGGGTTAGGGCAAAGCCTGATACAGCCACCCCTGTACCTAACCTTCCCACGAGCCCCACTTATTTTGCTGGCTCACCTTGTGCCCATTCCTAGGTTGCATATGGATGGTAACAGAGCCCCGTTTTGCAACCAAAACTGGGGTGTTGTCTTCTCAGCTAAACTGTGCCAGCCTCTTACCCCATCAGGACCGTGTTTCCACTGGCTCTTGTACGGTCCGGCGTGTGCATGCATCTGGAAGCCTGGGGATGAAAGCCACTGCTTCTCAGAAACCCTGCCTTCCCTGGAAGCAGGTTTGCAAATTTGGGTCAGCCTCGCTCCGTGGCTTTGGTCACTTATATCGCTGCTTCCCCTCAGTGGGTGGGGATGGGGGGTTGTTCCTGCTGCCCCACGTAGCTCCCCACAGCTTCTGACTCCCAGCAGCCCCCCTCCCTGCTGGACCTGCAGCAAACCACAAAGCCACCTAAATTAAATCAAACTCTAATAGAAAAAAAATAAATAATCGGTCTATTTGTCTACAGATTCCCATTTAGCAAGGCCAAACGCTCCGCTTTTACTTCTCCCTCTCACGATACACCACCCGTAATAAATTTATAAATAACTCCCTTTACGTTTATACATCGCAGGTTTAAAACCTATGGCCTTTCTATGTGTCGTAGATTCAGCCCAATCCCTTAAGCGACTGGACAGGACAAGAGACATCACCGCTCTCTCTGGGGGGCTGTGGTTCAGACAGTGTCTCAGACGAGAGGTCTGCTCGCAGCACACCCTTCAAATCTGCAGATACGACACCACATGCACCTGTGCCCCCCCCAAAAGAAAAGCTCTCCCCCAAAACACTGAAGTATTTGTAGAACGTCTATGTGGTTACAAAAGCATTTGGGCAGGGCTTAAGAAAATGAAATCAGGGAGAAAGCAAGTACAAAAGACATTGAATTTCAAGGAAGAACTGGCTCAAACACTTTAAAGCCAATAATAATCTGTGTACCCTAGTGCTTGGAGTCCCTAGTGCTTGGGGACCGTCTGCCTCTGCAGACCACAATTCCGAGGCCATGTGTCCTGAACAGCTGAAGAAGGTGATGTGAGGATTACCTATCGGTACAGGATTTTAGTGCTGACAGATCTTCCTAGTTTTGAAGGCAGCTGTCTGCTACAGCTTTTATTTGCTATGGAGTTTTTAGTGCACTTAATGCTATTTTAATTTCCTTCCTACTAAGATGCTGTCTTTCTGATACTTGGGTCTTGAGGATGGAGGATCTGCCAACTATAGTACCTACCAATGATGACATCCTGAAACAGGTATCCTTCATGAGTTGGAGTCAACGGCCACGGGTTTGGCTTAACAAGTTTTACCAGCTAGAACAGCTTTCTCACCATCTTCTTCCTCTTTGCTCTCCCAGTCTTCCTTCCTTCTAAGCCCCCCAGTCACTGCTGCCCACCCTACCGTCACCAAGGATCCCTGCCAAACCCAGTGTCTTCTCGTCATGCTGGGGACCATTCCTTTGTTTCTGATACCATCAAGTTTCCTTGACAACCTTTGTAGACTTGATTTTAGAGACATAAAAATATCCTAAAATTTCCTTATATTTTGCTATAGAATAATTCTTGGATTTGATTATAGTTTTGTTTTTGATTCATGCTTAGCCATTAAAGAATTCAGAAACCTCTACCAGAGACCACTGCTCCTCTGGGACCTGCTGACAGAACAGCGGGCTGAGTTCGGGATGAAGTCCCATCTGAAGCACACAATCTAGGCAACTCCTAATCCATCACACAACTGTGGTCATGTTGTGGTTGTTAGCTGTCCTCACGTCAGTCCTGACTCACAGGGCCCCCATGGGACGCTGAGCAGAACTTTACTTCACAGGGTTCTCAAGGTCGTGGCCTTTTGGAAGCAGACCACCAGGCCTCCCTTCTGAGAACCTCTGGCTGGGTCTGAAGCAGCGATCTTTCAGTTAGTAGTTAGTCCAGCACTTAGCCATCTGCACCACCCAGGGACTCTGTCGTATGAATGGGGCAAACTCCTTTAGCAATCTTCCCGGCATTACTGGCACATCACATTGGTGATCAAATAGTGAGAATCATCAGTGATAACACTCATTCCACCAGGAACTCAATCACCTTGGAATGCTCTAGAAACTTCAGGAAGGCCAGGAAGAAGAAATACTCCAAGGGCTTAATACTGCAGTCTAGAGATTTATTTCTAACATATGTTGATCATAAATGTGTGCCGCATTGGGGCCTGAGATTCACACTTTCTGGTAGGCAGAGTCCAGAGCTAGGCATGGACTACAAAGAGCTATTCCTAGCCAGCAACTTTCTCAAATCAGCGACGGAGGTCTCCATAGCACACATTCGATGTGGCCGTGACTTAAATGTACAGAGAAGAGAAAGAGGGTCAGGGGGCTATCTACTAATGAGGAAGATAAAAACCAAAAAAAAAACCAAGCCGTCGAGTCGATTCTGACTCATAACGACCCTATAGGACAGAGTAGAACTGCCCCATAGAGTTTCCAAGGAATGCCTGGCGGATTCAAACTGCCGGCCCTTTGGTTAGCAGCCATAGCACTTAACCACTATGACATCAGGGTTTCCAATGAAGAGGATGCTGATTTTAAATCATACATATATATAAAACGAAGAACCCTGGTATTTTCCCATTTGGAGACGGTCTTTTTAACTGGATATTTTTTGCGTATGTTGCAAATTCTTCAGCCAGATAATATTTTGCATTCCAAATTCATACATAGTTATGGTATTTAAATTTTCTCTTCTCAATGGAAGTATTTATTTAACTTCTTTAGGGCTCTTAGCACAACAACAAAAAAAAAATTTACGACCATGATAAATAGTGATTAACCTTGGGAGCCAAAGAGTAAACATAAAAACAATTTCTTCCTCTAAGATCAGGTTTAACAATGTGCTAATAGCCCATAATGAAGACAGCAGCCATCAGTTAATCAACCCATTAAGTTGAGATCAGAAGTGTCAACTCAAGTGCAGTCCACTAATTTACTGACCCTTCATGGGTCAGCAAGATCTATAAGCCAAAGGCTGACTTTCCTGCTTCTGTTAAGTCACTGTGGAGGTCAGCTCTCTTCCTTCCATGATCATGGACTCTGACCTGGCATGAGCAGGGAGTCAACATAAAATCCATTTATGAGAGTGTATTTGGGGTTACTGGGTAATGGAATCTCAAGCTAACTGGTGAGTCAAGTGTCTGGGTAAAGGTTGTTTACGGAAGCACCAACTTTGATTTTCTAACGTCCATGCAGCCATGAAAGAAGACATATACAGTCTTCCATGGGAACTTCTGAGTCTGGTAAGTTGTGGCTTGCTGAGTTACTAAAGCTCGCCATCCACTCCCAATCCCTAGCCTGCTCTGTGCAGACAAAGCTTACTCTTGGAAACACCAAGGGGTCAAATGGAACTGAGCAGGGGGACGATAAGGTGAAGGACTACGCCTAACGAATAACTGTGAAATTAATCACGCAGTTGGAGAGGAAGTTGCTTTGGTGGTTAACAAGCACAAAAATAAACAGACTGGTTTAATCTGCTGAATGAGAAATTACCTAGCATGTGCTCCTTTCAAGGGAAAACCAAACCAAGCCTGTTGCCATTGAGTTTATTCGGACCCATAGCTACCCTACAGAACAGAGTAGAACTGACCCATAGGGTTTCCAAGGAGTGCCTGGTGGGTTCCAACTGCCGACCTCTTGGTTAGCAGTTGAGCTAACCACTGCCCTACCAGGGCTCCACTTCCATGGGAAAGGAGAGGAAAAGGAGATGGGCCTTCCAAAGGATATAACAAAAATTATGAATCAATAATGCATTCACTCCAATCTTACTTGTATAGAAAAGATCTAATAACAACAATTCCAGTGACAATGCAATAGTTTTTTGTTGTCTCTTTTCACAACACCAGCATTTTCCCAGGTGATAAACCAACTCCCCACAGCACCGATCACAATGTCCATCAGCCACCTATCAGCAGCGTGACGTCAAGAGACTCAAAAGGAAGTGCGCAAATAATGCGACTGGGCCTGGCTCTGCTGCCCTGGTCCAAGCCCAGCCTGGGCCCGGATGCTTACGTGCCACCAGCGCCCCAGTTCTGCACTGCCCAACAGACTGTCCCTGGCTGTGATTCTTCCTCAAACAGGACATGGGCCAGTAACTGAGGTTCTGGAAAGACGACGCAAGAGAAAGAGAAAGAGGCAACCTACCAAATGCATTATAAAAAATGAATTAATTAAAAGTTTTATTGGAAGGAAAACCGAGGTTACCTTGAAGGTCTTAAGGAAAATAGGTTACTTTAGCATTTGTTTTTCTCTCTACAAAGGAATACGTCAGTTGCATGCCCACGATGCGTGAAGGATTCCGGCAAGGAACTTATCTTTCCAGAGAAAATGGAGAGCCCCCTCTGTTGTTGGTGACATTGCCCACTTTTTCCCCCCGGATTTCTTCTCTGTTTTCCTCCCCTGTCACCAGCCGGCTTCCCAGTACTGCTGTGTCAACCCCAGCACAAAGAGACTTGGGTAAATAAATGCCCCTGTCTGCGCCAAGGGCTTCCACCCCAAGGCAAAGTCAACTCCAGGCCAAAAGAGATGAGAGAACGGTCAGCCTCTGGAAGGCGACCTCTGGCGCAGGCTCCCAACCTCGAGGCCAGTCAGAGCGCAGCAGTGACGGGAGGAGGGAACGGGGCGGAGAGAGCGGGCAGAGAGGGTCTTGGGGCGGAGGGGAGGCGAGAGTGGCAGTGCCACAGGAGCCGGCGAAGGAGGCCGCGGGACTCGAGGGCGGGAGGCGGGGCTACCGTCTGAGCGGCCACCCCCGCCGTCCGCACCCGCACTGCCGGGGGTCACCGGGGGGCACTCAGCTCGGCCGGAGTGGGCGGCGGCGCAGGGCGCGCGCTCCACAGGGCCGCCAGCCGGGCCGGCCCTGAGCGACAGGGGCCTGACCCGAGGGGCCGGCGGCCCGGGCAGGAGGCCTGTGCCCTGCGCGCTGCTCTGCCGCCCCGGCCCGGCCCCGGCCCCGGCCCCGGCCCGCCCCACGCTCGCCGGTGGCTGCGGCCGCCGCCGAGGGGCCCGGCTGCGCCGGGGGCCGGGGTGGGGCTCGGGGAGGGGACCGGGGTGGGGCGCCGGGGAGGGCGCCGGGGTGGGGCGCCGGGGAGGGCGCGGGGCGCGGAGCGCGGGAGGCAGGCGGCCCGCGCGCGTCACTTACCGGCCAGGGCGCGGGGCGGCTCGGCCGCTCGTCGGGGCGCGGGGCGCGGGGCGCAGCCGGCGCCCCGTGTAAACACTCCGCCATGATTGCTTTGTTTAGCTAATTGAACCTGCCGCCGTCGCGAGTCCCGGAGCTCCGCTCCCCTTCCCCCTCGCGCTCTTTATTTATCTGCCCCCCCTCCCCAGCCTTTCCTTCTTTCTTTTTAGTCTTAGTAGCTGCTTTTAATGGAAGGTGGTTGGTGCAGGAGCGCGGAGGTGGTTTTTATAAATACAGGTAAAATAGTACCCACATCTCAGGCTGAGGTGCAGCTTCTGCAGGGGGAGGGTGTTCCTCTCCCTCTGCCCCACCCCCCCACCCCACCCCCGTTTATTAGCGTCTACCCCGTGGAAAGTGCCAGAAAAATGCGAGGAAGCCTTCCGGGCACCTTTCCTTCCCGCTGAACTCTTCTAGCACCCAAGTTCGTAGGTGGGTTGGGGTCTCAGCAAAAACGCCAAGTTCTTGGTTGATGTTGACCCCCTCAGGTACAGGTGATGTCCAAAGGCCCAAGGGCATTGACTGTCGCCTCCACCACGCAGGGGAGGAATAATCACCCTACCGCGTGCGTCAGGGGAGGACCCACTGATACCTCCTGTACTCCATCCCGAAGAGAACACCGGAATCACACACCCAGATACGCGCCCTGGACACACAAAAAATTTACCGAGCATCAGGACTGGAAAGCTCGCTCCTGGTCGGGCTGGAAGTGGGGCGTTGGCGTAAATACTGCACAAATACTGGGAGGGGAGGCGCTGAGCATATGCACTGAGTTTAGAAACTTCGAGGGAACACGCCGGTCCTGGGAAGGAAGGCTCTGCTCCCGCTTTTCCATCAGTCTCCATGGGCAGAATGCATTTGGTCACCGGCTTTCACAGTGATCAATGTAAGCATAATTTTAAGGCCTGGTCTAGGCAGATTTATGATGAGATTCAGCTTAATACGTGGCAGATTTCTAGGGTTACGGCTTCATTTATTTTAAAAACGAAGCTGTTCCCCAGCCTCACTTCTGTCTATAACCACCATGTTGATGACACCAAAAAGATGTAAATTTTTTTAATTCATAAGAATTGAAAGTCATCAACATCTTGGAGTACAACTGTGCATCTTAAGTTATCATCAGTATTAATCTCATTAAAAGAAGGTTTTACCTCACCTGTGTTTATTCCTGTATGGGGACAGCACTATTGAGTAGGGTAATGCCACCCCTAGAAGTCTGCACCAACCATTTGTTGTTGTTAGGTGCCATGCACTCGGTTCCGACTCACAGCAATTCTGTGTACCACAGAACGAAACACTGCCTAGTCCTGTGCTGTTCTTACAATCGTTATGCTTGAGCCCGTTGTTGCAGCCTCTGTGTCAATCTATCGCGTTGAGGGTCTTCCTCTTTTCCGCTCACCCTGTACTTCACCAAGCACAATGTCCTTCTCCAGGGACTGATCCCTCTTGACAACGTGTCCAAAGTATTTAAGATGCAGTCTCTCCATCCTTGCTTCTAAGGAGCACTTTGGTTGTACTTCTTCCAAGATACATCTGTTCGTTCTTCTGGCCGTCCATGGTACATTCAATATTCTTTGCCAACACCACAATTCAAAGGCATCAATTCTTCGGTCTTCCTTATTCATTGTCCAGCTTTCACATGCATATGATGCGATTGAAAATACCCTGGCTTGGGTGAGATGCTCCTTAGTCTTCAAGGTGACATCCTTTTGCTTTTCAACACTTTGAAGAGGTCCTTTGCAGGAGATTGTAGGCCAGTCACTGGGGTTATCTTAACCACCTGGTCAGTAATAATAGGTGTTCTAGCATTCTTATTACACATAAAGAGAAAGGAATTGTATTGCCAAACAACTGAAATGACCCTAATCATATCCCCTAAGTACACATGGCTTTAGTCTATTGGCTCAGAAAAGTATAACAGAAGTTTTATAGTAATTTTCTTCCCCACACTTAGGACGTTCTCTATGCCATGCCAAATTTTACATCCCCCCCCCACCCAGTTTCCCCAATCTGACCTTATGAAACCCACACGGATTTTTTACCTTTCCCCAGTGATAGTTCCCTTCTTCCTTGGCATCAGATATGAAACTAATGACCTTCGGAACTGTACGCTGGTGGCCAAGGGCCTGGAATAGGGAATTGATAGGCCAAGTATATGGATTTGCTGGTTTACTTCACAAAAATTAGGCTTCGGGGCCGTAGTTTCACTTTTAAACATTAGATGATAGAACAGATATGTTTGTATTAATATCTTTAGAGTCTTGGACAGCTTGTGTACAACTGCTCATCTGTATCAACATTACTGTTTTCTAACAGTTGAATTTTACACGTTTGCACCACTTATCTGTCCACTCTCAGGTTCATTTCACGTGCCTGCATGAGCTTCATTCTGGAAGTGGCAAGGAAAGGGATGATTTCCTCTTAAGCCCATTCCACATTCTCACGTCTCTCTCTAACCAGGAATCATCACACCCTGACACATCCGTGCCTGTGAGTCTTCCCTCCCTCGTGCGTTAGTCGTATTCTCTAAGTCTTCACACCTAACAGTATCAGCCACTCGAAAACATGTAGGAAAAACTGAAGGCTGATTTCATTTCTAGGCTCTTGACTACCTAGACTATGACACTGATGGCCCTAGTGAACCACCATGGGTTTGGCCATTGGAACTTTAGGAAGCAGGATATAAGCAGAAGCTCAATAAGCACGTGCACATTGGGGCCTGTCCCTCTGGAATGCTCTGTCTCAGAGTCCAGCTGCCATGTGTAAGGAAGTATAAGCTATCGGGCTAGAGACAGAGGGCACTGGTGGAGAACCGAGGCACCTAGCCCAGCTACCGGCTGAATGCAGCCGCATGGATGAGCCCGGCCAAAACTGTGTGGGGCAGAATAACCTTCCAGTCAATTCATGGGGTCATGACAATAAATCACTGTTGTTTCAAGCCCCTGAGTTTTAGGATGGTTTGTTAGGCAGCGATAGATAATTGATGCAGCTCTCTCCAGTGTCAGGCACTAGCGGCATGGCTGGATTACAGCTGGAGCGAAGGTTTAGGAAAAGGATGTGTACGCACGTGTGCCCGTGTGTGCACACATGGTGGGGGTGGGGGATAGTCTCAGAAGCTTCTTGGTAGGGCTTCACAGAACTAGAATTTCATCGTCTTAGAACTCAATAACACCGTTACTCCAACGATGTGATAGCCATGCTGGTGACTGTCTTTCTGTCATCACTTTAGAATTAGGGATCTTTGAGGCTGTGAAGGAAGGAGGTCAAAAGCCACAAGCTCTGGAGGTCAGCCGTCCTGTATTTAAATCCCAGCTTCCCCCTAAAGCCAGAAAGCAGTGAGTGAACATGAGTCCTCCCTAGACTTCGGAACTTCTAGAAATTAAGTATATTTAAAAATACATATTTTGCCAAGGAAATTATCCCAGTGAGACCAAGAATGAGAAAAATTAATGAGAAACACATGGAAATTTTGTGTTCAGACACAACCCAATATGTGAAAGTGGTCATCAGGTTACCTTTACATCAAGTATCTCACACGGTATGATAGTCCTTGGCTGTGACTTAGAAACTTTAGGACCTGGGTCCTGTGCCATTTGATCTGATCCTCTGTATTGGCAGCTGATATCTCACACACACACACACACACACCCAGTTATTCAGACTACAGATACAAATGGGAGAAGGGGACAAGAGTTATGGATGTCTCATCGTGCTAAAGGGCAGAGCTTGCTGAACTTGAGTATAGTTTTGCCTAAACCTAACCTAACCCAACTCCTTACCGTCGAGTCACCTCAGACTCATAGCGACCCTATAGGACAGAGAAGAACTGCCCCATAGGATTTCTAAGGAGCAGCTGGTGGATTTGAACTGTTGACCTTTAGGTTAGCAGCTGAGCTCTTATCCACAGCACCACCAGGGCTCCCTTGTTTTGCCCAGAAAAGATAAATTCTGTCAGACCCTTACATGCTCAAAGGTTTTATACAACCATGAAACAATACATGCACATTCACAAATTAAACTATAAAACCAGTAAGAATTAAATTAACCATTAATGTGATACTATTTTTCTGAAACTAAGTTGCCTCCAACCTCGTGAATAGAAGTCCCTAGGTGGTGCAAACAGTGAAGCACTCGACTGTTAGCTGAAAGCCTGGTGGTTCAGACACACCCAGAGGCATCTTGGAAGATAACCCTGGCGCTCTGCTTCTGAAAGGTCAGCCCTGAAAAGCCTATGGAGCACTTCTGCTCTGCACACATGGGTCATCGTGAGTCAGAGCTGACTAACAACAACAACCTCACAAGTATGGCAGTGGCCAGAATCGGCATCCCGACACTACGTGTGACATGTAGTTGGACAATACGCCACCCATTGCTGTTATCCAAAATCTTGTGAAACTTTCCTTTGCACAATGCTCCTTAACCCCATTTGGCATCACTTGAGATGAATTAAGTTTTTATCTGTTTCAGTCTAACATCACTAAAGTTGAGCTATCTGGCACCAACACTAGACATTATAATGATACAGGTCTACATATATAGGCATTAAAATGATCAAGAATATAGTTCCCATATTTTTAAGGTTAGCATTGAATTACAAATCCCATTTCGAGAGAGATTACATCCATCAATTCCACCCCTAAGTATATACCCAAAAGACTTGAAATCAGAGACTCAAAAAGAGACTTGTACACCAATGTTCACTGCAGCACTATTCACAACACCCAAAAGGTGGAAACGACCTAAATGCCCATTGACAGATGAATGGATAAACAAAATGTGGTACATACATACAATGGAACACTACTCAGCCAGCAGGAGAAATGAAGTCTTCATATATGCTACCGTACGGATGGAGTTTGAAGACATTATGCTGTGCAAAATAAGCCAGTCACAAAAGGGCAAATATTGTATGACCTCACATACAAAAGACAAGAAAAGGCAAATGAAGACAGAGCTAGAGGAAAATGTAGAGCAAAATTCTAACACACAAAAAAAGACCAGACTTATTGGTCTGACAGAGACTGGAGAAACCCCAAGAATATGGCCTCCGGACACCCTTATAGCTCAGGAATGAAGTCACTCCTGAGGTTCACCCTCAGCCAAAGGTCAGACAGTTCCATAAAACAAAACGAGACTAAATGGGCACACCAGCACAGGGGCAAGGATGAGAAGGAAGGAGGAGACAGGAAAGCTAGGAATGGGGAGCCCAAGGTCGAGAAGGGGAGGGTGCTGACGCATCATGGGGTTGGCAAACAATGTCACAAAACAATATGTGTCTTATTTGTTTAACAAGAACTAGTTTTCTCTGTAAACCTTCATGTAAAACACAATTAAAAAAAAAGGAAAGAAAAGGCCAATGTATAGAGACCAAAGTTTATTAGTGTTTACCAGGGGAGGAAGGGAGGGGGACAAGGGAGGTTAATGGTGATGGAAAAGTAAGATTAATTAAGGGTACAATTGCACAGGTGATTACTGTAATTGCTGTCAGTAAGTTGTGTACCGGTAAAAAAAAGTTGAATTGGCAAAAATTGTATTATATTTACAACAACAACAAAAGAGTAGCTGCTGAGGCTGTTTATGTACAACCAAACGCCTCATATGATTTTGTCCCTTGGTTTGGAGGTTTAGAGTCATGGTCTCATGGGACATCCAGTCAATTGGCCTAATAATATGTTTAGTGCTTCTGTTCTACCTCCTTGTTCGTCACATAGTGCCTGGGGTCCCAAAACCTTGCAAGCCACCATCCAGGGCACAACAATTGGTCTCTATTCACCTGGAGCAACAGAGGAAGGAGAGTCAAGAATAGGAGGAGGACAGAACGTGTGGCTAACTGCCTCCATAACCACCTGCTTCCTCTGTCATGAGACCAGAAGAACTGGATGGTGCCCAGCTACTATTACTGGACATCCTGATCAAAGCTTCCATAGAAAAATCCTGATAAAAAGGGGGAAAATGCAGAACAGAATTTCAAATTCTTATGGACTCTAGACTTTCTGGAGTCATGAAGAGTGGATGGACCCCTGAAACTACTGCCCTGAGATAGTCTTTAAACCTTAAACCAAAAATATCCCCTGAAGTCATCTTAAAGCTGAACAATAGCTTAACTAGTAAAAAAAATCTGCCTTGAGCATTATGCTCTTTTAAGAACTACCTATATGTGATCAAATTGACAACAGCAACTCGAAAGTTTAGACAGGAACCTGAGGGGAAAGTGAGTTCATGTTTACGGGGGAGGAACAACTCAGAAAAGGAGGGTGAGAATAGTTGCACAACTCGAGTAACGTAATCAATGTCACTAAATTGTATATGTAGAAACTTTTGAATTGGTATATATTTTACTGTGTATTTTCTCAACAACGACAATAAAATTTAGGGGGAAAAAAACAGGGAAAGATTACTATCAGATAAATAGCACTGGAGTGGAGTCAGGAGACTTGGATTCAAATCATGTATTTGCCACTAACCACTATGTAACATCACTGGGGCCCTTAGCTGTTTTGATTTAGGCAGAGGAATGAGCTGAGAGCCAAAAGAGCTTCTGGACAGAAATGAGAAAGCCATGGCTTTCTAACGGTGGAATCTCGGCAACGTGCCAGTGATTGCAGAGGCTTTTCCTGGGGTCTCTCCTACAATATCTATATTCTAACTCCATCTAGGGTCAAGGCTTATACTCACTCTTTTATTTAATGTATCCTTCTCTCAATTTTAATTCTATCAAGATATTTCTCTTAAAAGTTAGCTTTTTTTTTCATAATTTTCATGGTTTCCTTAAATTATAGTGTTTACTTCCAAAACATGTCCATTAGTTAATAAATAAAACAACTCTTCTCATATGGTTCCCATTTGTTCATTAGGTTTTCAGGAAATAAATTTCTTTCTCTCACTCCCTGAAAAAGATTTGGTTTGAGCAGATTATTTCTCAAATCCTAAAAGAATAAAAATTGGAAAACCCATGCATTCTGTAGTTTTTGGAATAAGATTCTAATACGCAGCAGAGTTATGAAAAGATCAAATTCTCTTAACTCAATTTTATTATCCTTTGTTATGGGAGAAAACTACATCCACAGCATCTATGGCAAACCCAGAAAGAAGAATCGCAAGGTCTTGGTAATGCTTCTCCCTGCACTTGGCACAGGTAGTCGGGGAACACGGATCTCCCACTTCCAGCCAGGCACTTCTTGGAATGGAGCAGGGCCATCTATGAGCACAGCTGCTGCTATCCTTGAGGGGTCCCAGAACCCAGGCACAGCTCTCTGCGCAGCCAGATGAGTATCTTCCCAACCACAACCAACGCATTCACTTTTTTTTTTGGACTGAAATATTAAAATAAGCCCAAAGTGTTTTTAAAATTTTAAATTTAATTACACCCTTTGGAACCTGGGCTTTGAAAAACTGTTCTTTTTCCTTTAAATAAACCAGTATGTAGAATATGTATGTGTGTGTGTATACACACAGACACATACATATACACATAGGCACACACACGAATATATACGTGTGTGAGTGTGTGCCTAAATTGTGTATGTACATATATATGTATATTCGTATATACACATTATGTGTCTATATATGTGGGGGGGGGTGCATGTGTGTATATGCATATACAAGCCAAAACCAAACCCTTTGCCCTTGAGTGGATTCCGACCCAAAGCGACCCTATAGGACAGAGTAGAGCAGCCCCATACGGTTTCCAAGGGGCACTTGGTGGATTCGAACTGCTGACCTTTCGGTTAGCAGTTGTAGCTCTTGATCACTATGCCACCAGGGTTTCCAAAACCAAACCCATTGCCATCGAGTCAATTCCAACTCATAGCAACCTTATAGAACAGAGTAGCGCTACCCCCACAGAGTTTCCAAGGAGCAACTGGTGGATTCGAACTGCCGACCTTTTTTGGTTGGCAGTCAAATGCTTAACCACTGCGCCACCAGGGCCCATGGATCCACAATATGTATATACATGCTTAGAAAACACACTTTACCATAGCATGCAGCTCAGTAGGAAAAAATAGAGAAATCCATAGTTCACTCTTTCATATGCTTTTAAAAAGATTTTCAGGATATACCTAGCAAGTTGTGGCCTGTTCAGTGATGCATACACTCGTTTGTGAAGCAAATCTTATCTCTTCCAGTATTAGCAACCCATGGGGGTGGGGATGAGAATGACTGCCACTTTATATCCTTATATTTTATTGCATTTTGTATTCTCTTTAAAGCTGGTCTTGTGATGCTGGTCTTAAAAAACTAGTTTTTCAGAAGTAGTAAATACTATCTTGAGAACGTGGTGATTCTAACAACGATGCTCCCTTGCTAAAAAGTAACTCTTACGGATTGAGTTAGTGTTCCCCAAAAATATGTGTCGTAAATCCTAGCCTCTGTGCCTGTGGTTATAATCCCACTTGGGAATGGGGTATCTTTGTTATGTGAATCAGGCAGGATTAGTGCAGGGTGCCCCTTGAGTCAATCTCCTTTGAGATATAAAAGAGATTAAACAAGCGAGCAAGAGAAGCTGAGAGACACCAACCCACATGAAGATCCTCCAGGAGCAGAAACTCAAAGAGAAAAGGACCTTCCCCCAGAGCCAATAGAGACCGAAAGCCTTCCCCTCGAGCTGGCACCCTGAATTCAGACTCACAGCCTCCTTAACTGTGAGAAAATAAATTTGTTTGTTAAAGCCACCCACCTGTAGTATTTCCGTTTTAGAAGCACTGATAAACCCACTGCCGTCAAACTGATTCCTACTCATAGCGACCCTAAGGGGTTCCAAGGCTGTAAATCTCTACGGAAGCAGACTGTCACATCCTTCTCCTGCGGAGCTGCTGGTAGGACATTTCAGGTAGTAGTCAATCACTTTAACCACTGCACCACTACTGGGACATAATTTGATACTAAGAACTGGGAGTGCTGTTCTAACAGATACAGTGTGGAAGCGGTTTTGGAATTGGGTAATGGCTGGAGGCTGGAAGAGTTTTAAGGTGCCTAAAAGTAAAAGCCTAGATTGCCTCGAAGAGATCTTGGTAGAATTAAGGACATCAAAGGCAGTTCTGGTGAGGGCTCAGAAGGAAGTGAGGAGAGAGCTACAGAGAAAGTCTCTATCATCTTAGAGAATATGTACGGCGCCACCAGCACAATGTCGCTAGAAATGTGGATGAGAAACGTGCTTCTGGTGAGGCTCTAGAAGAAACTGATGGACACGCGATTGGACAGTGGAGGAAGGGCTATGCTTTTTATGCAGTGGCAAAGAACTTGACTGAATGACGTTCGAATGTTTGCTGGAAGGTAAAACTTGTAACTGATGAACTTGGATATCTGGCTGAGGAGATTTCCAAGCAAGAGCTTAAAGGAGCTACCCACGTGGTGGTTTCGCCTTGCCGCTTATAGTATAAAGTGAGAGGAAAGAGAGATTTTAAACTGAATTGCACAAAATAAAAACGAAACTTAAAGATTTGAAAAATTCTGTTGTACGAACTAAAGACACGTGTCCTGGAATGGTCACCGAGGACAGGGCCACAAAGACTTTTGTTAAAGAGAATAACCCTGTGACTGATGCATCTAACCAACTACCACAGCAGGAAATCCATCGCTTGGACTGAAGGGGACAGAGAAAGAACAAAAGAAAAGAATGCTGTCAGCCTCTTGGAACTCTACAGGCAGGAAACATGCACAGGTGCTTCATCTGTAGTCCTCCAAAAAAAGAAAAGGACCATCTCTGGAGCAGCTCAGAGATCAGCAGAACTGTTGCAAGGAGCACAGAAAGCAGGGTACTCTCAGTTTCAAAGGTGGGGGCCACAGCCTCCTAGGATTCAAAGAGTCAGATCTTCACCAACACAATTCTGTAGTGTGGGGCTGCCATTAAGGTGTGCCAGGGGAATGGGGCTACCACCCAAAGCTGAGGGACAAGGGGCAGAAGAGCAGGGCCTGCCAGGGCCAAGGGGGTAGGGTTGCCACTCAGATCGATTAGGGGAATGGGGCCAACCAAACCAAGGGAGCTGAGTTTTTGTCCCAGTGGGACTGGAAGGCAGAGCTGAAGTCCAGGGCCAGGGGCCTCTACCCAGAATCCAGAGGGCATGGCCAAAATCCAAAGTCTGGAGGGCAGGGCCGTTGCCCAGATGGCCTCAGAGAACAGAGGATTATATTCAAGCTTTGAGAGCTAATGTAATTTTTCTTCTAGGTTTTGGATTTGCTTGGTGCCCATTATTCCTTCTTCCCCTCCAATTTCTCCCATTAGTAATAGAAATGTCTACCTTTTGCCTGTTCCACCACTGTACTTTGGAAACAGATAATTGTATTTTAGATTTCACAGGTTCACAGATGAAGAGGGATTTTGCCCCAGGATGGACTATGCCTGCAGTCTCACCCACATTTGGTTTAGATGGTTCAGAAGATGAGATTTGGGACTTGGAGCGGATTTAAGACTTTTGGAGTGATGTGAATGTGTTTTGCATGTGGGCAGGACATGAATTTGGGGAGGGGGGAAGGGTAGAATTTTATGGATTGATTTGGTGCCCCCAAAATACGTGTTATAAATTCTAGCCTCTATGCCTGTGGTTATAATCCCATTTGGGAATGGGCTGTCTTTGTTATGTGAATGAGGCAGGATTAGTGTGGGGCACCTCTTAAATCAATCTCTTTTAAGACATAAAAGAGACTAAACAAGCAAGCAAGAGAAGAAGAGATGTGGGGAAAAGAGACACCAAGACACATGAAGATCACCAGGAGCAAAACAGCAGAAAAGACAAGGAACTTCCTCTAGAACTGACAGACAAAGAAAGCCTTCCCCTAGAAGCAACACCCTGAATTCAGACTTCTAGCTTCCTAAACTGTGAGAATACAGATTTCTGTTTGTTAAAGCCACCCACTGGTCGTTGTTGTTGTTAGGTGCCATTGAGTCGGTTTCGACTCACAGCAACCCTATGTACGATAGAAGGAAGCATCGTTGAGTCATGCCCCATCCTCACAATTGTTGTTATGTTTGAGCCCATTGTTGCAGCCATTGTGTCCATCCATCTCGTTGAGGATCTTCCTCTTTTTTGCTGACCCTTTACTTTACCAAGCATGATGTCCTTCTCCAGGGACTGGTGCCTCCTGATAACATGTCCAAAGTCCATGAGGCAGAGTCTCGCCATCCTTGCTTCTAAGGGGAACTCTGGCTGTGCTTCTTCCAAGACAGATTGTTCCTTCTTCTGGCAGTCCATGGTATATTCAATATTCTTAGCCAGCACCATAATTCAAAGGCATCAATTCTTTGGTCTTCCTTATTCATTGTCTGGCTTTTACATGCATTTGAGGTGACCGAAAATACCATGGCTTGGTTCAGGCACACCTTAGTCCTCAAAGTGACATCTTTGCTTTTTAACACTTAAGTTTGGCCAATGCAGTACGTCATTTGATTTCTTGACTGCTGCTTCCATGGGTGGTGCTTGTGGATCCAAGTAAAATAAAATCGTCGACAACTTCAGTATTTTCTCCTTTTATCATGACTTTGCTTACTGGTCCAGTTGTGAGGATTTTTGTTTTCTTTATGTTGAGCTGTAATCCATACTGAAGGCTGTGATCTTTGGTCTTCATCAGTAAGTCCTCTTCTCATTCACCAAGCAAAGCTATGTCACCTGCATAATGCAGGTTTTTAGAGTCTTCCTCCAATCTTGATGCTGTGTTCTTCTTCATATAGTCCAGGTTCTTGGATTATCTGCTCAGCATACAGATTGAATAAGTATGGCGAAAGTATACAATCCTGTCATGCACCCTTCCTGACTTTGAACCACACAGTATTCCCTTGTTCTGTTTGAACAACTGCCTCTTGGTCTACATACAGGTTCCTCATGAGCACAATTAAGTTTTCTGGAATTCCCATTCTTCACAATGTTATCCATAATTTGTTAAGATCCACGCAGTCAAATGCCTTTGCATAGTCAATAAAACACAGGTGAAAATCTTTCTGGTATTCTGTTTTCAGCCAGGATCCATCTGACATCAGCAGTGATATCCCTGGTTCCACGTCCTCTTCTGAACCTGGCTTGAATTTCTGGCAGTTTTCTGTGGATGTACTACTGCAATCAATTTTGAATGATCTTCAACAAAATTTTACTTGTGTGTGATATTAATGATATTGTTAGATAATTTCCACATTCTGTTGGATCACCCTTCTTTGGAATGGGCACAAATATGAACCTCTTCCAGTTAGTTGGCAGGTAGCTGTCTTCCAAATTTCTTGGCAGAGATTACTGAGCACCTCTGGTGCTGCATCTGTTTGTTGAAACATCTCAATTGGTACTCTGTGAATCCTTGGAGCGTTGTTTTTCGCCAATGCCTTCAGTGCAGCTTGGACTTCTTCCATTAGTACTATCAGTTCTTGATTATATGCTACCTCCTGAAATGGTTGAACATCGACCAATTCTTTTTGGTACATTGACTCCGTGTATCCCTTCCATCTTCTTTTGGTGTTTCCTTTGCCCACTGGTAGTATTTCTGTTACAGCAGCACTAGATAACAAAGACAGTAACAAAGGTATTTTTTTTTTTTAATTTTTATTGAGCTTCAAGTGAACGTTTACAAATCAAGTCAGTCTGTGACATATAAGTTTATATACACCTTACTCCGTACTCCCACTTTCTCTCCCCCTAATGAGTCAGCCTTTCCAGTCTCTCCTTTCGTGACAATTTTGCCAGCTTCCAACTCTCTCTACCCTCCCATTCCCGCTCCAGACAGGAGATGCCAACACAGTCTCAAGTGTCCACCTGATACAAATAGCTCACTCTTCATCAGCATCTCTCTCCTACCCACTGTCCAGTCCCTTCCATGTCTGGTGAGTTGTCTTCGGGGATGGTTCCTGTCCTGTGCCAACAGAAGGTCTGGGGAGCATGGCCGCCGGGATTCCTCTAGTCTCAGTCAGACCATTAAGTATGATCTTTTTGTGAGAATTTGGGGTCTGCATACCACTGATCTCCTGCTCCCTCAGGGGCTCTCTGTTGTGCTCCCTGTCAGGGCAGTCGTCGATTGTGGCCGGGCACCATCTAGTTCTTCTGGTCTCCGGATAATGTAGGTCTCTGGTTCATGTGGCCCTTTCTGTCTCTTGGGCTCCTAGTTATCGTGTGACCTTGGTGTTCTTCATTCTCCTTTGATCCAGGTGGGTTGAGACCAATTGATGCATCTTAGATGGCCGCTTGTTAGCATTTAAGACCTCAGACGCCACATTTCAAAGTGGGATGCAGAATGTTTTCATAATAGAATTATTTTGCCAATTGACTTAGAAGTCCCCTTAAACCATGATCCCCAAAGCCCCGTCCTTGCTCCGCTGACCTTCGAGGCATTCAGTTTATCCCGGGAACTTCTTTGCTTTTGGTCCAGTCCAGTTGAGCTGACCTTCCATGCATTGAGTATTGTCCTTCCCTTCACCTAAAGTAGTTCTTATCTACTAACTAATCAGTAAAAAACCCTCTCCCACCCTCCCTTCCTCCCCGCCTCGTAACCACAAAAGTACGTGTTCTTCTCAGTTTATACTATTCCTCAAGATCAACAAAGGTATTTTGAATTGTATTTTTATCACGACTGGGAGATTTAAAATACTTTAGCTATGTTAACTAATAACTACTGAAAATTAACATTATTTAATGAAATCAGTAATTGAACAGAACATAAACCCAAGCAATAAGCACTAGGGAAGATGTATAACGGATAACGCTAAGATATTTGTAATTCTCAAGGATAGAAAAGGGACAACCCAAAAGAAGTTACGTGTGGACTTTCTCAAAAAGATCAGTTTTTTGTATTTCTTATAGTTGCCATGCAAAACATGTATTTTGTGATATATATGCATATGTATACTTATGATCTTCCAAAATCTACTGTGTAGATTGCATGTATTTTCTACATCAACATCAAGGCTTTTTATATATATTTCTAGTTGCTGTTTCCTTTCCCAAACATCACACTGTAACTTTATCCTGTTTTTATAAATTATTTGAAAATATAAAAGTATGTTCTAAATGTTTATGTATTATAAATGCTATATCAACATGATCGCTCTAATAAAGGCGCTTAGCATTGTAGTTGCATTTGAGAAATACATCAGTATATAAGCACAACAAATATTCACTTAATATGCTCTAGCATTTCTTCAATGAACAGTGTGAAGTCAAATTCCTATGTAATTTAACAGTTGCTGGTAGCAGCACTCTGTGATACTAGTTGAAAATAGTTACTCTGAAACGTGAAACACAACCCAGAGAAATATTCTATCGGTTTGCTCATTTCCCAGGGTTCTGTCCAGATTGAACCAACTGGTGCAGAAGCATGAACTTGAGAAAAGCGGCACGAGCAAGCTCAGGTGTTGAGCTATTTTAGCTGTTTCTCTCTCCCCCTCCTTCTGCTCTTCCCCTCGGGTCACTTGAAAACACCAAAGTGACTAGCATTTACAAATGCCAAATGCAGTGGAAAAATATATAAAACAGTCTCCAAAGTAAAGTGCGAGGAAAAAATATTGGAAATCTAGCTACAGGTACTTTTTTAAATATCATTTTCATCTGAAAATAAAAATAAATGATAATCTGCCTATACAAATAAGAAGCCCTGGTGGGGCAGTGGTTAAGAGCTCCGCTGCTAGCCAAAAAGCTTGGCAGTTCGAAGTCATCGGCAGCTCCTCGGAAACCCTGTGGGGCAGTTCTACTCTGTCCTCTAGCGTTGCGTGAGTTGGGGGTTTTATAACAAATAAATAGACGCCAGTGCACTCAGTTGGTCTGCATGGCCGACGGCTACCTGTCGTCTTCAGCACCCACTGTGAAAGTACACATGTCGCTTCAGTGGGCACTGCAGCTCCTCTGCCTGTCTGACACCTGGACTCCACCCTGTTCCTACACTGAACTCCAGCAGAGGAAAACACAGTGGGCTGAGCCACGTTCGGGGGAGCCAGAAGTCCTCTGGTGGTAACAACCAACCAAAAGGACATACCTGTGGGTGTCTCCTAGCCTAGGAACAGTGGTGAGACGATAGGCAGCTAGGCCTCTGGGGCCGTTTTTATCTTTTCATTTTTGTCCATGTGCCATTGGAATAGGAGCCCCTGGGTGGTACAGATGGGAAACACACTCGGCTGCTAATCAAAAGGTGGGCAGTTTGGGTCCACCCAGAGGTGCCTCAGAAGAAAGACCTGGCAATCTACTTCTGAAACTTCAACCATTTGAAAACCCTTTGGAGCACAATTCTACTCTGACACACCTCGGGCCACCATGCGTCAAGGTCAACATTGAAAACCCTTTGCAGCACAGCTCTACTCTGACACACCTAGCGTCTCCATGAGTCAAGGCCAACATTGAAAACCCTTTGGAGCACAGTTCTACTCTGACACACCTGGGGTCTCCATGAGTCAAGGCCAACATTGAAAACCCTTTGGAGCACAGTTCTACTCTGACACACCTGGGGTCTCCATGAGTCAAGGCCAACATGAAAACCCTTTGGAACACAGCTCTACTCTGACACACCTGGGGTCTCCATGAGTCAAGGCCAAAAATGAAAACCCTTTGGAGCACAATTCTACTCTGACACACCTGGGGTCTCCATGAGTCAAGGCCAACATTGAAAACCCTTTGGAGCACAATTCTACTCTGACACACCTAGCGTCTCCATGAGTCAAGGCCAACATTGAAAACCCTTTGGAGCACAGTTCTACTCTGACACACCTGGGGTCTCCATGAGTCAAGGCCGACATTGAAAACCCTTTGGAGCACAGCTCTACTGTGACACACCTGGGGTCTCCATGACTCAAGGCCAACACTGAAAACCCTTTGGAGCACAGTTCTACTCTGACACACCTCGGGCCACCATAAGTCAAGGCCAACATTGAAAACCCTTTGGAGCACAGTTCTAATCTGAGACACCTGGGGCCACCATGAGTCAAGGCCAACATTGAAAACCCTTTGGAGCACAGTTCTACTCTGACACACCTGGGGTCTCCATGAGTCAAGGCCAACATTGAAAACCCTTTGGAGCACAGTTCTACTCTGACACACCTGGGGTCACCATGAATCCAGGCCAACCAGTTAACCATGTGAATAGATGTCATCACTCCCTGCTTCCATTGGCACCTCCCTTCCCACCTTTCTTCCTTCTTTCCTTACTGCTAACCTCCCCCCAACCCCCACCCCACCAGGGTTAGAGTGTTTAATTTAGTTAAGTCATGTCCAGAGACAAATGAAACCGACTTGGGAGTCTTGGAAGTTACATTGCTCGTATAAGCTGCATAAGTCACACAAGTCATCCTGAGACAGCTTGAACAAGCTCAGAGCCTATCACTGAGAAAATATGGTGATGATTATAAATTCTGGTCACGTTATGATGGCATGAAGTGCATGCATTTTTATAGTAGGGATCCAAAGTTTTCAGCTGGATCCCATCAGTAGGAAGTCTTTGAGTGAGAATGGATGTTTCAATGTGTATTTTAATAGATTTAAATACGTATTAATGTAACACATACTTCATATAATTTACACATAATATATATTTATATTGTTGTTGTTGCCAGGTGCCGCTGAGTTGATTTTGACTCACAGCGACCCCATGTGACACAGCATAACGGCCCCTAGGGTCTCCTAGGCCGTAAGCTTTATGGGAGCAGATCACCAGGTCTTGTCTCCCGTGGAGCGGCTGGTGAGCTGGAACCTCCAACCTTTGCATCAGCAGCCAAGCACTTTTCGTTGCAGCGCCAAGGCTCTTTACATATTTATATATGACGCATGTAAACGTATAGTTACATAGAGCATATAAGTACCTTATAAAATGTATAGGAGCCCAGGTGGCATAACGATTAAGTGTTCGGCTGCCAGTCGAAAGGTTATTGGTTAGAATCCACCCAGTGGCTCCACACGAGGAAGACCTGGTAATCTGCTTTCGTTAAGATTACAGCCAACAAAACACTATGGGGCAGTTCTAATCTATCACGTGGGGTCGCTATGAGTCAAAACCCGACTCCACCATACACGAAAACAACAACAGCAGCAATATCTAAGTATATATTTCTTAAATGTATTTAAATTATACATTATATTTAATATATAACATGAGTATTTACTGAACATGCCACTGTACTAAATTATACCTTACGTAAAACACAATACATGAAATACATTTCTTTAGAGATAAAGAGTAAATGAAAAATATCTTTAAAACATTTTTATTCCACTCAGCAATGGTAAGCTCTCTCTGCTGTTATGAATACACTCTGACCCTAATATTTTACATATATCCATCAGGATCTAAGCATGAAAACTAAGTATTCATTTTTTGTAAAGGGAACTTAGTTCTAGGCATTGATTACACAGGAGATAGAAGAGCTGAAGAACGGGGCAGGGGGTGGTGAAGAGCTCTGAGATCAGCAGCCACAGGTCACTGCTAGCACACCTAGATGGGAGGGTCCCAGGGAGAAGAGGGGGACCCGGACCAGAGTTGCCTAGTGGCAGCCAAGACATGCAGCTGTCGCCAAGGGGGCTACCACAAACCAAGGGTCGGGAGAGATGCACCAGCTTCTCTCTGCCTTGCTTCCAGTCTGCAGGCTCTAGCCAGGCCCTCCCACAGGCAAGCTCAGCCATGGGACGTGCTGGAAAACACAGAGTTCAGGGCTCAGCTGTGATGCTGAGAAGGGGTGAGAATGGAAATGAAGCAACAGGCGCGGTAGGGGAATTTGCCACAGTTCTCTAAATACTTCCTGTCCTTTCCTATCTCTGCTTCTTACACAGCTCCTTCCACGGGAATGCTCTTCTTTCTTTTGCCTATCAAACTTCTATATATCCTTCAAGAACCAACCCATTTATCCCACAAGCGTTTATTCAGCTTCTAGCACATGCAATGCACTGAGTGCTGGGTCATCAGAACTATCAATTTCTTTTGCAATAAACATACTTCAAAAACTTCCCTGGTCATTAAACACATGTCGAGGCAGCATAGTCCAGTAGATCTGAGCCACGATCCAGGAGCCAAGCTGCCTGGGGAAGCGCATGGTCAGATCCTGGTCTTGCTACCTACTGCTGCCTGAGCATGCCTCAGTTTCCTTATCTGTAAACTGGGGATAATAATACGTACCTTGTAAGATTGTTAAGTGGGTAACACAAATATTTACACAGCACTTAGAACAGTTCCTGGCAATACGTGTGTCTGTTAAAGACATAAATTAAAAATCCTGAGTCCCTCCTTTTTCTGTACTTCCACAGCCCTCTGACCCTATTTACAGTACAGAACTCATTACATTGGGCTGTAATACATGCACCTGTCATTTCTGGCAGCATGTGAGCTTTTGCTGGGGAGAGTCTATGATTAATCATCTTTGTATTCCCAGTGAACTGAATATAACAGGAACTCAATAAATGTTTATTTAATTAATCACTTTCTCTACACCTCCCCATGTTACAAACAATGAAATCAAATGATGAGTGCCCAAGGAAAGATATAAGAATTCAGAAAAGGGAAAGACTAGTCCATTGTAAGTAACATTTATGGAGGATGTGGCATGTATGCTTTTAAAAAATAGGTAGGATTTAGACAGAGTGAGTCAACCAAAAGGAAGTGGGAAAGCATGGCAGCACCTACAGTAGCAACGAGTGAAAGGAGCTAGAGTTACCCACTGTGCAAAAAGGTAGGTCAGAGCCAAATTAAAGACCTTCAGTGGCATGTAGAAAGATCCACTTTACACGTAAACCAAGGATTCTCAATCTCTATTTCCCTCTATACCCTTAACGGTTGATAATTACACCTACAAGACTGACCTAAACTTACTCAAGGTTAAGTATTGTTCCTTTCTTACTATTCAAAAAAGCACATTCATCCGCCCACCCACCCACCCATCCACCCACCCACCCACCCATCCGCCCATCCATCCGTCCAGCCGCCCATCCATCCGTCCATCTGCCCATCCATCCGTCCATCTGCCCATCCATCCATCGATCCGCCCGTCCATCCATTGATCCGCCTGTCCATCCGTCCGTTGTCCATCCGCCCATTCATCCATCCATCCATCCTTTATAGCCTTAACTTTTTTTAGTATCAGATGCATATATGTCCCAAATTATTCTAGGATTCAGAATTGTTACTGCAGGCCATGGGGTAACAATTGAAAAATGAGTTGGGTATGCCCAGATTAATCTTCAAAGAGATCACTGTAACAAAAATCTACAAAATGCTTGCTAATAACAGTGCTTGATGTAGTGCCACACACCCAAATTCTCCAAATAAGTAAATAAATGGATGGATGAAGAAGAAAGATTGAGGTAGAGGATAAAATGCATGGCCAAAATTCTTAATTCAATAAATGTGAAAAGATTATTCTGCACTTCATTCCAGCTGGAGAATTCATTGTAAAACCTGAGAATTGAGACTTTTCTATGAGTGGCTTTGTTTTCCGCTTTCACATGCATGGTAGAGCTCATGAGAGCTGTCATTTGGCTCTGACCTACTTTGCAGCATGTTTTGTTTGGGGCTAGAATCTGTGAGAACATACGCTTCCTCAGGAGAGTAAGAAATGCCCATCTTTGGGATTAAACCAAGCTTCCCACAGAGGTACTCCATGGTGAATTGGTCTCAAATAGTGTAAATCCCTTACCTTGTCTGAGGAGGTTGTTCTTATTGTTTGGTCTGGCAGTGAGTAGCTTCAGAGTTCTCTGGGTGAGTTACACTCCGCCCTTTGGTCTAGATTACCTTTTTGCCCTTTTACAAAATGTCTGTCTCTCTCTGTCTCTGTCCCCTTCATGGAACATCTTTTCTCTGTCTAGCAAGTGAAGCTTTGTGGCCTCCTCTCACTATGCTATCAGCGTCTCTCTGGGAACTGGTCAGCAGGATGGAGGTATTTTCAGAATAATTCAGCCAGCATGTACCTCGAACTCCACACAAATAAAAGTCCCCTGATCCTAGGAGAGCATGTTTTTCTGCATCGCATGCTTCCTTTTGTGCTTGGTTTTTGCTCGTTTGTTTGTTTGAACCAAGAAATTTTCATAGCTGCTTAGCTTTACAAAAGTGTGAACGAATATAAATTTTAGTCACATGGAAAGCTGGTATGTAGAATGTCATTATATTACAATTTATTACTGAGGTGTAACTACTGTAGTGTAGATGCTTTCCTCGCACTCTGGTCTCAACGTCTGCTTACTTTTCCTGGAGGCATACGTGGTCCAGGGTGATATGGGAGCCAGCGAGTCTCATCTCCTGGTACTCACACCTTCATGTAGTCCTCTTCCACCCTGAGTAACAACGAAAACTGCAGAAACGATGGAGTGTGGCTTCCGAGGTTAGATCATGAAGACATTGTGGCTCCTGCTTTGCTTTCTTGGAAACTCCTCACTTTGGAGAATGCCACTTAATGGCCCTCTGGAGAGTGGTACATGTGAGGAACTAAGGGCTCCTGCCAACAGCCAGCGCCAGGCATGTGAGGAAGCCATCTTGGAAGTGGATCCCCAGTTCTAGGCAGATGACTGCAGCCCCATCCCACATCTTGACTGCTCACAGGAGACCCCAAGCCAGGGCCACCCAGCTAAGTCACTCCTGACTACCCAGCTCACAGAAAAAATGTGTGGGACAATAAATCATTCTAACCCACAGAAACTGTGTAGGATAATATTGTTTATTATTGCTTCAAGGCTCTAAGTTTTGGGGTAATTGGCTATGAAACATTAAAAACTCACACAGCAGACTTCTACTCTTAGCTACAGCTGTTTTACTAGTCAAGTATCTACATTTAAAATAAATAAGTAAATAAACTCTTTACTAAAAGAATAAAGTCTGTCCACAAACTCTTTCTGCTCTACATGACAAAATTATATTCCTCTAATTACCACGATTTTGACCATTAAAAAACATTCAACATTAACTGGCAGTAATTGGTAGTCACGTTCCACACTTTTCTTAGTTACTAAGCCCTACGCCAACCTCTGTGAGGGGTGGGGACGTGATCAACATGGAAGAAATTTCATCTCAGCCTACTACAAAGCAAAAGCAACATATACAGTATGTTACTGTAAAGCTGATTCCTTTTTTTTATTTCTGAGAAGAAAAAATTATATATATATATATACACACATATATAAATATTCTCTAGGGACTACTTATGATCTTATCCCCTAGGTCATTAACCAATGGATGTCCTGTATTTTTATATCATCTCCATTATAATTAATAGATTAAAAGCTAAGAATCAGAGGTTCAAGTTTTAATTATGCCGCTTCGTAGCCTGTAACCTTGAACAATGTAATTTCTCTAGTCCTTAGTTTTCTCATGAATAAATAGGAGAATTAAAGTCCATTGGTTTGTTCAGCTCATCGTCACATTTTTACGTAGTATCTTCTCTATCAGTACAGGCCCTGCACCAGAGGTGAACAAGACAGGCATGACTCCTGCCTTCCAGGAGATTGCAATTTACATTTAAAATTGCATGACTTTAATTTTGGATTTCATTTTACTTGAATGAACAATCAACACTCATGGAAGCTGCAGTCAAGAAATCAAATGATGTATCACATTTGGCAAATCTATTGCAAAAGAACTCTTTAAAATATTAAAATGTACAGATGTCACTTTGAGGACTAACGTACACCTGACTCGAGCCATGGTGTTTTGAATCACCTCATATGCCTGGGAAAGCTGGACAATGAATAAGGATGACTGAAGAAGAAGTGATGCCTTTGAATTATAGTGCTGGCAAATAATATTAAATATACCATGTACTGCCAGAAGAATGAATAAACCTGTCTTGAAAGAAGTACAGTCAAAATGATCTTTAGAAGCGAGGAAGGTGAGACTTTCGTCTCTCTTACTTCGGACGTGTTATCAGGAAGGACCAACCAGTCCCTAGAGAAGGGCATCATGCTTAGTAAAATAGAAGGTAAGTGGAAAAGAGGAAGACCCTCAATGAGATGCGTTGATACAATGGCTGCAACGATGGGCTTAAACAAAGCAACAACTGTGGCGCTGGCTCAGGACCGGGCAGAGTTTCACTCTGCTGCACACAGGATCACTACGAGGCAGAACGGACTCGACGGCACCTAACAACAGGATTTAGAAAAGAGAAAGTGCTCAGTATATATTTATTATGTGAATGAATTTACTTTCAGTTTAGAGATGAAGAAGGTTTCTGGGTGGCACAAAAGATTTGCACTTGTCTACTAACCAAAAAGTTGATGGTTTAAACGCAGTGTTACCACAGGAGAAAGTCCTGGCCATCGGCTTCTGTAAAGGTCACAGCCAAGGAAATCCTACGGAGCTCAGTTCCGCTCCGCGACGTAGGAGGCTGCCGGGTCCGCTCCGCGACGTAGGAGGCTGCCATGAGCCAAAATCAACCTGAGGGCAACGGGCTTGGGTTTTTGAGTTTTTTTTGCAGATGAAGAACCTGAGTCAGAGGTCCAATGACTCGCCTCAAGTCACATCCTGAATCCTGTGAGCACCAGGGCTAGGTCAGTGCCTGTGCAGAAGGCTCCAGCTTCGCTTAGACGTGAGTTTAGACCACTTGTCCCGTGTCTCCTACCTTGCTTCCTTTAATCCTGGCTGCAGCCACAGCAGGGATGACAGCCCACCTTGACAGAAGTGTTGAGGAAGGAGACCATCAGGTACATAATAAGTACCGTTCAGGGTTCTGGCTTCACCGGGCAGACTCTCAGCAAAAGAAACGTTGCTAGTGACAAGAAGGAAAATCTGAACTAAAAATTTTATATTTTCAGGCGGAAGTATTTTTTTTTTTTTTTTAATAAAAAGTTGATTCTGACTCATAGCTACCCTACGTACAAGAGAATAAAACACCGCCCGGTCCCGCGCCCTCCTAACAACCATTCCTATGCTGGAGCCCATTGTTGCAGCCGCTGTGTCAATTCATCTCATTGAGGCTCTTCCTCTTTTCTGATAACCCTGTATTTTACCAAGTATGGTGTCCTTCTCCAGGGACTGGCCCTTCCTGATAACATGTCCAAAGTACATGAGACAAAGTCTCACCATCCTTCTTCCTAAGGAGCATTCTGGCTGTGCTTCTTTTCCAAGGCAGAATTGTTCATTCTTCTGGCAGTCCAGGGTATATTAAATATTCTTCGCCAACACCATAACTCAAAGGCATCAATTCTTCTTCGGTCTTTCTTATTCATTGTCCAGCTTTCGCATGCATATGAGGCCGCTGAAAAGTGTGAATTAACTAATCAGAAAGCTAATTCTTTTGAAAATTAACTTACTGAATTTAAATTTCCATTTTAAAATATTAGACAATGTGAAAAGTAAGACAAGAAGTTTTTCTTCAGTATCTTGTATCTCTTATTATTTTTTCTTTTCTAATTATAAAATCCTAATAAATGGATTTGTCTACATGGTAATAATTTAGCAATAAAATATGTCTGTATAATAACAAATATTTTTTTCTTTCCTCCTTCAAAAGTTGATTTCTTTGTTTAGAAAACCGTATTTACTCACTTCCATTTTCTGTTTTTGCTCAAGTGTCTATTTCTCTCTAAAGCCAAACTATTAACATACATTTGCCTGTGGCCACGCTATCTTTAAATTGTCCTTAATTTGCATGCAACTTCATATCTCAATGCAAAGCTTAAAACGTCTGACACGAAGCCTATACATAACAATACTTTTGATTGACAGGGAGGTTTATTATGCATTGATATGACATCATACTTATGTATAACAATGACTTTTTGACTGACAACTGAGCAATGATAGAATTCTGGACACCTTCTATATACCATTTTTTATAAGTCAAACTAAAATATCCAGATAATTGGCTGAATTTTTCTGTTTCTGCATCAATTACTTCGCACTGGGCAGGGGAAGACACAACGAGCTAGTGTTCGTTCTTAACTTTTCCAACGGCACATCCTGCCCCAATAGAACAACATATGGTTTCACTTTCGGGGTTTTTTTTTTTTTTGGTTTTTTTTTTCCTTTTAATGATTTCACGTGCTAAAAGTTGGCAACTGTGATATTAAATTACTTGATTTTAAAAATAGGCCTGCATACAACTGGTCTGTGAAATATTTTAAAGAACCTGATGATGAACCAGAAAACCTTAATGAGTGAAGGCTAATTCAGGCATGATCCACATCAGTGCACACCAATGTAAACGGATTAACACGTGTGTCTAGGGCACCCACTGCACGGTCAGCACTCAACAAGGTCCACACGCTAGGAGCACCGAGGCAGTGCCACGAGGCAGTACAGAATTGTTAACGGACGAGCTGGTCTGCAGGAGTTCAGAGAAAGGCAAGTCTGGAATAGGGTAATGGCGATAGTAGTGGCTACTCTACAGGGACCTGAGCTTTTATGTCCACTGGCTCGATGGTCTCAAGCGAGCGAGTTGCTTAACTGTCTCATGTCTTAGTTTCCTCATCTGTTATATGAGCTAGAATGATCTTCCAGTTTTATCGACCTATGACTTTTTATAAGACAGGCTTCAACGAGACAGCAAGCCCTGCTCTGAGCCTGTAAAGCAGACGGTCAAAGCCAACAGTGAGGTGGGGTTGACTGGATGAATGAGGATGCCCAAGGCAGGAAGTGAGCCTGCATAAATCTGAGACTTGTGTTCACAGTAGTGACAAAATGACCCCACTCATGTCAAAATCAGCATCTAACTCAAAGTTAAAAAGAATATAGTGGTGCTACACTAACGTAATGCTTGCTCGTTCCTCCAAATAAATGTACAACTGTAAAACATGGAAAGCATCTGGTTTTTAAAAAGTGACTGGGACACTGGAAGTCTGCATGGCAAGATGATCAGAGCTTCTAAGTGACTATAGCACTGGATTTTCACCACCAGATGGGAGCAGCTCACTCAGCTGCTCATCTAGGAAACAGTGCAACCAACGTTTTATATTGCAGTCATGAATTATTGTTTTCTAAATTCTACAGGGGTCCCCACCAAACCAAATCAAACCCACCACTGTGGAGTCAATTCCGACTCATAACAACCCCGTAAGACAGAGAAGAAATTTCCAAGAAGTGCCTGGTGGAATCGAACTGCTGGCCTCTTGGTTGGCAGCCATAGCTCTTAACTACTACGCCACAAGGGTTTCCAACAGGACTCCCTGAGTGGTACAAATAGTTATCTCACTTGGCTGCTAACCAGAAGGTTGGAGGCTCGAGTCCACCCACAGGTGCTTCGGAAGGCCTGGTGATCTATTTCCACAGAATCAGCCACTGAAGATCCTATGGAGTTCAGCTCTACTCCGACACACAGGGTGTCACCATGAGTTGGAATTAACTTGACGGCAACTGGTAAATTCTACAGGTTCCCTGAATAATACACATTTCCCTGCACTCTTTACAGAAGAGGTAAGACGGCCAAATCTGTATTTTTGGAAATAATTAAGTGGAACATTCATTTCAGTTCTAGCCTTGAAATCATCTGTTAGGGATCAAAGATTCTGCACAAAGTGGAGAAAAACAGCAGCCCTTGTTCACGCAAGGATGTAAGCAATAGGAGATCTCTGATCCTCTTAAGAAGGCGGTATCTCCACTTTTTGTTTTCAAGATACTTCTTCTTACACCTTCGTATCTGTGAACCCAGACCCAGACACTTCGCTTTTACTAATAGCTGTACATAGGGTTAAAAAGAGATGCAACCAAGCAAGTTTGTGTTCAGTTGTTATTTACAATACATTGCTTGTTTTACTTTTGCCAAATAAAATTTATTTTAGAATGATTTTGGATTATTCTATTTGGAAAACAGTGGGCCCCACCTTGCTGTGATCATCGTCTGTCAAAATTCATCTTCAATAGCAATTACCAAAGAACGTGACACTGTCTGTCTTAGGAGAAACCAAGCCCAGTGTAATGCCCCTCAGGGAAAAAAAAGAATAAAAAGATGTAAAACACATTTAATTTTATATTTTAGGGAAAAATATATAGGTGTCTCAGACAGAATTGTGAAGCTTGGGCTATTTACATACACTAGAGACTAAATAAATATAAACACCGCAAATTCTATTTTATTTTTTATGAGTTATAATTAACATAGTTGGGCTATGCTGCTTTTGTTTGCTTGATAGTTTTTTCATCTGCATCATCAAAAAGTCCCTTGACAATGTTGAAGTTAAAGATTTTGTATATAAAAAGGAACATCCTCCAATAGCACGGGCTGAAGTTTCCCGCAATCTGGAAGTTCAAATTCGGGATGAGCAAAACCAACTTAGAACTTCAGAAATAGATGCTGCCATTTATCTACTGATGAAAATCAAACAGCTACAACCAAAACAGTAACATTTTGCAAACCTAAGTTTCTATGACAAGCGCCATAGGGAGCTCCTGGAAGTACCACGGCAGATCACCTGTGTCCCCACTGGCAGCCAGCCAGAGGTAACAGAGGTGGCGGGGCTTACAGCAGCCAACAGGCCCAGGCTTGCCCGTCCACCCACAAGACACTCTCTGAGGACTTCCAGAAGTACTTCACAGAGGAACACTGCCAGGTGCTGGGTCCTGCATGATCAGATTTTGTTTTGCTTGGGAGGGTGGGACTTGTTCAGACCACAAAATTGGGTGTAAATTCTAATGTAACATAATTTATATCTGCAGGCTACTGAGCTCTGGGATAGGACAATAACATTAATGAATGGTCGAAGGGTTCCAATACGCAGAGAGGATCACTCCAAGACGGAAGATCAGACAAACACAGAGGACAAGTCCATGCGAATGCACAGATTATCAGGGAAGAGAATGACAAGAGTAGGCAGTAACTGAACTGCCCACTCACCCTATGCCAAATTCTCCACACATTTTGGAACTGTAAACAATTTTGCTTCCATTGAAATTGTGAGGTCTTAAAAAGTGTATTCAGAAACATGATCTTGTACTAATGTTGGACAGGAGGACAGAAACTACTGAGAAGCGTGCGGCTCAAACAACTCATGACTGGAAATGATCTTAAGTTTATAAACGTGCAATCAACCTATAAACCCCACCACCAAGAAAAGGTTGGGGGAAGAAGAAAAAAGGCTCACAGAAATACTGGTTTTGGGGAATTCCTGGAAATGCCCACGCTCTGCATCCCCACCTAACAATCTTTCCTGCTAGCTACACAACACAATGGGCTCCCACACTGCCTGGCAGTCAAGGGGTCAAAAGCTGCTTGAGGGGCACTGCTGTGCACGGCACCATCTTCACACTCAGCACTGTCTTTCCACTTCAGAGAGACTAGATATCTCTTTGTGGAGAGAAAGGAAAAAGAAAGAGAAAATGGCACTAGTCCACTTGTTTTCAACTTGGTTTTCTCTCTCAGTTCTGAACTTTTCACTGCAAACTATTCCCTGTAACGTCTTTGTTCCCCACAATTTACCAACTTTTTTTTCTATTACTCATACCCAGAGTAAGACTACAGATTACTCTATTGTTGGCCCCTCCCCCACCTTCATTAGTTTAAATTAAGAATGGTCCCATGGGAAACGGTCCCTGTTTTGCAGTCTTTCATGGCTGTTTTCTGTTAGTCTTCAAATTCATCATCCATTAGTTCTTCGGTTTCTATGCTTCACAGTGAAATAACTGTTACTTCAGGCACGCACAAACATGTTAAGTCTGTGCGTACGTGTACATTCACACATACATGGACTTTGAGATTAGAATCACATCAAATTTAAACTCGCAGATATTTTTATAAAAATTTTTAAAATGAACATAATTCATTCTGATTTAAAAAAATAGAGGGAATTACTGAAATAATCGGAAACATCTATACTCCCCAGAATATAAAATACTATGACATTTTCATAACTCCAATGAATACAGAATTAATGCACATCAACAGGGAAGATTTACACTTCACTGAATTAAACCAAAAAAATCAGAAGCAATCAGTATAGGAAAATGTACCTTCTTATATCTGAGGTAAATTAATTTTGTTACCACAATGTCATTAAATGTTGTCATATTTCCACTCTCACCACTTGTTCAAACGTATCCATTTTTCGTTTCTAAGGCTTCATTGCAAAGATAAGTGAACTTTGCAGTTTTTATCTCAAGCTTATATTACTTAAAAAATCTTTGTGTGTATTATTACAAGAAAAGGGCAAAGGCAGAGAGAGGACTTACTTAGCTCTCATGGTCTATGATGGCATTGAAACTCACAATTGATTACATCTTGCTAACCTCTCTTTTCCTACTCATTACCCTCTGAGTTTTACACCGGTATTTCCAGCGTTTAGACTATCTTCATTTAGGAGGCACAAAAAGAAAAAGACCAAGAATAATTTGAAAAACAATATAGTTTTGTTTGGATGTTTCAATTTAACACAGGTTGAAAACGCTGAACCATCTAAGGTACGCTAAATATTCATTAGGCAGTTTAGCTTTTACTAAGTTCTAAATGAAAATGACCAAGCAAAATCAAATTGCAATTTCATAGAGCACTTTTCAAGTAGGGTTCAAAACATACATTAAACAAAATGCATTCATTTGAATGCAAGTCTCTCCCTTTCGCTAGAACACATACACACCCTAGGGTCTATTCTGCTTTCAGTTCAGTGCCTCCAAAATGTGTGTGGCGTGGATCAAATAAATAGTTCAACAGCTTTCATAAGCAAACAATCTTATGGTCTGGTATACCTACAAACCTCTTGTGCTATGTCTTTATGCTTCCCTACTTACAAAGGTTAATGCAAATTTCATTTAAATTCAAGCAAAATTTCTACGTTATTTTCTACACGGACAGATTGCCTCAGAAACAGCCCATCAGAATTTATCCATGTGAATCCAACAGCCCTTTATGGACTTGTAGAAGCATAGCAGAATGTCCTCACTTTTAGAAATCAGGTTTGCCACTGGGCAGTATTAGAATCACAGTATTTAGAGCAGGAGGGACTAGAAATCATATAGCCCAACATCCCTCAAAAAAAAAAAAAAAATTTAACATACATTAAAAATAGACTACGTCATTTTAAAATGTCCTTCTTTACATTTGGTAATATTCTGTGCCTTGAGATCTACCTTATTAGATACTGATAGAACCATACCAACTTTCTAATGCATCTTTTCCATCTCTCTACTTTTTAATCTCTTTGTATATAAAATGAATCTATTTTAGATAATGTAAATTTTTTTTTATAGATGGGTCTTGCTTTTTTATTTGGTCTGCCAGTTTCTGCCTTTTAATTGGAGTCTTGTACTTGTTGTGTGCCATTGAGTCGTCTCCGACTCAGCGACCTTAGGTGTAACAGAACGAAACGTTGCTCGGTCCTGCGCCATACTCACAACACTAGGTATGTTTGAGCCAATTGCTGCAGCCGTGGCGTCAGTTCATCTCCTTGGGGGTCTTTCTCTTTTTTGCTGACCCTCTACTTTACCAAGCATGATGTCTTTCTCAAGGGATTGGTCCCTCCTGATAACATGTCCAAAATAAGTGAGAAGTCTCACCATCTTCACTTCTAAGGAGCATTCTGGCTGTACTTCCTCCAAGATAGTTTTGTTGTCCACCTTTCACATGCATACAAGGTAATTGAAAATACCGTGGCTTGTGTCAGGTGCACCTTAGTCATTAAAGTAATATCTTTGCTTTTTAACACTTTAAAGAGGTCTTTTGCAGCAGATCTGCCCAATACGTCATTTGACTTCTTGATTTCTGCTTCCATGGACATTGATCACTGATTCAAGAAGAAAGAATTTTTTGACAACTTGAATTTCTTCACCATTTATCATGACTTTGTTTATTGATCCAGTTGTAAGAATTTATATTTTCTTTAAGAAGGCTATAGTCTTTTCCCCTTGTCAGTAAGTGCTTCATTTTGTCTTCACTTTCAGCAGGCAAGGTTTTGTCAACTGCATATTACAAGTTGTTAACGAGTCTTCTTCCAATTTTGATGTTGCATTCTTCATATAGCCCAGATTTTTTGATTATTTGTTCGGCACAAAATATTCGCTTGTTCTGCTCGAAAGACTGCCTCTTGATCTGTGTACATGTACAGGTTCCACACGAACATAATTAAGTGTTCTGGAATTCCCATTCTTCACAAAGTTATCCATAATTTGTTATGATCTACACAGTCACGTGCCTTTGCATAGTCGATAAAATACAGGTAACCATCTTTCTGGTATTCTCTTCTTTCAGCAGAGATCCATCTGGCATCAGGAGTGATATCTCGAACTCCATGTCTTCTTCTGAATCTGGCTTGAATTTCTCTGTAGATGTATGGCTGTGCTGTTTTTGAGTTACCTTAAGTAAAATTTTGCTAGCATATGATATTAATTATATTGACAATTTCTACATACTGTCTGATTGCCTTTCTTTAAACTGGGCACAAATATGGATTTCTTCCAGGCAGTTGGCCAGGTAGCTCTCTTCCAAATCTCTTGATATAGATGAATAAGTGCTTCCAGCAATACATCTGTTATTGAACCATCTCAGATGGTATTCCTTCAATTTCTGGAGCCTTATTTTTCACCAACGACTTCACTGCAGCTTGGACCTCTTCCTTCAGTACCAGCAGTTCTTGATCATATGCTACCTCCTGAAAAGGTTGAATGTCAGCCAATTCTTTTTGGTACAGTGATTCTGTGTATTCCTTCCATCTTCTTTTTTTTTTTTATTATTGTACTTTTGTTGAAGGTTCACAGAACAAACTAGCTTCCCATTAAACAGTACACATATTGTTTTGTGACATTGGTTACCATCAACACTCTCCCTTCTTGACCTTGGGTTCCCTATTACCAGCTTTCCTGTCCCCTCCTGCCTTCTAGCCCTTGCCCCTGGGGTGGCGTGCCCCTAGAGTCTCGTTTTGTTTTATGGGCCTGCCTAATCTTTGGCTGAACGCTGAACCTCAGGAGTGACTTCATTACTGAGCTAAAAGCGTGTCCAGGGACAATGCTCTCGGGGCTTCTCTAGTCTGTCAGGCCAGTAAGTCTGGTTTTTTTTGTGAGTTAGAATTTTGTTCCTTTTTCTCCAGCTCTTTCTGGGACCCTCTATTGTGATTTCTGTCAGAGAAGTAGGTGGTGGTAGCCGGGCACCATCTAGTTGTGCTGGACACAGTCTGGTGGAGGCTGTGGTAGTTGTGGTCCATTAGTCCTTTGAACTAATCTTTCCCTTGTGTCTTTAGCTTTCTTCATTCTCCCTTGCTCCCAACAGAGTGAGACCAGTGGAGTATCTTATATGGCTGCTCGCAAGCTTTCAGGACCCAGATGCTAATTCACCATAGTAGAATGTATGTTTTCTTTATAAACTATGTTATGCCAATTGAGCTAAATGTTCCCTAAGACCATGGTCCTCAAAGACCTCAGCCCAGTAATTTGGTCCCTCAGGGATTCCACCTTCTTTTCATCCTTTCTGTGTCAATTTTTCCCCCATAGACTCCTTCAATATTGCAACTTGAGAGGTGAATTTTCTCTTCAATTCTTTCAGCTTGAGATATGCTGAGTGTGTTCTTCCCTTTCGGTTTTGTAACTCCAAGTCCTTGCAAATTTCATTAAAATATCTTACCTTGCCTTCTTGAGTCACCCTTTGAAATCTTCTGTTCAGCTCTTTTACTTCATCATTTCTTCTAATTGAAGTAGCTATTCTGCACTCAAGAGCAAGTCACAGAGTCTCTTCTGACATTCATTTTGCTCTTTTCTTTCTTTCTTGTCTTTTTAATGACCTTTTACTTCTTATATATGATGTCCTTAATATCATCTCACAATTATTCTGGTCTTCGGTCATAAATGTTCAGTGCATGAAATCTATTCTTGGAATGGCCTCCTAATTCAGGCGGGATGTACTAAAGGTCAAACTCTGGCTCTTGTGTACTTGCTTTGATCTTTTCAGCTTCAACTTGACCTTGCATATCAGCAATTGGTGTTCTTTTCCACAGCTATTCAAGGTTTTGTCTTCACTGGTAATATTAAGCTTCTACATCATCTCTTTCTACAGATGTAGTTGACCTGATTCCTGGGTAAATCATCTGGCAAGGTCCACATGTATAGTTGTTGTTTATTTATTTATTTATTTATTTTTAAGTATTTCAATGAATAAGTCATTGGTCTTGCAGAACTCTACCATGTGATCTTGGTATGTTTCCTATCATCAAGGCCATATTTTCCAACCACTGGTCCTTCTTCTTTGTTTCCAATTTTCACGTTCCAATCACCAACTTTAGAATGCAGCAATTCATAAGAAATTTCAATGAAAAGTCATTGGTCTTGCAGAATTCTATCATGTGATCTTAGTACATTTCCTATCACCCAGGTGTTATTTTCCAACTATTGATCCTTCTTCGTTTCCAACTTTCACATTCCAATCACTAGTAATTATCGATAAATCCTGAGTGTGCATTTGATCAATTTTAGAATGCAACAATTCATAAAAATCTTCAGTTTCTTTATCTTTGGAATTCATTGTTGCTGTGTAAATAATAGTCATATTAAGTGGTCTTTCTTGTAGGTGTGTGGATATTACCCTATCACTGACAGCATACTGACAGCATTGTACTTCAGGATAGATACTTTTGGGTTTTTTTTTTTAATGATAATGAATGCAGTTCCTCTTCAGTTGTCATTCCTGGCATAGTAGATCATATGATTGTCAAGCTCAGTGGCATTAATTACATTCACAACGTTGTACAACCATCACCACTATCTACTTCCAAAATATTTCCATCACTCTAAACAGAAACTCTGTATCCATTAAGCAATAACTCCTCAACCTCTTTTTTCTCTAGCCCCGGCAATGTCTCTTCTACTTTACATCTCTGTGAAATTGCCCATTCTAGATATTTCGTATAAATGAAATCATACAATATTTGTCTCTTTGTGTTTGGCTTATTTCAGTTAGCATAATGTTTTCAAGGCCCATCTGTACTGCAGTATGTAGCATAACTTCATTCTTTTTTAAGGCTGAGTAATATTCCACTGTGTTTATATCCCACATTTTATTTACCCATTCATCTGTTGATGGGCACTTGGATCGTTTATACTTTGGCTATTGTGAATAATGTTGCTATGAATATTGGTGTTTGAGTCTCACCTTTCAATTCTTTTGAGTATATGCCTAGCACTGGAATTTCTGGGTCTTATGGTAATTCTATGCTTAACTTTTTGATGAATCTCCAAGCTGTTTGCCACAGGGGTTACACTATTTTACATTCCCACCAGCAATGCACAAGGGTTCCAATGTCTCCGCGTTCTCACCAACAGCTGTTATTTTAGGGTTATTTATTTATTCATTTTATGATAGCTATTCTAGTGGATGTGAAGGCGTACCTCATTGTGGTTTTGATTTGCATTTCCCTAGTGAGTAATGAATACTTCAGGATAGATCTTGAAGTACACATTAGCCACTAGGGAAATGCAAATCAAAACCACGAGATACTTTTTCACACTCACTGGAGAAGCTGGACTATACGAAGAACATGGCATCAGGATTGGAGGAAGACTAATTAAAAACAGGCGATACACAGATGACTCAACCTTGCTTGCAATAGGACTTGGAGCACTATTGATGAGGATCAAAGACCATAGCCTTTGGTATGAATCACAGCTCAACATAAAGAAAACAAAAATCCTCATGGCTTGACCAATAAGCAACAAGGCAAATGGAGAAATTACTGAAGTCATCAAGGATTTCATTTTACTTGGATCCATTATCAACACTCACAGAAGCAGCAGTCAAGAAATCAAATGTAGTATTGCATTGGGCAAATCTGCTGCAAAAGACCTCTTTAAAGTGTCAAAGAGCAAAGATGTCATTTTAAGGACTAAGGTACACCTGACCCAAGTCATGGCATTTTCAGTTGCCTCATATGCATGTGTAAGCTGGACAATGAATAAAGAAGACCCAAGAATTACTGCGTTTGAATTATGCTGTTGGTGAAGAATATTGAATATACCATGGACTGCCACAAGAATGAGCAAGTCTGTCCTGGGACAAGTACAGCCAAAATGCTCCTTAAAAGAGAGGATGGCGAGACTCTCACCTACTTTGGACGTGTTATCAGGAGGCACCGGTCCCTAGAGAAGGACATTATGCTTGTTAAAGTAGAAGGTCAACAAAAGAGAGAAAAACCCTCAATGAGATAGATGGACACAGTGGCTACAACAATGGGCTCAAACATAGCATGGCGCAGGACTGGGCAGTGTTTCATTCTGTTGTACATAGGGTCACTATGAGTCAGAACCAACTCGACGGCGCCTAACAACAAGAAGTGACTAATGATCATCTTTTCATGTGCTTATTGGTCATTCGTGTATCTCCTTTGGAGCAATGTCAATTTATAACCTTTGCTGGTTTATTCATTGGGTTCCTTATCTTTTTGTTGCTGAGTTGTAATTCTTTATATATTCTGGATATTAAACCTTTATCAGATATATTATTTGAAAATATTTTCTCTCATTCATTGTTGTCTTCTCACATTCTTGAATATATATTTTGATGCACGAAAGTTTTTAATTTTGGTAAAGTACAATTCATCTATTTTTTTCTTTCATTGCTTATGCTTACATAAGAATTTATTGCCAAATCCAGAATCATGAAGATTTACCCCTACATTTTCTTCTAAGAGTTTTATGGTTTTAGCTCTTATATTCATGCCATTGATCCATTTTAAGTTAATTTTTGTCTATGCTGTTAGGTAGGGGACCCCTTTCATTCTTTTGCATGTGGAAATTCAGTTGTCTCAGCATCATGTGTTGAAGGACTACTCTTTACCCTTTAAATTGACTTGGCACCCTTGTCAAAAACTCAGTGGGCCCTAGATGTACAGGATATATTTCTTGACTTTCAATTGTATTTCATTGGTCTATATCTGTACCCTTATGTCAACACCACATTTTTATTATTACTAGCTTTGTAGTAAGTTTTGAAATTGGAAAGGGTGAGTCCTCCAACTTTGTCCTTCTTCTCAAGATTGTTTTGGCTAAGCAGGGTCCCTTTCAATTCAATATGGAGGATCAGCTTTTCCATTTCTGCAAAAAAAGGCTGTTGGAATTTTGAGCAGGATCATATTGAATCTGTAGATAGTCCTACATGCTACTGACATCTTAACAACATTGTCTTCCAATCCATGAGCATGGAATACTCTTCTATTTATTCAGGTCTTCTTTAATACCCTTCAGCAATGTTTTATGTCTTTTAGTGTACAAGTCTTACCATCCTGGTTAAATTTATCTCTAGGTATTTTATTCTTTTAGATGCTATTGTAAATGGAATTGTTTTCTTAATTTTCTTTTCAGGTTGTTATTAATTGCTAATATATAGAAATGACTGATGTTTGTTTGTTGAGCTTTTACCTTGCAACTTACTGAATTTATTAGCTCTAGAAACTTTCTTGCGGACTTCTTGGAATTTTCTATATTTAGATTCATATCACCTGCAGTGAGACATAGTTTTACTTCTTTCTCCCCAATTTGGACGGCTTTTATTTCTTTTTCTTGCCTGACTGCTCTGGCTAGAACTTCCTGTACAATGTTGAATAGTAGTGATGAACGCTGGCATCTTTGTTTTGCTCCTGATATTAGGGAGAAAACTTTCAGTCTTTTACTATTGAGTTTGATGTTAGCTGTTTTTTTTTTAATATGCCATAGATCATGTTGACACATTTCCGCTCTTTTCTGAGTTTTCACAATAAACTGATATAGTGATAAAGTAATGTAGCTAAAGTGATTAAAATCGATATAGTTGGATTAATATGTTTTAACTATTTTCCATTCATTATATATGTTCTTTGTTTCTTTCTCTCTCTTTTCCTGCCTTGTCTGTTTGAGCATTTTATATGAATCCACTTTATCTCTTCTCTTAGCATACCCACTGTATCTCTTTAAAAAAAAATTTCAGCAGTTATCCTAGTGTTTCCAACATACATGTTAACTAATCTAAATCCAACTTCAAATAACATTACACCATTTCATGTGTAAAGCAGAACCTGATAACAGTGTTCCCACTTTTTCCCTCCCACCCCTTAGGATATTGCTGTCATTCATTTCACTTATCCTTAAGCTTTTGCTACCCAATTTATTGTTACTGTGATTAAACAGTTACTTCTTAGATCAATTAAGAAAAAAAAAATTATTTTATTTTCATTTATTCCTTCTCTGATGCTCCTCCTTTCTTTATCTAGATTCGAGTTTATGACTTCATGGGTAATTTCATGGGTAAGAATCAGCATGAATCTAATCCCCCAAATGTGGAGATCAGTCCAGTCCCTGTCTTCCACTTCTCAATCATTTCTGACGTCAGCTGCCAGGTGGCTCTCTCTCTCTGCTCCTAGCCACCTGGAGGTAGGCCAGATATCACTGGTTAAAAGGACGCCATCCTTTAGACCACCAAATAAGCAGATGCTCACCGCCAGGCAAAACCCACCTTGTACCCTCACTTTCATCTGCTGGCTCCCTCTTGTCCTTTGGGTTCAATAATTTCCTGGAATGACTCACATAACTCATGGAGAGTACTATACTTACAATTATCAATTTATTTATAGCAAAAGGGTACAAATCAGGGTCATCAGAAGGAATAAATGCACACACGAGGTCTAAGAGGGTCCCCAACTCAAAGCTTCCATGTCTCAAAAACAGTGTGTAAAACTTCCGAGTCTCAAAGGCGTTGTGTCACCCTCCTTTTGCCAACCAGGAAGCTCTGAGCTTTAGTGTCCCAGGCTTTTATTGGCCAGTCCCACATGATAGGCTAACTCGTGGCTCTTAAATCTAGTTGATGTTGGCTTCCCAGGTGAGTCTTTTCTGACCAGACCAGCTCCACTCACCAGCACAAATTCTGAGATGTGGCCTGGAAGTCCCAGACCAAGTCAAACCAATTACTCCAAGGGTTATTTCTCAGGAGACAAGGACAAAGGCCACCTGATTTTGGGGGAAGCTAAATTCTTTACTCAATAATGACCTATATTATTTTTATTTCATCTGAAGGACTTTAAAAAATATATATATTTCTTGCAAGAAGATCTGGTGGGGATGTTTTTATTTGTCAGAGAATACTGTTATTTCTCCTTCACTTTTGAAGGATGATTTCACAGGATATAAAATTCTAGGTCTGTGTTTTGTTTTCTTTCAACACTAAATATTTCACTCTATTCTTTCTTGCGTGGTTACTGATGAGAAGTCTGCTTTCCTTCAGCTTATATTTGTTCTACTATATGTAATGTATTTTCTCCCTCTGGCTTCTTTCAAGATTTTTACTTTGTCTTTGGTTTTCTCTAATCTGAATGATATCCCCAGGTGTAGTTTGTTTGTTTTTTGTATTTATCCTACACGGTGTAACTTGAGCTTTTTGAATCTGTGGGGCTTGGTGTCCGTCATTAATTTTGAAAAGCTTTTGGCCATTGTTACTTCAAATATTTCTTCTGATCTATTTCCTCTTTTTTCTTCTGATATTTCAATTATGCGTGTTACATACACTTTTTGAATTTTCCCACAGTTCTTGAATATTCTCTTCTGACTTTTTCATTCATTTTTGTCTTTGCATTTCATCTTGGTATTTTTTTTTTTTTTGATCCAGTTTAATTCCATTATGTCTTTACATACATACCTGTTTGAATATTTCTGGTGGCTGCTTTAGTGATTAAAATACGCATCTTTAACTTTGTACACTGCATTTTGAGTTAACATTGTTCCCCTTCCATAAAGTATAAGAAACGTGGAATAGTATAATACAACTGTCATTATATATGTTGCATCTACCGTTGTTACCTATGTTATACAACAGAAATTTATTATCTTACAGTTTCGGACCTTAGAAATCTGAAATGCGCTTCACTGGGCTAACATCAAAGTGTCAGCAGTACTGTGTTCTTCGTGAAGTCTCTAGTGGAGAATTTGTTTCCTTGTCTTTCCCAGCTTCTTGCTGTTGCCCACATTCCTTGGCTGTGGCCCCCTTTCAGCAATTACATAACTCCAACATCTGCATTTGTCATCACATCTCCTTCTCTGACCTTGACACTCCTGTCTCCCTCTATGAGAACCTGTGTGATTACTTTAGGCCCACCTGAAAAACTAATAACACTCTTCCTACTTCAAGATCCTTAACTTAAGCACCTCTGCAAAAGCTCTTTTGTTATGTAAAGTAATAATATATTCACAGGTTTGGGGGACTGGGACATGGATATCAGTGCGGGCCATTATTTTGCCCATATTGATGGTGTTGTAATACTTCCTTTAAACAATGATACGTACTTTTTATAAAGTCAGGTAAGAAAAACATAGTATTTTAAATTTATCCAGATGTGTTATCTCCAGCATCTGTTATACCTTTTCACAGATAGGAATTTCTATACGATGTCATTTCCTTCAGCCTGAAGAAATTCCTTTAGCATTTTTAGTGCATATCTGCTAGCGACATTGTCTCATTTATTGGTTATCTGAAAATGTACTTGTTTTTTCATTTTTGAAGGATAGAGTTTTAGGTTGACAGGTTTTTTAAATACTCTAAAGATGTTGTTCCATTCTTTTGTTTCTGAGGAAAAGTTGGCTAACATTCATAACTTTATTTCCTTATAGTTGTGTGGTTCCCTCTGGCTGCTCACAAGATTTTCTCCTTATTTTTGGATTCCCGCAGTTTGATTACAATATGCCTATGTGGTTTCCTTATTCACCCTGTGTGGGGTTCCCTTTCTTGAATCTTTAGATTTATGGCTTTTTAACCAAATTTTGGATATTTTGGGGTTATTTCTTCAAATAATGTTCAATCCCATTCTCCTCTCCTCCTTGGAGTCCAGTTATTGGTATGTTAGTTCACCTAATCTATCACCAATAATCTGTCAGTTTGTCATACTGTGGTGCCTCACATGTTGCTATGATGCTAGAAGCTATGCAGCTGGTATTTTAAATACCATCAGGGTCACTCATGGTGGACGGGTTTCAATTCAACGGAGCTCCCAGGTTAAGACTAGGAAGAAAGCCCGGTGGTCTACTTCTGAATATGAGCTAATGAAACCCCTACAGATCACAACAGAATACTGTCTGATATAGTGCTAGGAAATGAACTCCCTCAGTTGACAGGCACTCAAACTACACAGCGGCCACCAGTAATGG